>NC_089839.1:311122762-311442206 GCF_035609145.1 Eleutherodactylus coqui
GTAGCAGCCGTATAGGCAGAGCCCAGTATTAGTAATATTTCAGTAGTAACAGTATAGACAGACCCCAGTAACATTTCTGTAGTAACAGTATAGACAGAGCCGAATAACATTTCTGTAGTAATAGTATAGGCAGACCCCTGTAACATTTCAGTAGCAGGAGTATAGGCAGACCCCTGTAACATTTACGTGGCAGCAGTATAGGCAGACCCCTGCAACATTTCTGTAGCAGCAGTATCGACAGACCCTTGTAACATTTGTGTAGCAGCAGTATAGGCAGACCCCTGTAACATTTCTGTAGCAGCAGTATAAGCAGACCCCTGTAATATTTATGTAGCAAAAGTATAGGCAGACCCCAGTAACATCTTGGTGGTAGCAGTATAGGCAGACCCCTTTAACATTTACGTGGCAGCAGTATAAGCAGACCCCTGTAACATTTATGTAGCAGAAGTATAGGCAGACCCCAGTAACATCCTTGTAGCAGAAGTATAGGCAGACCCCTGTAACATTTACGTGGCAGAAGTATAGGCAGACCTCTGTAACATTTTAGTGGCAGCAGTATAGGCAGACCCTTGTAACATTTATGGAGCAGCAGTATAGGCAGACCCCTGTAACATTTGTATAACAGCTGTATAGGCAAACCCCTGTAACATTTCAGTAGCAGCAGTATAGGCAGAGCCCAGTATTTGTAACATTTCAGTAGTAACAGTATAGACAGACCCCAGTAACATTTCTGTAGTAACAGTATAGGCAGATCCCTGTAACATTTGTGTTGCAGCAGTATAGGCAGACCCCTGTGACATTTCAGTAGCAGCAGTATAGGCAGAGCCCAGTATTAGTAACATTTCAGTAGTAACAGTATAGACAGACCCCAGTAACATTTCTGTAGTAACAGTATAGACAGAGCCGAGTAACATTTCTGTAGTAACAGTATAGGCAGACCCTAGTAACATTTATGTAGCAGCAGTATAGGCAGACCCCTGTAACATTTACGTGGCAGCAGTATAGGCAGACCCCTGCAACATTTCTGTAGCAGCAGTATAGGCAGACCCCTGTAACATTTGTGTAGCAGCAGTATAGGCAGACCCCTGTAACATTTCTGTAGCAGCAATATAAGCAGACCCCTGTAACATTTATGTAGCAGACGTACAGGCAGACCCCAGTACTATTTCTGTAGAAGTAAGGGCAGACCCCAGTAACATTTCTGTCGCAGCAGTATAAGCAGACCCCTGTAACATTTATGTAGCAGAAGCATAAGCAGACCCCAGTACCATTTTTGTAGCAGAAGTATACGCAGACCCTTGTAACATTTCTGTAGTAACAGCATAGACAGACCCCTGAAACATTTCTGTAGCAGAAGTATAGGCAGACCCCAGTAACATCCTTGTGGCAGCAGTATAGGCAGACCCCTGTAATATTTACGTTGCAGAAGTAGAGGCAGGCCCCTGTAACATTTAAGTGGCAGCAATATAGGCAGACCCCAGTAACATGCTTGTGGCAGCAGTATAGGCAGACCCCTGTAAAATTTACGTGGCAGCAGTATAGGCAGACCCCAGTAACATTTTTGTAGCAGAAGTATACGCAGACCCCTATAACATTTCTCTAGTAACAGTATAGACAGATCCCAGTAACATTTCTGTAGCAGAAGTATACGCAGACCCCTGTAACATTTACGTGGCAGCAGTATAGACAGACCCCAGTAACATCCTTGTGGCAGCAGTATAAGCAGACCCCTGTAACATTTAAGTGGCAGCAGTATGGGCAGACCCCAGTAACACCTTGTGGCAGTAGTATAGGCAAACCCCTGTAAAATTTACGTGGCAGCAGTATAGGCAGACCCCTGTAACATTTTTGTAGTAGAAATATACACACACCCCTGTAACATTTCTGTAGTAACAGTATAGACAGATCCCAGTAACATTTCTGTAGCAGAAGTATAGGCAGACCCCTGTAACATTTACTTGATAGCAGTATAGGCAGAGCCCAGTAACATCCTTGTGGCAGCAGTGTAGGCAGACCCCTGTTACATTTAAGTGGCAGCAGTATAGGCAGACCCCAGTAACATCCTTGTGGCAGCAGTTGAGGCAGACCCCTGTAAAATTGACATGGCAGCAGTATAGGGAGACCCCTGTGACATTTACGTGGCAGCAGTATAGGCAGACCCCTGTAACATTTACGTGGCAGCAGTATAGGCAGACCCCTGTATTATTTACGTTGCAGAAGTATAGGCAGACCCCAGTAACATCCTTGTGGCAGCAGTATAGCCAGACCCCAGTAACATCCTTGTGGCAGCAGTATAGGCAGACCCCAGTAACATCCTTGTGGCAGCAGTATAGGTAGACCCCAGTAACATCCTTGTGGCAGCAGTATTGGTAGACCCCAGTAACATCCTTGTGGCAGCAGTATAGGCAGACCCCAGTAACATCCTTGTGGCAGCAGTATAGGCAGACCCCTGTAAAATTTACGTGGCAGCAGTATAGGCAGACCCCTTTAACATTTACGTGGCAGCAGTATAGTCAGACCCCTGTAACATTTGCGTGGCAGCAGTATAGGCAGACCCTGTAACATTTACGTGGCAGCAGTATAGGCAGACCCCTGTAACATTTAAGTGGCAGCAGTATAGGTAGACCCCTGTACCATCCTTGTGGCAGCAGTATAGGCAGACCCCTGTAAAATTTACGTGGCAGCAGTATAGGCAGACCCCTGTAACATTTACGTGGCAGAAGTATAGGCAGACCCCTGTAACATTTACGTGGCAGCAGTATCGGCAGACCCCTGTAACATCCTTGTGGCAGCGGTATAGTCAGACCCCAGTAACATCCTTGTGCCAGCAGTATAGGCAGACCCGAGTAACATCCTTGTGGAAGCAGTATAGGCAGACCCCTGTAACAATTAAGTGGCAGCAGTATAGGCAGACTGTAGTAACATCCTTATGGCAGCATTATAGGCAGACCCCCAGTAAATTACAGACGGTCAGAGCTAGCCGTAAGAAGGAGCTTTTATTTAAAGTTTTTTGAAAAATACAGGCTATATAGCGTGTATATGACTTTCCCTCTATCAGTGGCTGTCGCCGCACACTGTGCGTTAAATTGATGGCAGACACAGATTGGTGTAAAAAATTATGGAATTATTGGCGTACAGTTGGAGGCTGACAGCGGTATTGTAACGCAAACTGAAGCCAGAAAGAAATTATATGGAAGGCTGCAAAAGGTCTGGCTCTGCAATAGTGATGCACCACAACTCCCAGCAGCCATGCAGTAAAATGCACACGGTCACAGGTAGCCCTAAGAAGGACCATTGGGGTTCTTATAAACAGGATTCTACACTACCACTGTCCCTGCCTCACCAGTACTGCCCCTATACTCTGTATAATTGACTACAGACTGAGGACGCTATGGTCTGCACAGCCCGAGATGAAAAAAAAAATTGTGCAAAACTGCTCCCAGCAGCCACAACAGTAATGCACACGGTCAGATGTGGCCCTAAGAAGGACCGTTGGGGTTCTTGAAGACGCTAACACTATCCCTGAATGAGCAGCAGCACCTTCTCTAATCTCTGCCAACGTGTGCCTGAGGCGAGCCGCGGGCGGGACCGATTTAATTACTCGGCGGCCACTTGATCTCACCAGCACTCACTGCAGGGGGGTGGGATAGGGCTGGCACGTCACAGGAGGAAGTGGTAATGGCTTCCCTGCATTTCTATTGACCAAAAAATAGCGCTAACATTTCAGGGAAGGAAATGGAATTGACTCGAGTACCGCGTGGTACACCCTAATGCTTGAACGAGTGTGCTCGCTCATCTCTATTTAGTATGTCTTATTTTGTGTATTAGCGCAGACTCCCATGAGCGTAATGTAATCACGTATAACCTGCGAGATGCACATGCGCATAATATGCTGTGAATGGCTCCAATGAAAGTACATTGATCTCCATTGATCCGTTTGCGTATTTACATTGCGCACAAGCGTTTAAAAAAGAAAGCCGCATGTTCTATGTTACCGCGCTTTACGCCCGATGGAGCCCTATTGTCCTCTATGGGCACGTAAAAAAGCTGTACATACGCAATCACGCTGCGTCGCAGAGTAACAGAGCGGGTAATTAAAAAATCCAGGAAGACTGCGAATGACAGCGTGCGGAGGAATTTGTTGCCATATGGCAATCGTTGCAGCAAAAGGCAGGCTTTTTGTGGCCTTAAAGAGATTGTCCGAGAAAACAGTTTTGTCTAAACAGAGTTCCCTCTGGCCACAAATAGCTGATATTCACCTCTGCCCGCTAGTCACCCGTCGGCATCTCTGGGTCATCGCATCGACGTAAGGTTTATAAGCAGCAGTCAGTCTGTGCCGCCCCCAGGGCTCTAGAGTCAGGGTCTTATTGGGGTGGACTTAGAGTCAGTAGAAACACCGACTTATATATGTGTCTGTGTGTACATATGAGTATATATATATATAGTAGGAGAGTTTAGAGATGTCCTATTACTAAATACAGAGTTTACAATTTAGTAAAGTTTCCTGTTCTGTAATTCTATTCCAGAAAGTATATTTAGGCTGGGTTCACACAGGGCGGATTTGCCGCGGAATTTCGCCGCGGCAAATCCGCCTGCGGCCGCTATTCTCGGAATTAGCCAGCCATGTGGACGAGATTTCTCAGAAATCTCGTCCACACGGGACGGCCAATCCGCTGCGGTAAGTCAGGCAGGAACCGCGGCTGCGGCGTTCAAATATGCAGCATGTCTATTTATCTTTTCTTTCCGCTGCGGCCGCGCTCTCCTCTATGGGAGCGCCGGACGCAGCGGAAGAGCAAGCGGCCGGGCCGCTTTAAAGCCGCCGCGGGTTTTTCCACAGCGGTTCTCCCGGCGGAAATCTCGCGGTTTTTGCTGTGGACAAACCGCAAGATTTCCAACGGGAATCCACCCTGTGTTAAGCCAGCCTTAATGTTCCATCTAATAAAGCCGGACGCTCTCATCACAATGCAAAGGAACAGCCCAATGGGACAATTTTAACTACTTAATGACACGGCCTATTTTGGCGTTGAGGACCAAACGATTTTTGGTATTTTTTCATCTCCATTTTTCAAAAGCTATAACTTTTTTTTTTTCCGTTTTTATCGGTACCATTTTTGGGTACATAGACTGTATTGTAAAACTTTTATTATTTTTTTTATAATCGTAGGGAGAAAAAACTCATCAATTCTGCCATAGATTTTTTTTTATTTATTTTTTTTAACGTTAATTATGCAGCATAAATGACACAATACATTTTTTTCGGCGGGTCGGTACGGTTACAACGATACCAAAATTCTTATTTTTCTTCAAGTTTTTCCACTTTTCCACAATAAAAACCCTTTTTTTTGGAAATTACAATTTTTTTCTAAACTTTTTTATTTTTCCATGCACGGGGCTCTGTGAGGGCTCATTTTTTACGAGACGAGCTGTAGTTTTTATTGGTACCATTTTAGGGTACGCACGTTATTTTTATCACTTTTATTGCATTTTTTTGGAGGCGAAATGCTAAAAATTAGCATTTTGCCTCAGTTTTGTAGCATTTTTTTAAACGCTTTTTGCCGTGCAGGATAATAAGCACGTTCAATGCATTGTACAAGTCGTTACAGATGCGTCAATACCAAATATGTTGGATTTTTAATTTTTTTATATTTTTTTATGCTAATATGAGAAAAAGCCTAAAAATAGTTTTTTTTTAAATTTATTTTTACATTTTTATTTTTTGTACTTTATTTTGCTCTTATTTTCACACCTTCTGTGTCCCTCTGAGGGACTTACACTGCAGCACTAATGATCGCTACGATAAGGCATGGCAGCATTTCTCTCCATAACGTAAGGGTATGTCTTTTTGCGGGAAGAACCCGGCTCCCATAACATACCCTTACGTCATGGGGTGGGAAGAGGTTAATATAGTAAATTTATCAACTACGGAACACGAGTCGTATAAGAAGGAATCGTAGTTTGGGAAAACTGACAGTCAGAGGTTTCTCTTACAGAGTCCACTGCCCAGGATGTCCCATAAACGGGCTGCTGCAGCCAATCATACAGCTCAGTGCCCTGTTGTCACAGGGATTCCTCTGGTAGAAAATCTTATATCAGACAACACCTTAAAGACTTTACACTTTACTCATCATTACGTGGGTAAGATTTAATGGTAATATTCTGTATTTACAGAACCACTGACAACTACGGGTATTCTGACAACTACTGCTACTCCAATAACTACAGGAACACTGACAACTACTGCTGCTCCCATAACTACAGGAACACTGACAACTACTGCTGCTCCCACAACTACAGGAACAATGACAACTACTGCTGCTCCAATAACTACAGGAACACTGACAACTACTGCTGCTCCCATAACTACAGAAACACTGACAACTACTGCTGCTCCCACAACTACAGGAACACTGACAACTACTGCTGCTCCCATAACTACAGGAATACTGACAACTACTGCTGCTCCCACAACTACAGAAACACTGACAACTACTGCTGCTCCAATAACTACAGGAACACTGACAACTACTGCTGCTCCAGTAACTACAGGAACACTGACAACTACTGCTGCTCCAATAACTACAGGAACACTGACAACTACTGCTGCTCCAGTAACTACAGGAACACTGACAACTACTGCTGCTCCAGTAACTACAGGGACACTGACAACTACTGCTGCTCCAATAACTACAGGAACACTGACAACTACTGCTGCTCCCATAACTGCAGAAACACTGACAACTACTGCTGCTCCCATAACCACAGAAACACTGACAACTACTGCTGCTGCAGTAACTACAGGAACACTGACAACTACTACTGCTCCAAAAACTACAGGAACACTGACAACTACTGCTGCTCCCATAACTACAGAAACACTAACAACTACTGCTGCTCCCATAACTACAGAAACACTGACAACTACTGCTGCTCCCATAACAACAGGAACACTGACAACTACTGCTGCTCCAGTAACTACAGGAGCACTGACAACTACTGCTGCTCCCATAACTACAGGAACACTGACAACTACTGCTGCTCCAGTAACTACAGGAACACTGACAACTACTGCTGCTCCAGTAACTACAGAAACACTGACAACTACTGCTGCTCCAGTAACTACAGAAACACTGACAACTACTGCTGCTCCCATAACTACAGGAACACTGACAACTACTGCTGCTCCCACAACTACAGGAACACTGACAACTACTGCGGTTCCAGTAACTACAGGAACACTGACAACTACTGCTGCTCCCATAACTACAGAAACACTGACAACTACTGCTGCTCCCACAACTACAGGAACACTGACAACTACTGCTGCTCCTATAACTACAGAAACACTAACAACTACAGCTGCTCCAGTAACTACAGAAACACTGACAACTACTGCTGCTCCAGTAACTACAGGAAAACTGACAACTACTGCTGCTCCAGAAACTACAGGAACACTGACAACTACTGCTGCTCCTGTAACTACAGTAACACTGACAACTACTACTGCTCCTATAACTACAGGAACACTGACAACTACTGCTGCTCCAATAAATACAGGAACACTGACAACGACTGCTGCTCCCACAACTACAGGAGCACTGACGACTACTGCTGCTCCCACAACTAAAGAAACACTGACAACTACTGCTGCTCCCATTACTTCAGGAACACTGACAACTACTGCTGCTCCAGTAACTACAGAAACACTGACAACTACTGCTGCTCCTGTAACTACAGAAACACTGACAACTACTGCTGCTCCCATAACTACAGAAACACTGACAACTACTACTGCTCCAATAACTACAAGAACACTGAGAACTACCGCTGCTCCAATAACTACAGGAACACTGACAACTACTGCTGCTCCAGTAACTACAGAAACACTGACAACTACTGCTGCTCCAATAACTACTGGAGCACTGACAACTACTGCTGCTTCCACAACTACAGGAACACTGACAAATACTGCTGCTCCCATAACTACAGGAACACTGACAACTACTGCTGCTCCAATAACTACTGGAACACTGACAACTACTGCTGCTCCCACAACTACAGGAACACTGACAACTACTGCTGCTCCCATAACTACAGGAACACTGACAACTACTGCTGCTCCAATAACTACTGGAACACTGACAACTACTGCTGCTCCCACAACTACAGGAACACTGACAACTACTGCTGCTCCAATAACTACAGAAACACTGACAACTACTGCTGCTCCAGTAACTACAGTAACACTGACAACTACTGCTGCTCCCATAACTACAGGAACACTGACAACTACTGCTGCTCTCATAACTACAGGAACACTGACAACTACTGCTGCTCCCACAACTACAGAAACACTGACAACTACTGCTGCTCCAATAACTACAGGAACACTGACAACTACTGCTGCTCCAGAAACTACAGAAACACTGACAACTACTGCTGCTCCAGTAACTACAGAAACACTGACAACTACTGCTGCTCCAATAACTACTGGACCACTGACAACTACTGCTGCTCCCACAACTACAGGAACACTGACAACTACTGCTGCTCCCACAACTACAGGAAGACTGACAACTACTGCTGCTCCCACAACTACAGGAACACTGACAACTACTGCTGCTCCAATAACTACAGGAACACTGACAACTACTGCTGCTCCCACAACTACAGGTACACTGACAACTACTGCTGCTCCCATAACTACAGGTACACTGACAACTACTGCTGCTCCTATAACTACAGGAACACTGACAACTACTGCTGCTCCCATAACTACAGGAACACTGACAACTACTGCTGCTCCCACAACTACAGGAACACTGACAACTACTGCTGCTCCCATAACTACAGGAACACTGACAACTACTGCTGCTCCCACAACTACAGGAACACTGACAACTACTGCTGCTCCCACAACTACAGGAACACTGACAACTACTGCTGCTCCCACAACTACAGGAACACTGACAACTACTGCTGCCCGCATAACTACAGGAACACTGACAACTACTGCTGCTCCTGTAACTACAGGTACACTGACAACTACTGCTGCTCCCACAACTACAGGAACACTGACAACTACTGCTGCCCCCATAACAACCGGTACACTGACAACTACTGCTGCTCCCACAACTACAGGAACACTGACAACTACTGCTGCCCCCATAACTACAGGTACACTGACAACTACTGCTGCTCCCACAACTACAGGAACACTGACAACTACTGCAGCCCCCATAACTACAGGTACACTGACAACTACTGCTGCTCCCACAACTACAGGTACACTGACAACTACTGCTGCTCCCACAACTACAGGTACACTGACAACTACTGCTGCTCTCACAACTACAGGTACACTGACAACTACTGCTGCACCCACAACTACAGGTACACTGACAACTACTGCTGATCCCACAACTACAGGAACACTGACAACTACTGCTGCTCCCACAACTACAGGAACACTGACAACTACTGCTGCTCCCACAACTACAGGTACACTGACAACTACTGCTGCTCCCACAACTACAGGTACACTGACAACTACTGCTGCTCCCATAACTACAGGTACACTGACAACTACTGCTGCTACCACAACTACAGGAACACTGACAACTACTGCTGCTCCCACAACTACAGGAACACTGACAACTACTGCTGCCCCCATAATTACAGGAACACTGACAACTACTGCTGCTCCCACAACTACAGGTACACTGACAACTACTGCTGCTCCCACAACTACAGGTACACTGACAACTACTGCTGCTCCCACAACTACAGGAACACTGACAACTACTGCTGCTCCCACAACTACAGGAACACTGACAACTACTGCTGCCCCCATAACTACAGGAACACTGACAACTACTGCTGCTCCGACAACTACAGGTACACTGACAACTACTGCTGCTCCCACAACTACAGGAACACTGACAACTACTGCTGCCCCCATAACTACAGGAACACTGACAACTACTGCTGATCCCACAACTACAGGTACACTGACAACTACTGCTGCTCCCACAACTACAGGAACACTGACAACTACTGCTGCCCCCATAACTAGAGGTACACTGACAACTACTGCTGCTCCCACAACTACAGGAACACTGACAACTACTGCTGCCCCCATAACTACCGGTACACTGACAACTACTGCTGCTCCCACAACTACAGGAACACTGACAACTACTGCTGCCCCCATAACTACAGGTACACTGACAACTACTGCTGCTCCCACAACCACAGGTACACTGACAACTACTGCTGCTCCCACAACTACAGGTACACTGACAACTACTGCTGCTCCCACAACTACAGGTACACTGACAACTACTGCTGCACCCACAACTACAGGTACACTGACAACTACTGCTGATCCCACAACTACAGGAACACTGACAACTACTGCTGCTCCAATAACTACAGGGACACTGACAACTACTGCTGCTCCCACAAGTACAGGAACACTGACAACTACTGCTGCTCCCATAACTACAGGAACACTGACAACTACTGCTGCTCCCACAACTACAGGAACACTGACAACTACTGCTGCTCCCATAACTACAGGAACACTGACAACTACTGTTGCTCCCACAACTACAGGAAGACTGACAACTACTGCTGCTCCCACAACTACAGGAACACTGACAACTACTGCTGCTCCAATAACTACAGGAACACTGACAATTACTGCTGCTCCCACAACTACAGGAACACTGACAACTACTGCTGACCCCATAACTACAGGAACACTGACAACTACTGCTGCTCCCACAACTACAGGTACACTGACAACTACTGCTGCTCCCACAACTACAGGTACACTGACAACTACTGCTGCTCCCATAACTACAGGTACACTGACAACTACTGCTGCTCCCACAACTACAGGAACACTGACAACTACTGCTGCCCCCTTAACTACAGGTACACTGACAACTACTGCTGCTCCCACAACTACAGGTACACTGACAACTACTGCTGCTCCCACAACTACAGGAACACTGACAACTACTGCTGCCCCCATAACTAGAGGTACACTGACAACTACTGCTGCTCCCACAACTACAGGAACACTGACAACTACTGCTGCCCCCATAACTACCGGTACACTGACAACTACTGCTGCTCCCACAACTACAGGAACACTGACAACTACTGCTGCCCCCATAACTACAGGTACACTGACAACTACTGCTGCTCCCACAACTACAGGTACACTGACAACTACTGCTGCTCCCACAACTACAGGTACACTGACAACTACTGCTGCTCCCACAACTACAGGTACACTGACAACTACTGCTGCTCCCACAACTACAGGTACACTGACAACTACTGCTGCTCCAGTAACTACAGGAACACTGACAACTACTGCTGCTCCAACAACTACAGAAACACTGACAACTACTGCTGCTCCAGTAACTACAGGAACACTGACAACTACTGCTGCTCCAATAACTACAGGGACACTGACAACTACTGCTGCTCCCATAACTACAGGAACACTGACAACTACTGCTTCTCCCACAACTACAGGTACACTGACAACTACTGCTGCTCCAGTAACTACAAGAACACTGACAACTACTGCTGCTCCAATAACTACAGGAACACTGATAACTACTGCTGCTCCAGTAACTACAGGAACACTGACAACTACTGCTGCTCCGACAACTACAGGTACACTGACAACTACTGCTGCTCCCACAACTACAGGAACACTGACAACTACTGCTGCCCCCATAACTACAGGAACACTGACAACTACTGCTGATCCCACAACTACAGGTACACTGACAACTACTGCTGCTCCCACAACTACAGGAACACTGACAACTACTGCTGCCCCCATAACTAGAGGTACACTGACAACTACTGCTGCTCCCACAACTACAGGAACACTGACAACTACTGCTGCCCCCATAACTACCGGTACACTGACAACTACTGCTGCTCCCACAACTACAGGAACACTGACAACTACTGCTGCCCCCATAACTACAGGTACACTGACAACTACTGCTGCTCCCACAACCACAGGTACACTGACAACTACTGCTGCTCCCACAACTACAGGTACACTGACAACTACTGCTGCTCCCACAACTACAGGTACACTGACAACTACTGCTGCACCCACAACTACAGGTACACTGACAACTACTGCTGATCCCACAACTACAGGAACACTGACAACTACTGCTGCTCCAATAACTACAGGGACACTGACAACTACTGCTGCTCCCTCAAGTACAGGAACACTGACAACTACTGCTGCTCCCATAACTACAGGAACACTGACAACTACTGCTGCTCCCACAACTACAGGAACACTGACAACTACTGCTGCTCCCATAACTACAGGAACACTGACAACTACTGTTGCTCCCACAACTACAGGAAGACTGACAACTACTGCTGCTCCCACAACTACAGGAACACTGACAACTACTGCTGCTCCAATAACTACAGGAACACTGACAACTACTGCTGCTCCCACAACTACAGGAACACTGACAACTACTGCTGACCCCATAACTACAGGAACACTGACAACTACTGCTGCTCCCACAACTACAGGTACACTGACAACTACTCCTGCTCCCACAACTACAGGTACACTGACAACTACTGCTGCTCCCATAACTACAGGTACACTGACAACTACTGCTGCTCCCACAACTACAGGAACACTGACAACTACTGCTGCCCCCTTAACTACAGGTACACTGACAACTACTGCTGCTCCCACAACTACAGGTACACTGACAACTACTGCTGCTCCCACAACTACAGGAACACTGACAACTACTGCTGCCCCCATAACTAGAGGTACACTGACAACTACTGCTGCTCCCACAACTACAGGAACACTGACAACTACTGCTGCCCCCATAACTACCGGTACACTGACAACTACTGCTGCTCCCACAACTACAGGAACACTGACAACTACTGCTGCCCCCATAACTACAGGTACACTGACAACTACTGCTGCTCCCACAACTACAGGTACACTGACAACTACTGCTGCTCCCACAACTACAGGTACACTGACAACTACTGCTGCTCCCACAACTACAGGTACACTGACAACTACTGCTGCTCCCACAACTACAGGTACACTGACAACTACTGCTGCTCCAGTAACTACAGGAACACTGACAACTACTGCTGCTCCAACAACTACAGAAACACTGACAACTACTGCTGCTCCAGTAACTACAGGAACACTGACAACTACTGCTGCTCCAATAACTACAGGGACACTGACAACTACTGCTGCTCCCATAACTACAGGAACACTGACAACTACTGCTTCTCCCACAACTACAGGTACACTGACAACTACTGCTGCTCCAGTAACTACAAGAACACTGACAACTACTGCTGCTCCAATAACTACAGGAACACTGATAACTACTGCTGCTCCAGTAACTACAGGAACACTGACAACTACTGCTGCTCCAACAACTACAGAAAGACTGACAACTACTGCTGCTCCCACAACTACAGGAACAATGACAACTACTGCTGCTCCAGTAACTACAGAAACACTGACAACTACTGCTGCTCCAGTAACTACAGAAACACTGACAACTACTGCTGCTCCAGTAACTACAGGAACACTGACAACTACTGCTGCTCCCACAACTACAGGAACACCGACAACTACTGCTGCTCCAGTAACTACAGGAACACCGACAACTACTGCTGCTCCAGTAACTACAGGAACACTGACAACTACTGCTGCTCCAGTAACTACAGGAACACTGACAACTACTGCTGCTCCAATAACTACAGGGACACTGACAACTACTGCTGCTCCCATAACTACAGGAACACTGACAACTACTGCTTCTCCCACAACTACAGGTACACTGACAACTACTGCTGCTCCAGTAACTACAGGAACACTGACAACTACTGCTGCTCCAATAACTACAGGAACACTGACAACTACTGCTGCTCCAACAACTACAGAAACACTGACAACTACTGCTGCTCCCACAACTACAGGAACAATGACAACTACTGCTGCTCCAGTAACTACAGAAACACTGACAACTACTGCTGCTCCAGTAACTACAGAAACACTGACAACTACTGCTGCTCCAGTAACTACAGGAACACTGACAACTACTGCTGCTCCCACAACTACAGGAACACCGACAACTACTGCTGCTCCAGTAACTACAGGAACACTGACAACTACTGTTGCTCCAGTAACTACAGGAACACTGACAACTACTGCTGCTCCCCCAACTACAGGAACACCGACAACTACTGCTGCTCCAGTAACTACAGGAACACTGACAACTACTGCTGCTCCAGTAACTACAGGAACACTGACAGCTACTGCTGCTCCAGTAACTACAGAGACGCTGACAACTACTGCTGCTCCAGTAACTACAGGAACACTGACAACTACTGCTGCTCCAGTAACTACAGGAACACTGACAACTACTGCTGCTCCCATAACTACCGGTACACTGACAAGTACAGGAACCCCATCAGTCATGTATGTAGGGTTTAACTTCACGATTCTGAACTCGCAGTACAATGAGCGTCTTTCACGTCCCGAAGATCCCGATTATGTTTCGCTGAAGAACAAGATTGAAGAATTGGTGAGTCTGCAGTCTGCAGGATATCAGGCCTCACTTATCAAAACTCTTTAAGGGTTTGTTCAGATTGGGTGGAAATGCTGTGGAGTTTCCAGAACAGAACATTCCATTACACGCTCCGCAGTATTTCCACATCAGCCCATCAGTCCTTCTTGTGGGTTTGGGTAATGTAAGCTATATATAATATACAGGCACATTACATTATATACGGGGATTGGACTGTCCTGCGGGGTGTGATGTCACTGATATCCTGCTATGTTCCTCCTGCAGGCCCTCCCGGTGATCAGGAGGAGTTACCCCTTCTGTCTACTTGTGATAACAATCTCATTCAGGTAAGTGTTGTTTATAGTGATGATTATATATAATAGTGCATGAAATATGGGAAGAACCTGGAGGACGAGGATCCCGACAGGAGCTGCTTACAGGATCCTCCAATCACCACACAAGCGGCACCTTCTACTGTTAATGAGCTTTTCTGATCTTCATATATTATATTCTGCTGCTATTAAGTAATCTGGGAAGTTTGATGAATCATAAATGAGTCCAATGTTGTTTCTTTCCCACAGCGAAGGCTCAGTGAAAGTTCAAAATGCCGCTGCGTTCCCAAATAGCTCAGTGGCGCCTTCTAGTGATCAACTGCAGAGTGCATTTCTAGGGACGGTCAGAGAAGACGGAGGGATGATGGGAGACTTGCAGTTGTTTGCTTTCAACACCACGACGGCAGGTGAGACATGAGGATTCATCGGCTCCAGAGCTACAAGGTCTAATATGAAGGGAGCAGCGAACGCCAGAACGTTAGCGGTTTATTTATGGTTTAGTATTAGAGATGAGCGAGCACCAAAATGCTCGGGTGCTCGTTGCTCGAGTCGAACTTTCCGCGATGCTCGAGGGTTCGTTTCGCGTAACGAACCCCATTGAAGTCAATAGGCGACCCGAGCATTTTTGTATATTGCCGATGCTCGCTAACGACTTCATTTGCGCAAATCTGCGAAACCTACGAAAGTGATGGAAACGCCACAGAAACGGATAGGGCAGGGCAGGGGCAACATGCTGGGCTGCATCTCAGGTTCCCAGGTCCCACTATTAAGCCACAATAGCGGCAAGAGTGGCTCCCCCCCCCTCCCAACATTTTTTACTTCGGACAAACCCTCATTAGCAAGGCACACCTTAGCTAAGCACCACACTACCTCCAACAAAGCACAATCACTGCCTGCGGGACACTCCGCTGCCACTTCTCCTGGGTTACATGCTGCCCAACCCCCCCTCCCCCCCCCCACACACGACCCAGTGTCCACAGCGCACACCAAAGTGTCCCTGCGTAGCCTTCAGCTGCCCTCATGCCACACGCTGGCCTCATAGCCACACCACCCCCATGTCTATTTATAAGTGCGTCTGTCATGAGGAGGAACCGGGGGCACACACTGCAGAGGGTTGGCAGGGCCAGGCAGCGACCCTCTTTAAAGGGGGGGGGGGCGATAGCCCACAATGCTGTTGAGAATCGATGAGAAATTGACATTCGATCTTCCTTCCAATCCTGTGCCACCTCCGTCAGGAGCTGCAAACGTGGTCATAAAGGGGACTCAGGTGCCAGCCCAGCACTTCTACACATCCCCACAATGCAGCAATACTCGGTGTGGGAAGTATGTGAGCGGGCCCTGGGTCAGCCTCTGTCCCAGCAAACACCTTGTGTGGCCCAAGGTGCTGCGGGTGACATAGCAATGGGGAATCCATGTGCCCACACACTACTCATTCTGTTTGGGTGTCGGATACCTCATCGACAACGCAAGGGGTAAATCATCTGCACTCTGCACCCTGCAGTGTTTTGGGGACAGACAGGTTAAACACCTCTATGGGAAGTCTGTGTGCACCCACAGCATGGGTGGGTCCAAGGAACTTAAAGGCAGTACACATAAAGAAAATCAGAGTGCCCAAACATGGCAGATTTTCACTGCACCAAGGACATAGGCCTCTGCACAAACCCTCAGCAATCGCGGGCATAGAGCGGACTCCGATGCTAGCGTAGCTGCGAACGTCTCATTAGTGCTGTATCGCTCCTCTTGTTTGTCCCATTGCAGTGCCCCGGATAGCTGCGGTAACGTGAGAGAAAATACATGTTGGCTTCGGCCCACACTCCATGCCCTAGTCAGTCTGTTTTTTTTTTTATAGTGCCAGGCAGGTACAACACCGCTATGGGAAGTCTGTGTAAACCCACAGCATGGGTGGGTCCCAGGAACCCACAGACGGTGCATAAAGAAATCCTATTGCAGTGCCCCGAATAGCTGTGGTAACGTGAGAGAAAATACATATTGGCCTCGGCCCACAATCCATGCCCTAGTCAGTCTGGGTTTTTTGGGGGGCCAGATAGGTAGAACACCGCGATGGGAAGACTTAGTGCACCCATAGTATACACAGACCCCTGTAATATTCCTGTAGCAAAGGTATAAGCTGACCCCAATAACAGTTATGTTGCAGAAGTCTAGGGAGACCCCAGTAACATTTCTGCAGTAACAGTATAGACAAACCCCAGTAACATTTCATTAGCAGAAGTATAGGCAGACCCCTGTAACATTTCTGTAGCAGTAGTATAGGCAGACCCCCTGTAACATTTACGTGCCAGACATATAGGCAGACCCCAGTAACATTTTAGTAGCAGAAGTATACGCAGACCCCCTAGTAACATTTATGTAGCAGCAGTACTGGCAGACCCCTGTAACATTTCTGTAGCAGCAGTATAGGCAGACCCCTGTAACATTTGTGTAGCAGCAATATAGGCAGACCCCTGTAACATTTACGTATCAGCAGTATGGCAGACCCCTGTAACATTTCAGTAGCAGACGTATAGGCAGACCCCTGTAACATTTGTGTAGCAGCAGTATAGGCAGACCCCTGTAACATTTCAGTAGCAGCAGTATAGGCAGAGCCCAGCATTTGTAACATTTCAGTAGTAACAATATAGACAGACCCCACTAACATTTCTGTAGTAAGAGTATAGGCAGACCGCTGTAATATTTGTGTTGCAGCAGTATAGGCAGACCCCTGTAACATTTCAGTAGCAAAAGTATAGGCAGACCCCTGTAACATTTCAGTAGCAGCAATATAGGCAGACCCCTGTAACATTTACGTATCAGCAGTATGGCAGACCCCTGTAACATTTCAGTAGCAGACGTATAGGCAGACCCCTGTAACATTTGTGTAGCAGCAGTATAGGCAGAGCCCTGTAACATTTCAGTAGCAGCAGTATAGGCAGAGCCCAGTATTTGTAACATTTCAGTAGTAACAGTATAGACAGACACCAGTAACATTTCTGTAGTAACAGTATAGACAGAGCCGAGTAACATTTCTGTAGTAAGAGTATAGGCAGACCTTAGTAACATTTATGTAGCAGCAGTATATGCAGACCCCTGTAACATTTACGTGGCAGCAGTATAGACAGACCCCTGCAACATTTCTGTAGCAGCAGTATTGGCAGACCCTTGTAACATTTGTGTAGCAGCAGTATAAGCTGACCCATGTAACATTTATGTAGCAGAAGTATAGGCAGACCCCAATAACATCCTTGTGGCAGCAGTATAGGCAGACCACTGTAATATTTACGTGGCAGAAGTAGAGGCAGACCCCTGTAACATTTAAGTGGCAGCAGTATAGGCAGACCCCAGTAAAATCTTTGTGGCAGCAGTATAGGCAAACCCCTGTAAAATTTACATGGCAGAAGTATGTGCAGACCCCAGTAACATTTTTGTAGCAGAAGTATACGCAGACCCCTGTAACATTTCTGTAGTAACAGTATAGACAGATCCCAGTAACATTTTTGTAGCAGCAGTATAGGCAGACCCCTGTAACATTTACGTGGCAGCAGTATAGGCAGACCCCAGTAACATCCTTGTGGCAGCAGTATAGGCAGACCCCTGTAACATTTTCGTGGCAGAAGTATAGGCAGACCTCTGTAACATTTAAGTGGCAGCAGTATAGGCAGACCCTTGTAACATTTATGGAGCAGCAGTATAGGCAGACCCCTGTAACATTTGTATAACAGCTGTATAGGCAAACCCCTGTAACATTTCAGTAGCAGCAGTATAGGCAGAGCCCAGTATTTGTAACATTTCAGTAGTAACAGTATAGACAGACCCCAGTAACATTTCTGTAGAAACAGTATAGGCAGACCCCTGTAACATTTGTGTTTCAGCAGTATAGGCAGACCCCTGTGACATTTCAGTAGCAGCAGTATAGGCAGAGCCCAGTATTAGTAACATTTCAGTAGTAACAGTATAGACAGACCCCAGTAACATTTCTGTAGTAACAGTATAGACAGAGCCGAGTAACATTTCTGTAGTAACAGTATAGGCAGACCCTAGTAACATTTATGTAGCAGCAGTATAGGCAGACCCCTGTAACATTTACGTGGCAGCAGTATAGACAGACCCCTGCAACATTTCTGTAGCAGCAGTATAGGCAGACCCTAGTAACATTTATGTAGCAGCAGTATAGGCAGACCCCTGTAACATTTACGTGGCAGCAGTATAGACAGACCCCTGCAACATTTCTGTAGCAGCAGTATAGGCAGACCCCTGTAACATTTGTGTAACAGCTGTATAGGCAAACCCCTGTAACATTTCAGTAGCAGCAGTATAGGCAGAGCCCAGTATTTGTAACATTTCAGTAGTAACAGTATAGACAGACCCCAGTAACATTTCTGTAGTAACAGTATAGGCAGACCCCTGTAACATTTGTGTTGCAGCAGTATAGGCAGACCCCTGTGACATTTCAGTAGCAGCAGTATAGGCAGAGCCCAGTATTAGTAACATTTCAGTAGTAACAGTATAGACAGACCCCAGTAACATTTCTGTAGTAACAGTATAGACAGAGCCGAGTAACATTTCTGTAGTAACAGTATAGGCAGACCCTAGTAACATTTATGTAGCAGCAGTATAGGCAGACCCCTGTAACATTTACGTGGCAGCAGTATAGGCAAACCCCTGCAACATTTCTGTAGCAGCAGTATAGGCAGACCCCTGTAACATTTGTGTAGCAGCAGTATAGGCAGACCCCTGTAACATTTCTGTAGCAGCAATATAAGCAGACCCCTGTAACATTTATGTAGCAGACGTACAGGCAGACCCCAGTACTATTTCTGTAGAAGTAAGGGCAGACCCCAGTAACATTTCTGTCGCAGCAGTATAAGCAAACCCCTGTAACATTTATGTAGCAGAAGCATAAGCAGACCCCAGTACCATTTTTGTAGTAGAAGTATATGCAGACCCTTGTAACATTTCTGTAGTAACAGCATAGACAGACCTCTATAACATTTCTGTAGCAGAAGTATAGGCAGACCCCAGTAACATCCTTGTGGCAGCAGTATAGGCAGACCCCTGTAATATTTACGTTGCAGAAGTAGAGGCAGACCCCTGTAACATTTAAGTGGCAGCAATATAGGCAGACCCCAGTAACATCCTTGTGGCAGCAGTATAGGCAGACCCCTGTAAAATTTACGTGGCAGCAGTACAGGCAGACCCCAGTAACATTTTTGTAGCAGAAGTATACGCAGACCCCTATAACATTTCTCTAGTAACAGTATAGACAGATCCCAGTAACATTTCTGTAGCAGAAGTATAGGCAGACCCCTGTAACATTTACGTGGCAGCAGTATAGGCAGACCCCAGTAACATCCTTGTGGCAGCAGTATAAGCAGACCCCTGTAACATTTAAGTGGCAGCAGTATGGGCAGACCCCAGTAACACCTTGTGGCAGTAGTATAGGCAAACCCCTGTAAAATTTACGTGGCAGCAGTATAGGCAGACCCCTGTAACATTTTTGGAGTAGAAGTATACACACACCCCTGTAACATTTCTGTAGTAACAGTATAGACAGATCCCAGTAACATTTCTGTAGCAGAAGTATAGGAAGACCCCTGTAACATTTACTTGATAGCAGTATAGGCAGACCCCAGTAACATCCTTGTGGCAGCAGTGTAGGCAGACCCCTGTTACATTTAAGTGGCAGCAGTATAGGCAGACCCCAGTAACATCCTTGTGGCAGCAGTTGAGGCAGACCCCTGTAAAATTGACATGGCAGCAGTATAGGGAGACCCCTGTAACATTTACGTTGCAGCAGTGTAGGCAGACCCCTGTAACATTTACGTGGCAGCAGTATAGGCAGACCCCTGTATCATTTACGTTGCAGAAGTATAGGCAGACCCCAGTAACATCCTTGTGGCAGCAGTATAGGCAGACCCCAGTAACATCCTTGTGGCAGCAGTATAGGCAGACCCCAGTAACATCCTTGTGGCAGCAGTATAGGTAGACCCCAGTAACATCCTTGTGGCAGCAGTATAGGCAGACCCCTGTAAAATTTACGTGGCAGCAGTATAGGCAGACCCCTGTAACATTTACGTGGCAGCAGTATAGTCAGACCCCTGTAACATTTGCGTGGCAGCAGTATAGGCAGACCCTGTAACATTTACGTGGCAGTAGTATAGGCAGACCCCTGTAACATTTAAGTGGCAGCAGTATAGGTAGACCCCTGTACCATCCTTGTGGCAGCAGTATAGGCAGACCCCTGTAAAATTTACGTGGCAGCAGTATGGGCAGACCCCTGTAACATTTACGTGGCAGAAGTACAGGCAGACCCCTGTAACATTTACGTGGCAGCAGTATCGGCAGACCCCTGTAACATCCTTGTGGCAGCGGTATAGGCAGACCCCAGTAACATCCTTGTGGCAGCAGTATAGGCAGACCCGAGTAACATCCTTGTGGAAGCAGTATAGGCAGACCCCTGTAACAATTAAGTGGCAGCAGTATAGGCAGACTGTAGTAACATCCTTATGGCAGCATTATAGGCAGACCCCCAGTAAATTACAGACGGTCAGAGCTAGCCGTAAGAAGGAGCTTTTATTTAAAGTTTTTTGAAAAAGAATACAGGCTATATAGCGTGTATATGACTTTCCCTCTATCAGTGGCTGTCGCCGTACACTGTGCGTTAAATTGATGGCAGACACAGATTGGTGTAAAAAATTATGGAATTATTGGCGTACAGTTGGAGGCTGACAGCGGTATTGTAACGCAAACTGAAGCCAGAAAGAAATTATATGGAAGGCTGCAAAAGGTCTGGCTCTGCAATAGTGATGCACTACAACTCCCAGCAGCCATGCAGTAAAATGCACACGGTCACAGGTAGCCCTAAGAAGGACCGTTGGGGTTCTTATAAACAGGATTCTACACTACCACTGTCCCTGCCTCACCAGTACTGCCCCTATACTCTGTATAATTGACTGCAGACTGAGGACGCTATGGTCTGCACAGCCCGAGATGTAAAAAAAAAAATTGTGCAAAACTGCTCCCAGCAGCCACAACAGTAATGCACACGGTCAGATGTGGCCCTAAGAAAGACCGTTGGGGTTCTTGAAGACGCTAACACTATCCCTGAATGAGCAGCAGCACCTTCTCTAATCTCTGCCAACGTGTGCCTGAGGCGAGCCGCGGGCGGGACTGATTTAATTACTCGGCGGTCACTTGATCTCACCAGCACTCACTGCAGGGGGGTGGGATAGGGCTGGCACGTCACAGGAGGAAGTGGTAATGGCTTCCCTGCATTTCTATTGACCAAAAAATAGCGCTAACATTTCAGGGAAGGAAATGGAATTGACTCGAGTACCGCGTGGTACACCCTAATGCTTGAACGAGTGTGCTCGCTCATCTCTATTTAGTATGTCTTATTTTGTGTATTAACGCAGACTCCCATGAGCGTAATGTAATCACGTATAACCTGTGAGATGCACATGCGCATAATATGCGGTGAATGGCTCCAATGAAAGTACATTGATCTCCATTGATCCGTTTGCGTATTTACATTGCGCATAAGCGTTTAAAAAAGAAAGCCGCATGTTCTATGTTACTGCGCTTTACGCCCGATGGAGCCCTATTGTCCTCTATGGGCACGTAAAAAAGCTGTACATACGCAATCACGCTGCGTCGCAGAGTAACAGAGCGGGTAATTAAAAAATCCAGGAAGACTGCGAATGACAGCGTGCGAAGGAATTCGTTTCCATATGGCAACCGTTGTAGCAAAAGGCAGTCTTTTTGTGGCCTTAAAGAGATTGTCCGAGAAAACAGTTTTGTCTAAACAGAGTTCCCTCTGGCCACAAATAGCTGATACTCACCTCTGCCCGCTAGTCGCCCGTCGGCAGCTCTGGGTCATCTCGTTGTCATAAGGTTTATAAGCAGCAGTCAGTCTGTGCTGCCCCCAGGGCTCTAGAGTCAGGGTCTTATTGGGGTGGACTTAGAGTCAGTAGAAACACCGACTTATATATGTGTCTGTGTGTACATATGAGTATATATATATATAGTAGGAGAGTTTAGAGATGTCCTATTACTAAATACAGAGTTTACAATTTAGTAAAGTTTCCTGTTCTGTAATTCTATTCCAGAAAGTATATTTAGGTTGGGTTCACACAGGGCGGATTTGCCGCGGCAATATTCCGCTGCGGTAAGTCAGGCAGGAACCGTGGCTGCGGCGTTCAAATATGCAGCATGTCTATTTATCTTTTCTTTCCGCTGCGGCCGCGCTCTCCTCTATGGGAGCGCCGGACGCAGCGGAAGAGCAAGCGGCCGGGCCGCTTTAAAGCCGCCGCGGGTTTTTCCACGGCGGTTCTCCCGGCGGAAATCTCGCGGTTTTTGCTGCGGACAAACCGCAAGATTTCCAACGGGAATCCACCCTGTGTGAAGCCAGCCTTAATGTTCCATCTAATAAAGCCGGACGCTCTCATCACAATGCAAAGGAACAGCCCAATGGGACAATTTTAACCCCTTAATGACACAGCCTATTTTGGCGTTGAGGACCAAACGATTTTTGGTATTTTTTCATCTCCATTTTTCAAAAGCTATAACTTTTTTTTTTTCCGTTTTTATCGGTACCATTTTTGGGTACATAGACTGTATTGTAAAACTTTTATTATTTTTTTTATGATCGTAGAGAGAGAAAACGCATCAATTCTGCCATAGATTTTTTTTTTTTTTAAACGTTAATTATTCAGCATAAATGACACAATAAATTTTTTTCGGCGGGTCGGTACGGTTACAACGATACCAAAATTCTTATTTTTCTTCAAGTTTTTCCACTTTTCCACAATAAAAACCCTTTTTTTTGGAAATTACTATTTTTTTCTAAACTTTTTTATTTTTCCATGCACGGGGCTCTGTGAGGGCTCATTTTTTACGAGACGAGCTGTAGTTTTTATTGGTACCATTTTAGGGTACGCACGTTTTTTTTATCACTTTTATTGCATTTTTTTGGAGGCGAAATGCTAAAAATTAGCATTTTGCCTCCGTTTTGTAGCATTTTTTTAAATGCTTTTTGCCGTGCAGGATAATAAGTACGTTCAATGCATTGTACAAATCGTTACAGATGCGTCAATACCAAATATGTTGGATTTTTTATTTTTTTATATTTTTTTATGCTAATATGAGAAAAAGCCTAAAAATAGGGTTTTTTTTATTTCTTTTTACATTTTTATTTTTTGTACTTTATTTTGCTCTTATTTTTACACCTTCTGTGTCCCTCTGAGGAACTTACACTGCAGCACTAATGATCGCTACGATAAGGCATGGCAGCATTTCTCTCCATAACGTAAGGGTATGTCTTTTTGTGGGAAGAACCCCGCTCCCATAACATACCCTTACGTCATGGGGTGGGAAGAGGTTAATATAGTAAATTTATCAACTACAGAACACGAGTCGTATAAGAAGGAATCGTAGTTTGGGAAAACTGACAGTCAGAGGTTTCTCTTACAGAGTCCACTGCCCAGGATGTCCCATAAACGGGCTGCTGCAGCCAATCATACAGCTCAGTGCCCTGTTGTCACAGGGATTCCTCTGGTAGAAAATCTTATATCAGACAACACCTTAAAGACTTTACACTTTACTCATCATTACGTGGGTAAGATTTAATGTTAATATTCTGTATTTACAGAACCACTGACAACTACGGGTATTCTGACAACTACTGCTACTCCAACAACTACAGGAACACTGACAACTACTGCTGCTCCCACAACTACAGGAACACTGACAACTACTGCTGCTCCCACAACTACAGGAACACTGACAACTACTGCTGCTCCCACAACTACAGGAACACTGACAACTACTGCTGCTCCCACAACTACAGGAACACTGACAACTACTGGTGCTCCCATAACTACAGGAACACTGACAACTACTGCTGCTCCAATAACTACAGGAACACTGACAACTACTGCTGCTCCAGTAACTACAGAAACACTGACAACTACTGCTGCTCCCATTACTACAGGAACACTGACAACTACTGCTGCTCCAGTAACTACAGGAACACTGACAACTACTGCTGCTCCAGTAACTACAGGAACACTGACAACTACTGCTGCTCCAATAACTACAGGAACACTGACAACTACTGCTGCTCCCGTAACTACAGGAACACTGACAACTACTGCTGCTCCAATAACTACAGGAACACTGACAACTACTGCTGCTCCCATAACTACAGGAACACTGACAACAACTGTTGTTCCCGTAACTACAAGAACACTGACAACTACTGCTGCTCCCACAACTACAGAAACACTGACAACTACTGCTGCTCCAATAACTACAGGAACACTGACAACTACTGCTGCTCCAGTAACTGTAGGAACACTGACAACTACTGCTGCTCCCACAACTACAGGAACACTGACAACTACTGCTGCTTCAGTAACTACAGGAACACTGACAACTACTGCTGCTCCCACAACTACAGGAACACTGACAACTACTGCTGCTCCAGTAACTACAGAAACACTGACAACTACTGCTGCTCCAGTAACTACAGGAACACTGACAACTACTGCTCCTCCCGTAACTACAGGAACACTGACAACTACTGCTGCTGCCGTAACTACAGGAACACCGACAACTACTGCTGCTCCAGTAACTACAGGAACAATGACAACTACTGCTGCTCCAGTAACTACAGGAACACTGACAACTACTGCTGCTCCAGTAACTACAGAAACACTGACAACTACTGCTGCTCCAGTAACTACAGGAACACTGACAACTACTGCTGCTCCCGTAACTACAGAAACACTGACAACTACTGCTGCTCCCACGACTACAGGAACACTGACAACTACTGCTGCTCCAGTAACTACAGGAACACTGACAACTACTGCTGCTCCCACGACTACAGGAACACTGACAACTACTGCTGCTCCAGTAACTACAGAAACACTGACAACTACTGCTGCTCCAGTAACTACAGAAACACTGACAACTACTGCTGCTTCAGTAACTACAGAAACACTGACAACTACTGCTGCTTCAGTAACTACAGGAACACTGACAACTACTGCTGCTCCCACAAGTACAGGAACACTGACAACTACTGCTGCTCCAGTAACTACAGAAACACTGACAACTACTGCTGCTCCAGTAACTACAGGAACACTGACAACTACTGCTCCTCCCGTAACTACAGGAACACTGACAACTACTGCTGCTGCCGTAACTACAGGAACACCGACAACTACTGCTGCTCCAGTAACTACAGGAACAATGACAACTACTGCTGCTCCAGTAACTACAGGAACACTGACAACTACTGCTGCTCCAGTAACTACAGAAACACTGACAACTACTGCTGCTCCAGTAACTACAGGAACACTGACAACTACTGCTGCTCCCGTAACTACAGAAACACTGACAACTACTGCTGCTCCCACGACTACAGGAACACTGACAACTACTGCTGCTCCAGTAACTACAGAAACACTGACAACTACTGCTGCTCCAGTAACTACAGAAACACTGACAACTACTGCTGCTCCAGTAACTACAGAAACACTGACAACTACTGCTGCTCCAGTAACTACAGAGACACTGACAACTACTGCTGCTCCCATAACTACAGGAACACTAACAACTACTGCTGCTCCCACGACTACAGGAACACTAACAACTACAGCTGCTCCCATAACTACAGGAACACTAACAACTACTGCTGCTCCCACGACTACAGGAACACTGACAACTACTGCTGCTCCAGTAACTACAGAAACACTGACAACTACTGCTGCTCCAGTAACTACAGAAACACTGACAACTACTGCTGCTCCAGTAACTACAGAAACACTGACAACTACTGCTGCTCCAGTAACTACAGGAACACTGACAACTACTGCTGCTCCAATAACTACAGAGACACTGACAACTACTGCTCCTCCAGTAACTACAGAGTCACCATCTGTTACTAACGTCCCCTTCACGTTTACCATTTGGAATATGCCTTATGATGAGAGACTTTCACAGCCCGATAATGAATATTACATTACGTTCAAAAAACAGGTCCAGGCCATTGTGAGTATACAGTTGTAGTGATATCACCTGACTATTAGATATAAGTACATATCACCCCTTTTGGGGGTTTGGGTACTGTAAGCTATACATATTATACAGGTACATAACATTATATACGGGGGTTGGTCTGCGCTGTGTGATGTCACTGATATCCTGTTATGTTCCTCCTGCAGGCCCTCCCGGTGATCAGGAGGAGTTTCCCCTCCTGTCTACTTGTGATAACAATCTCATTCAGGTAAGTGTTGTTTATACTGACAATTATATATAATAGTATATGAAACAGGAGCGGAACCTGGAGGACGAGGAGCTGAATAGACACGCAGGAGCTGATTGTAGGATCCTCCATTCATAAAACAGGCAACAAGTTCCCTTCTAAGCAGGGGCATAACTATAGGGGTTGCACCTGGGCCCAGGAGCATTAGGGGGCCCATAAGGCCTCTCTTCTCCATATAGGGAGAAGTTCTATCAATAAAGCATTATAGTTGGGGGCCCTGTTACAAGTTTTGCATTGGGGCCCAGGAGCTTCAAGTTACGCCTCTGTATATATGCCAGATCATCAGACAAAAATGCCTTTTTGAAGCCGCCTGTCTGAGATTTCCATGAAGTTGGGTCAGACAATAAAGGGTATAAAGTAACTTTCAGATGTAACATTTTGGCCGGCAGTGATACAAGGTATTCCTACAGCAAGGCTACAAAAATGTGACATTTCTGCTCACCAGGTCAACGAAGAAGTGTCTTAAGTTTTCTTCTAATTATAGTAGAACTTTCATCTTGGGCTCATTTTGAAGCCTCTGAAGGTACTGTTGTACCTTGATGCCACCGGAATTGGTGGGTGTAGCCAAGTGTTACAACACCCCTATAACCTGATTGGCTGCACTCACCACTCTGGAGCTGACTGGCTGGAATCACCCCTCCGCCGCTGTGATTTTGTGCAGGGCTCCTGAGACTGCTGTCAGACGGCTGCGGTGAGTAATCCTGCTGCAGCCCCAGCGCTTCTCATCACCTCCTCCTCGTATTGCTTCCGTCACGTTTGGCCTCCCGTGTCGGCATCTGCCGTCAGCGGCAGAGGTTCACACATCGGGGAAGGCTGTGCACTCTGCTGCAGCGTCACCACTTCTCATTGCCTCCTCCTCGTATCGCTTCAGACAGTAAGGCTGCGGCAGCAGCATGGGCGGCTGGGATTCACACTCCAGGGGAGACTACACACGGGAGGCTACGTGCTATCGGCGGCGCTAGCTGCTGTGTGGGAGGGCTTTCAGCACTAGCGGCTAAGATTCATGTAAGGAGTTTGTGGTGGAATGCAGGATTAGGGTTATTTCAACAGTTAGGCTTAACTACTCCTAACCGTAACTCTCCATCCCACCACTAACTCCTTCCACGCTCAAGTAATCAGGAGCTTTGCAGCCAATCAGGCACGAGGGGCGTCAGCCATTGTCAAATAGTCTAACAGTTGACTACACCCAACACCACCAGTGGCGTCAAAATACAACAGTCGCTGTCCACTTCCTGTAGAAATCAGCTCAGTGCACAAGCATGCTGGCCTGGAAAAAAGCTGCTCGTTGGAGGTCCTGGGCAAGGATGTTGTGATTCGTGATCAAATTATTTATGATTAGTTTAGTAAAGTAATTAAAAAGGATTATTTACATATATATTTACTACATTCTACATTTTATAATGTGAACACAATATTGTAGACAAATTGAACATTCCAAGAGAACCAGTTCTCACTGAGGAGAATCCACGTACTGCAACTGGGCAATCCGGCGCACTAAAAACCGCATTTAACTCCGTATCAGCTGCGGATTAGGGCTCAGTACTCTGAGGTGAAAGAAGCGGGGTCGCCGGCTCAAACCAAGTCAACATCTGCACCCACAGGATATTAGACAAGGTGTCTGATGCAGATTTTGCAGGGGATTTTTCTACTGCAGAAAATCTACACACTTGCGCTACATGTGAACGTACCCTAAAGGACTCCTGGTCCCTCCGTCGGATGCAGTTCATCTCAGTCCCTGTTCCTTCCATCTGATCAGGGGCTTGAACGCCTGAGTCCAGTTTGGTTGTGCCACCCATCCGATGAGGGTCGGACGGATGCCTGAGTCATGTTCCGTCCATTCCTTCTGTCCAATGGTGGTTCGGACATTGAAGGCCTGCAGTCCTGTCTGATACGTTATCCCATCTGCGGTGCATTTGTCGTCTATGCAGACGTCTGTGTGCTGCTAACCTGTGGGGCTTATCCACATCTGTCTAGTCTGTCAGCCTTTCCATCTTCTATACTCTATCTCTGTTCTCCGTCTAGGGACAGACTAGGTCCTTAGGTACGAGACGTTGGGCTGCCCTTATCAGGGCAATCGCCTAGCTTTTGGGCAGGATCAGACACATCAAAGTTGGTTAGGGATAACTTTTCCTTTTTGTATACAGGTGTTGGTAAGTAGGTGTAGTCCATCTTGGACCTTAATATGTCCAGTGCCATGACCCCTTCGTGGTTCTGTTCATACAAGTCAGGTGGTGAATAAGCCTTGTATGAACGTAACAAGTGTTCTGCATCAGCTGCAAAATGAGTCCAAGATGAAAGTCCTACTAGAATTAGAAGCACAAAGTTATGATTTTTTTTGTTGACCTGCTGAGCATAAATCTCACATTTTTTCTCAAGTTTGCAGCCCTACAGCATGAATACCGTGTTGCACCGAGGGATAACATTTCACATCTGTAAATTACTTAGTGCCCTCTACCATCCTACACAATTTCATGGAAGTCTGAGATGGCCTGGTTGGAACTGTTAAGATTTGGCATGGCATGGTTCTGTATTACTCAGACTAGAGCTGAGCGAGCACGCTCGTTTAAGGCTGTTGCTCGAGCGAGTAGCAGTCTTATCGAGTAACTCTGTACTTGCCCGAGCAGCATGCGGGGGGGGGGGGCGGCGGATGGGAGCGGGGGGAGAGTGCATGCTGCTCGGGCGAGTACACAGTTACTCGATAAGACTGCTACTTGCTCAAGCAGCAGCCTTAAACGAGCATGCTCGCTCATCTCTAGCTCAGACGCATGAGTAATTGTTGGGAAGATAAAACTTTCAGAGAGTCAATGAAAGTCCTCAGTGACAACGATTGTTTTCTTACTCTCCTTTAGGAGGGGCTCGGTGAAGACTGAAAATTTAGCCGTGTTCCCAAATAACTCATCGGTGCCTGCTATTGAGGATCTACAGACCAAATTTGACAAAACAGTAAGAGAAGAGGGAGGGTCGTTCGAAGGCTTGGAGTTGCTTCCTATCAGCACCACAACTGCAGGTGAGACATTAGGATTAGAGATGAGCGAGCATGCTCGGTTAATGCAATTACTCGAGCGTGCATTGTTTTTTTCGTGTAACTGCCTACTCGTCTGAAAAGATTCGGAGTGGGAAGGAGAGTGAGAGAGATTGGACGAGAAGGCAGCTACTTGAAAAAAGCGATGCTCACTCGAGTAATTGCCTTAACCGAGCGTGCTCGCTCATCTCTAATTAGGATTTATCTGTTCGAGCGCTTGAGGTCTGATGTAAGGTTATTAGCGTGTAAGCATCAGGTGACGGACAGGGGGTGCAATAAAGTGTGTCTTTACTAAGGGCTTTTACCCACAAGGGAGTTAAAAATCCCTGCCTGCTTATATTTCAAGCCCTTCCTCGAAAATCATGCTGTGGGGGTTGCCTAGAACCCATTGCTTTCAATAGAGCCGGCAGCAGCAGCGCCGACCCCAGTGAAAGCAATAGGATAGCATCCTGGACTTCTGCCACAGCTGTCTCAGCTTTGGCAGAGGATTCCTTCAAGGATTTCCTTCAAGGAAACCCCTACCACAGCTGTCACAGATGTTCCCCTAAGCGGAAATTTCTGTGGAAAATTCTGCATTTCCACATCCAAAAAGCAGTCAAAATCTGCCCACTGTCTGTTTTAAAGCGGCCCTGCCCATTTCCGCCACATGTAAACATACCCCAGCAATAATAGTGACCCCTCCCCCCCCCCACGCGGCCCCCGGTAGAATAGTGACCCCCTCCCCACGATGGCCCCGGGTAGAATAGTGAACCCCTCCCCATGGCGGCCCCGGAAGAATAGTGACCCCCTCCCCGCGGTGGCCCATTGTAGAATAGTGACCCCCCCCCCCACGGTGGCCCCCGGGAGAATAGTGACACCCCACAGAAGGACCCCAGTAGTAAAAGTGACACACCACAGCGCCCCCCCCCCAACCCCCATTATATGTAAGTCTCACTGGAAAACAACCCTCTAGGCCAGGTAAAATGAAGAGCAAACTAAAATGCATAAGCTGACCTCTCCTGCAGCGCCCGCTGCCAGCAGGTGTGGTCCTTCCACCGCTGCTCCTTGTCCTCATCCCGCCGACACTGCAAGTGCTGCTGTCGCCGCCCCAGCCTTTCGGAATGCGCCGATGCCGCCGACACTTCCTCTTTTCAGGCGACACACGCCCCCAGCCAATCACAAGCTGGGGACGTGAGTACATGTCAAATTCCTGTATTATGTTGCCACCCCTAACTTCCAGTGGCGACATAATACAAGAATACCGACATTGGGAGGGGGAAGGAGGATCCCGGCTGCACACTGACGCCGCAGTGTGCGCTGGGATCAGCGCTGCTAGCTGCGCAGCTGAGTGAATGCCGGCATGGGAGCCGCGGCCCCTACTGGTATTCACTAACGCGGTGAGGAGCTGATGGCAATGCGTGCCAGCAGGGAGGGCTCTGCGTGCCGCCTCTGGCATGTGTACCATAGGTTTGCCACCACTGCTATAGGTGAACAGTCCTTTGGCTCTATAGCTGCATGTATTCGCCCAGAGTTATCTTGATCCATGTCACTTATTGGATTAATGCCGGTGTCAGATGCTTTTGAAGCAAAGTTCTCTGACTGCGCTATTCTATATAGGGGCCTCATACCCGTCTACTGCGTGATTATTTTGTTATTCTGTCAAACTTCTTTGCATCGTTTGCCTTATCAGGGTTAATGACATATATGTTTGGCCTCCTGTAATTATATGGTTCGCATTATATCAGGGTGCACACAGATAGTTTCATCCTTAGGCCTCATTCACATTATAGGCGCGTGAAAAGATCACATGTAAATAGAACCAATGGTTTCCTATAGAACCATTCAGAGGAATGAATTTTAGACACGCTAAATCCTTGCACCAATCAGAGATGGGACATGTGACTGCAAAGCTCGTATCCAAGGTCCGTAGTGCGAGGAAAGATAGGAACTGACCTATCTGTGGTGCGTGCTTTCCATAGACTCCTATGGGAGCTGGATTACACGCACCACGCACCTCAAATTGTGTGAACGGGCTAAATAAATTCACGCGATCTTTAGTGCAGTATAGCCACAATCTTTTCATGTGCCTATAATGCACAAAAATAGCGCTTATGTGAATGAGCCCTTATGCCTCATTCACATGAACTTGGATTTAGTGCAGTACAGGTGTGCAAAAAAATTACACCTACACTGTGATAAAAATCACATGAATGGGCAGCTGCTGGATATGGGCGGGGCTAATGAGAGGGGGCGTAGCTGTAGGGATTCTCACAAGGATTCCCCATAGCAAAGAGAGAGGGGGTGAGGCTAGAGGGTGGATACCTCTAGCCCCACCCTCTCCTTCCATGCTCTCAAGGGAAGTTCTGTAATCCCACCCCCCTAACTCTCCCCACTGTAGGGAAATGTCTTGGGGACAGAGGTGGAGGGAGTCCCCTACTGCCCCCTCCTCCCCCTTTCCGCTGCTTGGGAACTGCCCAGCAGAAGGGCTGGAGGAATCCCCAGCTGCTTATAGTGGAACATTTAAAACATGCTACCCGGAAGCACATTTTAAATTACCGCTGTAAATTTATGTTAGTCCCCGCGGAGATGAGGGGAAGCCCGGAGGGTTCAGTTCATCTTCCCGGATGTTCCCCTAATTCCTGCGGAGAGTAACAGGAGTTTACAGTGGGACATCTAAAATGTCCCGGTGTAAACAGATGGGAATTCCTTCCGTTGGCAGAAATCCTCCTAATGAGATTTGTAATCCCATTTTCCTGTGCAGGAGTTTCCATAGGCTCCTGCTCCCATAGTAGTCTATGGAAACTCCTGCACAATGCGCACCACATCTTTTATCACACCACGAACCTTAGATGCGAGTTTTCGAGTCCCCTCCCCCACGTGTTTTACTGCACTTTTTTGCGCTGCCGGCCTTTTGACATCGACACAAGATACTCCTATGCCATTTTTGAACCATCTGAGCAGCCAAAATAGTCCCCAATGCTATTAATCAACACAGCAAAATTGAGCAGCTAAGTGCACAATTTCGTGCGAACGGGGTGCGATAGACTCCTATGGTGCCTCAATTGCGCAAATGCACACAAAAATAAAGCATATCGTGTTTTTTTGTTCCCAACGGAAATGCGAGGCAAAAACCGCTGACTGTGAAGGAACCCATTGATATTAATGCCTTCCATAAGTTTCTTCATGACTACCGGGTTTCCTATTTCTATTGTGGCTTCTATGGTAGTCGCTTAGTCAGCTGGTGAATCTCGTCTATTAGCCTGGAGTAGCATAAGAGATGTATAGAATTTAACACTAAACAGTACGGCTATACATAGGGTGTACAGAGGAAAGAGCCACCAAGTGAAGGAAGGATATAGGAGTGGCACTGTAGAAGTCTCAGGCCGGTCTCCCACACGGCTTGGACTCCGCAGCAGGATCCGACCCTGTCTCCGGCCGGTGTCCACACGTACCTTTCAATTCCTGTATTGCGGATGATTGTGGCCAGCCACCGTCGGACATGCGGAGTACAGAATTATGTTAATAATGTTACTCTTTCCTGCGCCGTCGCTGGGTGAGGACGTGGGTACACGAGACCTACCCACGATGTCGATTGCAGATGGGCCGCGGGTTGAAGGACTTCCATGGAAGCCGTCCGCGCGGAATTCACACAAGATTAGAACATACTGCGATTTTATTTCCGCAAGCTGAAATCACCGTCGCTGTTTGCCCGTGTGAGCAGCGGGCGAATGTTCTATTCTTGTAATGGATGCGAAATGCCATGGATCGTCCACGCCGGTGACGATCGCATGTGAGACCGGCCTTAAAAGAGCAGAATCAGTCCCGTACAAGTGAATGCCATAATGATTTATATGTTTATGCTGTTCGGATATGTTCAATGCATTGTGGCTTTATAATAGATAATTATCTATAGTTAATTTTTTTCTCCATTATTTAGAAAACTACATGAATTTTATATTTTTTTTATTTTTTCGCTTCTTATAAATGAATTTAGAAGAGGAATGATCCGTGCCACTCAACATGGAAAGATATAAGATATATGAGTAATGGAGTGAAATAAACTCACCTGGTGCTCGGCGGGGGCTCTGTGGGTGAACTGGGCAACCCGCCTGCACCAGAGGTCTTGGTTCACCTGTAACTGGTGCTTGAGATCTTCTAAAGGTCCAATGAGCAGCAGAAATAATGTGTGCCCCAAAAGGAAAAAAATGCCAAATGGGGGATAAATCAAGGCAAATGGAAATGTTTCCGCGCTCCTACCGGTTGCTCCAAAAAAGAATTTCCTCCAGGGAAGATAATTTTCAATAGTGCCCAAACTACATTTATTGATAAAAAGTCCCAAACTGACAATGTAAGGAAGCAATGAAGTACTTGCATGAACAAAGAAATGAGAAAGAAAGAAGAATTTTTTATATGCTTGAAAAAGTTTTGTTATGCTATGTTGCATTTCTTTGTTCATGCAAGTACTTCATCGCTTCCTTGCATTGTCAGTTTGGGACTATTTTATCAATTAATAAAGTTTGGGCACTATTGAAAATTATCTTCCCTGGAGGAAATTCTTTTTTGGAGCAACCGGTAGGAGCGCGGAAACATTTCCATTTGCCTATAAATGAATTTACAAACTAAATTACATATTTTCCGAATTAATTCTAAATTCATTTACATTTTATACTTTTATAAACTTGTTTTAATATCCATATATTAATGAATAATCAGCGATGTTTTACCATTACTGAAACAATAACAACTACTACTTCCATAACTACAGGAACACTGACAACTACTGCTGCTCCAGTAACTACAGGAACCCTGACAACTACTGCTGCTCCAGTAACTACAGGAGCACTGACAACTACTGCTGCTCCAATAACTACAGGAACACTGACAACTACTGCTGCTCCAGTAACTACAGGGACACTGACAACTAATGCTGCTCCCGCAACTACAGAAACACTGACAACTACTGCTGCTCCAGTAACTACAGGAACCCTGACAACTACTGCTGCTCCCATAACTACAGGAACCCTGACAACTACTGCTGCTCCAGTAACTACAGGAGCACTGACAACTACTGCTGCTCCCACAACTACAGGAATACTGACGACTACTGCTGCTCCTATAACTACAGGAACACTGACAACTACTGCTGCTCCCACAACTACAGGAATACTGACGACTACTGCTGCTCCTATAACTACAGGAACACTGACAACTACTGCTGCTCCAGTAACTACAGGAACACTGACAACTACTGCTGCTCCCACAACTACAGGGACACTGACAACTACGGCTGCTCCCACAACTACAGGAACACTGACAACTACTGCTGCTCCCACAACTACAGGAACACTGACAACTACTGCTGCTCCTATAACTACAGGAACACTGACAACTACCGCTGCTCTCACAACTACAGAAACACTGACAAGTACTGCTGCTCCAACAACTACAGAAACACTGACAACTACTGCTGCTCCCACAACTACAGAAACACTGACAACTACTGCTGCTCCAACAACTACAGGAACACTGACAACTACTGCTGCTCCAACAACTACAGGAACACTGACAACTACTGCTGCTCCAATAACTACAGGAACACTGACAACTACTGCTGCTCCCATAACTACAGGAACACTGACAACTACTGCTGGTCCAATAACTACAGAAACACTGACAACTACTGCTGCTCCCATAACTACAGGAACACTGACAACTACTGCTGGTCCAGTAATTACAGGAACACTGACAACTACTGCTGCTCGCATAACTACAGGAACACTGACAACTACTGCTGCTGCAGTAACTACAGGAACACTGACAACTACTGCTGCTCCAGTAACTACAGGAACACTGACAACTACTGCTGCTCCAGTAACTACAGGTACACTGACAACTACTGCTGCTCCCATAACTACAGGAACAATGACAACTACTGCTGCTCCAGTAACTACAGGAACACTGACAACTACTGCTGCTCCCACAACTACAGGAACACTGACAACTACTGCTGCTCCCACAACTACAGAAACACTGACAACTACTGCTGCTCCCATAACTACAGAAACACTGACAACTACTGCTGCTCCCATAACTACAGGAACACTGACAACTACTGCTGCTCCCATAACTACAGAAACACTGACAACTACTGCTGCTCCCATAACTACAGGAACACTGACAACTACTGCTGCTCCAGTAACTACAGGAACACTGACAACTACTGCTGCTCCCATAACTACAGAAACACTGACAACTACTGCTGCTCCAGCAACTACAGGAACACTGACAACTACTGCTGCTCCAATAACTACCGGTACACTGACAACTATGGAAACACCATCAGTCATGTATGTAGGGTTTAACTTCACGATTCTGAACTCGCAGTACAATGAGCGTCTTTCACGTCCAGAAGATCCCGATTATGTTTCGCTGAAGAACAAGATTGAAGAATTGGTGAGTCTGCAGTCTGCAGGATATCAGGCCTCACTTATCAAAACTCTTTAATCCTTTCCAATCCAATTTGTATCCTGGTTTTCCTAGGGGGCTTACTCTTTTTCTGTTGTTATACAACAGCGCTATCTGCTGGCTAAAGCCAGTACTGCATGAGGTGATACATTGGATAGGCTCCGACAGCAGAGAGGCTGGCAATATACAGTAAGAGAGCCCCAACGGACGTCTTCCAACATCGGAGCTGTACAGCCTTAAATCATAATGTCTTTAGGCGTCAGACAGTGGATTGGAAAGGGTTAAGGGTTTGTTCAGATTTGGTGGAAATGCTGTGGAGTTTCCAGAACAGAACATTCCACTACAAGCTCCGCAGTATTTCCACATCAGCCCATCAGTCCTTCTTGTGGGTTTGGGTAATGTAAGCTATATATAATATACAGGCACATTACATTATATACGGGGATTGGACTGTCCTGCGGGGTGTGATGTCACTGATATCCTGCTATGTTCCTCCTGCAGGCCCTCCCGGTGATCAGGAGGAATTACCCCTTCTGTCTACTTGTGATAACAATCTCATTTAGGTAAGTGTTGTTTATAGTGATGATTATATATAATAGTGCATGAAATATGGGAAGAACCTGGAGGACGAGGATCCCGACAGGAGCTGCTTACAGGATCCTCCAATCACCACACAAGCGGCACCTTCTACTGTTAATGAGCTTTTCTGATTTTCAAATATTATATTCTGCTGCTATTAAGTAATCTGGGAAGTTTGATGAATCATAAATGAGTCCAATGTTGTTTCTTTCCCACAGCGAAGGCTCAGTGAAAGTTCAAAATGCCGCTGCGTTCCCAAATAGCTCAGTGGCGCCTTCTAGTGATCAACTGCAGAGTGCATTTCTAGGGACGGTCAGAGAAGACGGAGGGATGATGGGAGACTTGCAGTTGTTTGCTTTCAACACCACGACGGCAGGTGAGACATGAGGATTCATCGGCTCCAGAGCTACAAGGTCTAATATGAAGGGAGCAGCGAACGCCAGAACGTTAGCGGTTTATTTATGGTTTAGTATGTCTTATTTTGTGTATTAGCGCAGACTCCCATGAGCGTCATGTAATCGCGTATTACGTGCGAGATGCACATGCGCATAATATGCGGTGAATGGCTCCAATGAAAGTACATTGGTCTTCATTAATCCGTTTGCGTATATACATTGCGCATAGGTGTTTATAAAAGAAAGCCGCATGTTCTATGTTACCGCGCTTTACGCCCGATGGAGCCCTATTGTCCTCTATGGTCACGTAAAAAAACTGTACATACGCAATTACGTTCCGTCGCAGAGTAACAGAGCGGGTAATTAAAAAATACAGGAAGACTGCGAATGACAGCGTGCGGAGGAATTTGTTTCCATATGGCAACCGTTGCAGCAAAAGGCAGGCCCACGCGGCGGTAAAACACGATGTTATACACGCAGCGTTTTACACGCCTTCTCATGTGAGCCCGACCTATTTTCAGTTTTGATCTTATAGTTATCGCAGCCTGTGTTTTTAAGTTGGTGTATTTATTTGTATATTATGATGTATTTATTTATTTTCCCATTTTCATTCATTATGGGCTCATGCAGACAGCCGGGTCAGACCCAGCTGCGACAATTCCTGCAGAGGGATGCAAGTCGTGCCCCTTGTAGTGACCCGCCACTCACCTACTCCAGCGTCTCCTCCGCATTGCTATGTGCCGGCTGCCGCCTAACCAGCACATGCGCAGTGCAGAGCCGGCGAGACAGAAGTGACGTTCCTGTGCGGGCCTCTGCGAGACTCACACAAATATAGGACAGGCCGCGATTTGTTTTTTCACGCAGTCAAATCGCGGCCATCTGCATAGGATTGCATAAACTCATGAAATCCTATGGCAGCGAGCACGGGCGGAAATTCGTTGGGAAATCCCGCCGCGGAATTTCTGCCCATGTGCATTTGGCGTTTGTCTGAGAAAATAGTTTTGTCTAAACAGAGTTCCCTCTGGCTACAAATAGCTGATATTCACCTCTGCCCGCTAGTCGCCCGTCGGCATCTCTGGGTCATCGTGCTGATATAAGGTTTATAAGCTGCAGTCAGTCTGTGCTGCCTCCAGGGCGTCTTATTGGGGTGGACTTAGAGTCATTAGAAACACCGACTTATATATGTGTCTGTGTGTACATATGAGTATATATACACTACCGTTCAAAAGTTTGGGGTCACATTGAAATGTCCTTATTTTTGAAGGAAAAGCACTGTACTTTTCAATGAAGATAACTTTAAACTAGTCCTAACTTTAAACAAATGCACTCTATACTTTGCTAATGTGGTAAATGACTATTCTAGCTGCAAATGTCTGTTTTTTTGTGCAAAATCTACAAAGGTGAATAGAGGCCCATTTCCAGCAACTATCACTCCAGTGTTCTAATGGTACAATGTGTTTGCTCATTGGCTCAGAAGGCTAATTGATGATTAGAAAACCCTTGTGCAATCATGTTCACACATCTGAAAACAGTCTAGCTCGTTACAGAAGCTACAAAACTGACCTTCCTGTGAGCAGATTGAGTTTCTGGAGCATCACATTTGTGGGGTCAATTAAACGCTCAAAATGGCCAGAAAAAGAGAACTTTCATCTGAAACTCGACAGTCTATTCTTGTTCTTAGAAATGAAGGCTATTCCATGTGAGAAATTGCTAAGAAATTGAAGATTTCCTACAACGGTGTGTACTACTCCCTTCAGAGGACAGCACAAACAGGCTCTAACCAGAGTAGAAAAAGAAGTGGGAGGCCGCGTTGCACAACTAAGCAAGAAGATAAGCACATTAGAGTCTCTAGTTTGAGAAACAGACGCCTCACAGGTACCCAACTGGCATCTTCATTAAATAGTACCCGCAAAACACCAGTGTCAACATCTACAGTGAAGAGGCGGCTGCGGGATTTTGGGCTTCAGGGCAGAGTGGCAAAGAAAAAGCCATATCTGAGACTGGCCAATAAAAGAAAAAGATTAAGATGGGCAAAAGAACACAGACATTGGACAGAGGAAGACTGGAAAAAAGTGTTGTGGACGGATGAATCCAAGTTTGAGGTGTTTGGATCACAAAGAAGAACGTTTGTGAGACGCAGAACAAATGAAAAGATGCTGGAAGAATGTCTGACGCCATCTGTTAAGCATGGTGGAGGTAATGTGATGGTCTGGGGTTGCTTTGGTGCTGGTAAGGTGGGAGATTTGTACAGGGTAAAAGGGATTCTGAATAAGGAAGGCTATCACTCCATTTTGCAACGCCATGCCATACCCAGTGGACAGCGCTTGATTGGAACCAATTTCATCCTACAACAGGACAATGACCCTAAACACACCTCCAAATTGTGCAAGAACTATTTACAGCAGAAGCAGGCAGCTGGTATTCTATCGGTAATGGAGTGGCCAGCGCAGTCACCAGATCTGAACCCCATTGAGCTGTTGTGGGAGCAGCTTGACCGTATGGTACGCCAGAAGTGCCCATCCAACCAATCCAACTTGTGGAAGATGCTTCTAGAAGCGTGGGGTGCAATTTCACAAGCTTACCTCAACAAATTAACAGCTAGAATGTCAAAGGTGTGCAATGCTGTAATTGCTGCAAAAGGAGGATTCTTTGACGAAAGCAAAGTTTGATGTAAAAACAATGTTATTTCAAATACAAATCATTATTTCTAACCTTGTCAATGTCTTGACTCTATTTTCTATTCATTTCACAACGCATGGTGGTGAATAAGTGTGACTTTTCATGGAAAACACAAAATTGTTTGGGTGACCCCAAACTTTTGAACGGTAGTGTATATATAGTAGAAGGGTTTAGAGATGTCCTATTACTAAATACAGAGTTTACAATTTAGTAAAGTTTCCTGTTCTGTAATTCTTTTCCAGAAAGTATATTTAATGTTCCATCTAATAAAGCCGGACGCTCCCATCATAATGTGGAGGAAAAGCCCGATGTTACAATTTTATTATAGTAAATTTATCACTAGAGATGAGAGAGCGCACTCGTTCGAGCATTAGGGTGTTCGAGATACTCGTTACTCATGCCGAGCACCACGCGGTACTCGAGTCAATTCCATTTCCTTCCCTGAAAGTTTTGCGCCATTTTCTAGCCAATAGAAACGCAGGGAAGGCATTACAATTTCCTCCTGTGATGTTCCAGCCCTATCTCACCCCCCTGCAGTGAGTGGCTGGCGAGATCAAGTGACCCCCGAGTATATAAAGTGGGCCCGCCCGCGGCTCGCCTCAGACACACGCTGGCAGAGATTAGGGAGAGTGCTGCTATAGGGAGAGTGTTAGCGTCTATAAGAACCCCAACGGTCCTTCTTAGGGCCACAGCTCACCTAGTGCACTACTGTTGTGGCTGCTGGGAGCAGTTTTGCACTTTTTTTTTTTATATCGGGCGTGCAGGCTATAGGGTTCTCAGGCTGCAGTCTGTACCACATAGCATAGGGAGACTGGTGGTGAGGCAGGGACAGTGGTAGTGTAGAATCCTGTCTACAACAACCCCAACGGTCCTTCTTAGGGCTGCCTGTGACCGTGTGCATTTAACTCCGTGGCTGCTGGGAATTGTAGTACCTCAGTATTGCACAGCTAGGCGTGCTTGCAGCCTTCTGTTACATTTTTTTCTGGGTGCAGTTTGTGTAACGTAAGCGCTGTCTGCCTCCCAACTGCACGCCAAGAAACCACAAATTTTTTACAACGCTCTGTGTTACCCATCAGCTGCCCGCACAGTGTACGGTGACAGACACCCATAGAGGGAAAGTCCAAAACACGCTCCATAGCCTGCATTGCATTGAAAAAAATATATTTTAAAAGATAAATCCTTCTTATGCCTACCTGTGACCCAGTGTATTTCACTGCGTGGCCTCTGGGACTTGAGGTGCATCACAATTGCATATTGCACAGCTGGGCCTGCTTGCATCCTTCCTTATAATTTATCTCTGGCTTCATTTTGCATTGTATAACCGTTGTCAGGCACCAACTACGCGGCAATAATTCACAAAATTTTTTACACCGCTCTGTCTCTGCTCGATTCTTAATCCACCATGCTGAAGGGTAAGGGTAGAGGTAGAGGACGTGGACGCGGTAGAGGACGCGGAGTTCCACGTGAGGGTGTGGGCATAGGCCCAGTTCCTGGTCCAGGTGAATCGCAGCTGGCTGCTGCGGGATTAGGAGAGAGGAAAGTTTCTGGGGTCCCCAGCTTCATATCACAATTTTTGGGTCCACATGGTAGACCTTTATTAAAAAACGAGCAGTGTGAGCAGGTCCTGTCGTGGATGGCAGAAAGTGCATCCAGCAATGTATCGACCACCCTGTCTTCTACGCCGTCCACTGCTGCAACTCTGAATCCTCTCGCTGCTGCTCCTCCTTACTCGCAGCCTCCTCACTCCATGAAAATGACACATTCTGATGAGCAGGCAGACTCCCAGGAACTGTTCTCGGTTCCCTGCCCTGATTGGGAAAAAATGGTTCCTCTCCCACCTGAGGAGTTTGTCGTGACTGATGCCCAACCTTTGGAAAGTTCCCGGGGTCCGGGTGATGAGTCTGGGGACTGCCGGGAACTGTCTCAAGAGCTTTCAGTGGGTGAGGAGTACAATGGCGATGAGACACAGTTGTCTATCAGTGAGGCAGTAGTAAGGGCAGTAAGTCCGAGGGAGGAGTGCACAGAGGATTCGGAGGAAGAGCAGCTGGACGATGAGGTGATTGACCCCACCTGGTTTGATAAGCCAACTGAGGACAGGTCTTCAGAGGGGGAGGCAATTGCAGCCGCAGGACAGGTTGGAAGAGGCAGTGGGGTGGCCAGGGGTAGAGGCAGGGCCAGAGCGAATAATCCCCCAGCTGTGTCCCAAAGCACCCCCTTGCGCCAAGCCACCATGCAGAGGCCAAAGTGCTCAAAGGTGTGGCAGTTTTTCACTGAGAGCGCGGACGACCGATGAACAGTGGTGTGCAACCTTTGTCGCGCCAAGATCAGCCGGGGAGCCACCACTACCAGCCTCAACACCACCAGCATGCGCAGGCATATGATGGCCAAGCACCCCACAAGGTGGGATGAAGGCCGTTCACCGCCTCCGGGTTGCACCACTGCCTCTCCCCCTGTGCCCCAATCTGCCACTGAGATCCAACTCACCTCTCAGGACACAGGCACAAGCGTCTCCCGGCCTGGACCCACACCCTCACCTCCGCTGTCCTCGGCCCCATCCAGCAATGTCTCTCAGCGCTGCGTCCAGCTGTCACTAGCACAAGCGTTGAAGCAAAATCGCAAATACTCCGCCACGCACCCGCACGCTCAAGCTTTAAATATCCACATTGCCAAACTGATCAGCCAGGCTTGTGGAAACGGACGCTTTCAAAAACATGATGGCAGCGGCGGCCCTGCGCTACTCGGTCCCCAGTCGCCACTATTTTTCATGGTGTGCCGTCCCAGCCCTGCACGACCACGTCTCCTGCAACATTGTACGCGCCCTCACCAACGCGGTTTCTGGCAGGGTCCACTTAACAACGGACACGTGGACAAGCACAGGCGGACAGGGCCACTATATCTCCCTGACGGCACATTGGGTGAATTTAGTGGAGGCTGGGACCGAGTCAGAGCCTGGGACCGCTCACGTCCTACCCACCCCCAGAATAGCAGGCCCCAGATCGGTGCTGGTATCTGCGGCGGTGTATGCCACCTCCACTAAACCTTCCTCCTCCTACGCAACCTCTACCTCGCAATCAAGACTTGTCAGCAGCACGTCGCCAGCAGTCGGTGTCGCTCGGCGCGGCAGCACAGCAGTGGGCAAGCGTCAGCAGGCCGTGCTGAAACTACTCAGCTTAGGAGAGAAGAGGCACACGGCCCACGAACTGCTGCAGGGTCTGACAGAGCAGACTGACCGCTGGCTTTCGCTGCTGAGCCTCCAACCGGGCATGGTCGTGTGTGACAACGGCCGTAACCTGGTAGCGGCTCTGCAGCTCGGCAGCCTCACGCACGTGCCATGCCTGGCCCACGTCTTTAATTTGGTGGTTCAGCGGTTTCTGAAAAGCTACCCACACTTGTCAGACCTCCTCGGCAAGGTACGCCAGGTCAGCACACATTTGCGCAAGTCCAAGACGGACGCTGCCACCCTGCGGACCCTGCAACATCGGTTTAATCTGCCAGTGCACCGACTGCTTTGCGACGTGCCCACACGGTGGAACTCTACGCTGCACATGTTGGCCAGGCTGTATGAGCAGCGTAGAGCTATAGTGGAATAGCAACTCCAACATGGGCGGCGTAGTGGGAGTCAGCCTCCTCAATTCTTTACAGAGGAGTGGGCCTGGATGGCAGATATCTGCCAGGTCCTTGGAAACTTTGATGAGTCTACCCAGATGGTGAGCGGGGATGCTGCAATCATTAGCGTCACCATTCCACTGCTATGCCTGTTGAGAAGTTCCCTGTAAAGCATAAAGGCTGACGCTTTGCTGTCGGAACAGGAGACGGGGGAAGAGAGTATGTCGCTGGATAGTCAGAGCACCCTCATGTCTATATCTCAGCACGTTGAGGATGAGGAGCGGGAGGAGCTTGAGGAGGAGGAGGGGAAGAGACAGCTGGGCCCACTGCAAAGGGTACCCATGCTGCTTGCCTCTCATCCGTTCAGCGTGTATGGGCTCTGGAGGAGGAAGGGGAGGAGGATCTGGAAAGTGATCTTCCTAGTGAGGACAGCCATGTCTTGCGTACTGGCACCCTGGCACACATGGCTGACTTCATGTTAGGATGCCTTTCTCGTGACCCTCGCGTTAGACACATTCTGGCCACTACGGATTACTGGCTGTACACACTGCTCGACCCACAATATAAGGAGAGCCTTTCCACTCTCATTCCTGAAGAGGAAAGGGGTTCGAGAGTGATGCAATACCACAGGGCCCTAGTGGACAAACTGATGGTAAACTTCCCATCCGACAGCGCTAGTGGCAGAAGGCGCTGTTCCGAGGGCCAAGTAGCAGGGGAGGCGCGAAGATCAGGCAGCATGTTCAGCGCAGGCAGGGGAACACTTTCCAAGGCCTTTGCCAGCTTTATGGCTCCCCAGCAAGACTGTGTCACCACTCCCCAGTCAAGGCTGAGTCGGAGGGAGCACTGTAAAAAGATGGTGAGGGAGTACGTAGCCGATCGTACCACCGTCCTCCGTGACACCTCTGCTCCGTACAACTACTGGGTGTCAAAGCTGGACACGTGGCACGAACTCGCACTGTATGCCCTGGAGGTGCTTGCTTGCCCTGCCGCTAGCGTCTTGTCAGAGAGGGTGTTTAGTGCAGTTGGGGGAATCATCACGGATAAGCGTACCCGTCTGTCAACTGACAGTGCCGACAGGCTTACGCTCATAAAGATGAACAAAGCCTGGATTTCCCCAGACTTCTCTTCTCCACCAGCGGAGAGCAGCGGTACCTAAAGATTATTTTCGCTGCAACCGCGGATGCAAGCATTGTTTTCTATCACCGTAAAAAACGGGGACATTTACCTTTGTCAATCTGTGTATGATATTCGTCCTCCTCCTCCGGCTCCTCTTCCTAAAACCTCACGTAATCACCCCGAACGGCCAATTTTTCGGCCAAAAGGCTCATTTAACTTTTTTAAACAATATTTATACGTTTCTATTCTAATTAAAGCATTGAAACTTCCACCTGAACCAATTTTTTTAACTGGGCTGCCTCCAGGCCTAGTTACAAATTAAGCCACAGTAAGCTCAGCGAGTAATGGGTTTGACCTGCCCTCTGGGTTGGGCATGGGCAATTTTTCTGGGGTACATTTGTACTGTTAGTACACAAATTTTTGGGGCCCTCGCCTACAATGTAATCCAAGTAATTTTTATGGGCTTCGCGTGCACTCATGGTACACCACTGTGTCTGGGGTTGGCCTACACTTTTGCTACAGAAATGTAACTCAGTTCTGCCTGCCTATACTTCTGCCACAGTAATGCTACAGGGGTCTGACTATACTTCTGCAACAGAAATGTAACTTTGGTCTGCCGATACTTCTGCTCCTGAAATGTTACCGTGGTCTGTGTATACTGTTACTACTGTAATGTTACTAATACTGGGCTCTGCCCATAATGCTTCAACGAAAATGTTACTGGGCTCTGCCTATACTGCTGCTACGGAAATGTTACTGGGCTCTGCCTATACTGTTACTGCAGAAGTGTTACTAGGGTCTCCCTAGACTTCTGCAATATAACTGTTAGTGGGGTCAGCTTATATCTTTGCTACAGGAGTATTACAGGGGTCTGTGCATACTATGGGTGCACTAAGTTTTCCCATCGCGGTGTTCAACGTACCTGGCCCAAAAAAAAAAAAAACAGACTGACTGGGGCATGCAGTGTGGGCTGAAGGCAACCTGCATTTAATCTGACGTTACCTCAGCTTTAAGGGAGGCACTGCAATGGGATTAATTTATGTACTGTCGGTGGATTCCAGGGAGCCACCCATGCTGTGGGTGCACACAGACTTCCCATTGGGGAGTTCTACCTACCTGTGACTATGAAAATAACCCAGACTGACTGGGGCAAGCAGTGTTGGCCGAAGCCAACCTGCATTTCATATCACGTTACCTCAGCTTTAACCCCTTCACGACCAAGGACGTACCGGTACGTCCCGTGTCCGCGGGGTATGTATGAAAAGAGGTTGCGATGCAACCTCTCTTCATACAGTGCGGGCGTCAGCTGTTTATAACAGCTGACACCCGCGGGCAATAGCCGCGCGCGGCCGATCGCGGCTATTAACCATTTAAATGCCGCTGTCATTTCTGACAGCGGCATTTAAATCCCCCGAACAGTCCCGCACGGCCCCCTGCGGTGAGATCGGGGGAGCCGTGCAGGTGTAATGGCAGCTGGGGGCCTAATGAAAGGCTCCAGGGCTGCCTTAACAGACTGCCTATCAAGCCATCCACACAGGGTGGCTTGATAGACTGCCTGTCAAAAAGCAGTATGACATAATGCTAATAGCATTACGTCATACTGCAGGAGCGATCAAAGCATCGCATCTTAAAGTCCCCCAGGGGGACTTCAAAGTAATGTAAAAAAAAATCAATAAAGTTTTTTTTATTTGAAAAAAAAAAAAGTTGTAAAAGTTTAAATCACCCCCCTTTTGCCATATCTATTATTAAAAAATCTAAATCATAAAATAAAAATATGTATTTGGTATCGCCGCGTCCATAAAAGTCCGAACTATCAAAGTAGCACCTTATTTTTCCTGCACGGTGAACGTCGTCCGAAAAAATAAATAAAGAACGCCAGAAATGCACTTTTTTAGTTACCCTGTCTCCCAGAAAAAACGCAATAAAAAGCGATCAAAAAGTCATATGTATTCCAAAATGGTACTATCAGAAACTACAGGACATCCCGCAATGCTATGCTCAACTATGCTCAACTACGTCGACGGAAAAATAAAAAAGTTATCGCGCGCGCAAAATGACGGCAGAAACAAATTGAAAAAAATTGAATGTCTTTGAAAAAAAAAGAGTATAGTAAAAAAAAACTATACAAGTTTGGTATCGTAGTAATCGTACCGACCCATAGAAAAAAGTTATCATGTCGTTTTTGTTGCCGTTTGTTCGCCGTAGAAGCAAGACGCACTAAAAGATGGCGAAATGTCGGGGTTTTTTTCATTTTACTTCACTTAGAATTTTTTTTAAGTTTTTCAGTACATTATATGGTACTTTAAATAGGACCATTGAAAAATACAACTCGTCCCTCAAAAAACAAGCCCTCATACAGCGACATCGCTGGATAAAACAAGGAGTTACGATTTTTTTAAAGGGGGGAGGAAAAAACGAAAATGGAAAAAGAAAAATGGCTGTGTCGTTAAGGGAGGCACTGCAATGGGATTTTTTTATGTACCGTCAGTGGCTTCCTGGGAACCACCCCTGCTGTGGGTGCACACTTAGTTCCCATCGCGGTGTTTGACCTGTCTGGCACAAAGACACTGACTGACTTGGGTAGGGGACAGAGTGCAGATGGCTTTCCCCTTGCGGTGTCGATTGAGCTGTGCGACACCTTGACAGAATGAATACTGTGTGGGCACATAGATTCCCCATAGTTATGTAACTCATGCCCACGTTTGCAGCTCCTGTCGGAGGTGGCACAGAATTGGAATGAAGATCGAATGTCAATTTCTACAGCATTGTGGGCTATCGCCCCGCCCCTTTTAAAGAGGGTTGCTACCTGGCCCTGCCAACCTTCTGCAGTGTGTGACTCTGGTTCCTCCTCATGGCAGACGCACTTATAAGTTGACATGAGGCTGGTTTGGCTATGCAGCCAGCGTGTGGCATGAGGGCAGCCGAAGGCTGCCCAGGGACGCTTTTGTGTGCCAGGAGGGGGGGGGGGATTTGGGCAGCATGTAACCCAGGAGAAGAGGCAGCGGTGTGTCCCGCAGGCAGTGATTGTGCTTAGTTGCAGGTAGTGTGGTGCTTAGCTAAGGTGTGCCTTGCTAATGAGGGTTTGTCCGAAGTAAAAATTGTTAGGGGGGGCACTCTTGCCGCTATTGTGCCTTAATAGTGGGACCTGGGAGCCTGAGATACCGTCCAGCATGTTGCCCCTCGCCTGCCCTATCCGTTTCTGTGTCGTTCCCATCACTTTCGTAGGTTTTGAAGATTTTCACAAATGAAAACCTTAGCGGAGCATGGGTCAAATACAAAAATGCACGAGTCGCCCATTGACTTCATTGAGTTTTGGTGCTCGCTCATCTCTATTTATCACCTAAAAAACATGAGTCGTATAAGAAGGAATCGTAGTTTGGGAAAACTGAGGTTTGTCCTACAGACTCCACTGCCCAGACTGTCCCATAAACGGGCTGCTGCAGCCAATCATACAGCTCAGTGCCCTGTTGTCACAGGGATTCCTCTGGCAGAAAAACTTATATCAGAAAACCCCTTAAAGACTTTACACTTTACTCATCATTACGTGGGTAAGATTTCATGTTAATATTCTGTATTTACAGAACCACTGACAACTACGGGAACTCTGACAACTACTGCTGCTCCAATAACTACAGGAACACTGACAACTACTGCTGCTCCCATAACTACAGGGACACTGACAACTACTGCTGCTCCAATAACTACCGGTACACTGACAACTATGGAAACACCATCAGTTATGTATGTAGGGTTTAACTTCACGATTCTGAACTCGCAGTACAATGAGCGTCTTTCACGTCCAGAAGATCCCGATTATGTTTCGCTGAAGAACAAGATTGAAGAATTGGTGAGTCTGCAGTCTGCAGGATATCAGGCCTCACTTATCAAAACTCTTTAATCCTTTCCAATCCAATTTGTATCCTGGTTTTCCTAGGGGGCTTACTCTTTTTCTGTTGTTATACAACAGCGCTATCTGCTGGCTAAAGCCAGTACTGCATGAGGTGATACATTGGATAGGCTCCGACAGCAGAGAGGCTGGCAATATACAGTAAGAGAGCCCCAACGGACGTCTTCCAACATCGGAGCTGTACAGCCCTAAATCATAATGTCTTTAGGCGTCAGACAGTGGATTGGAAAGGGTTAAGGGTTTGTTCAGATTTGGTGGAAATGCTGTGGAGTTTCCAGAACAGAACATTCCACTACAAGCTCCGCAGTATTTCCACATCAGCCCATCAGTCCTTCTTGTGGGTTTGGGTAATGTAAGCTATATATAATATACAGGCACATTACATTAGATACGGGGGTTGGTCTGCGCTGTGTGATGTCACTGATATCCTGCTATGTTCCTCCTGCAGGCCCTCCCGGTGATCAGGAGGAATTACCCCTTCTGTCTACTTGTGATAACAATCTCATTTAGGTAAGTGTTGTTTATAGTGATGATTATATATAATAGTGCATGAAATATGGGAAGAACCTGGAGGACGAGGATCCCGACAGGAGCTGCTTACAGGATCCTCCAATCACCACACAAGCGGCACCTTCTACTGTTAATGAGCTTTTCTGATCTTCAAATATTATATTCTGCTGCTATTAAGTAATCTGGGAAGTTTGATGAATCATAAATGAGTCCAATGTTGTTTCTTTCCCACAGCGAAGGCTCAGTGAAAGTTCAAAATGCCGCTGCGTTCCCAAATAGCTCAGTGGCGCCTTCTAGTGATCAACTGCAGAGTGCATTTCTAGGGACGGTCAGAGAAGACGGAGGGATGATGGGAGACTTGCAGTTGTTTGCTTTCAACACCACGACGGCAGGTGAGACATGAGGATTCATCGGCTCCAGAGCTACAAGGTCTAATATGAAGGGAGCAGCGAACGCCAGAACGTTAGCGGTTTATTTATGGTTTAGTATGTCTTATTTTGTGTATTAGCGCAGACTCCCATGAGCGTCATGTAATCGCGTATTACGTGCGAGATGCACATGCGCATAATATGCGGTGAATGGCTCCAATGAAAGTACATTGGTCTTCATTAATCCGTTTGCGTATATACATTGCGCATAGGTGTTTATAAAAGAAAGCCGCATGTTCTAGGTTACCGCGCTTTACGCCCGATGGAGCCCTATTGTCCTCTATGGTCACGTAAAAAAACTGTACATACGCAATTACGTTCCGTCGCAGAGTAACAGAGCGGGTAATTAAAAAATACAGGAAGACTGCGAATGACAGCGTGCGGGGGAATTTGTTTCCATATGGCAACCGTTGCAGCAAAAGGCAGGCCCACGCAGCGGTAAAACACGATGTTATACACGCAGCGTTTTACACGCCTTCTCATGTGAGCCCGACCTATTTTCAGTTTTGATCTTATAGTTATCGCAGCCTGTGTTTTTAAGTTGGTGTATATATTTGTATATTATGATGTATTTATTTATTTTCCCATTTTCATTCATTATGGGCTCATGCAGACGGCCGGGTCAGACCCAGCTGCGACAATTCCTGCAGAGGGATGCAAGTCGTGCCCCTTGTAGTGACCCGCCACTCACCTACTCCAGCGTCTCCTCCGCATTGCTATGTGCCGGCTGCCGCCTAACCAGCACATGCGCAGTGCAGAGCCGGCGAGACAGAAGTGACGTTCCTGTGCGGGCCTCTGTGAGACTCACACAAATATAGGACAGGCCGCGATTTGTTTTTTCACGCAGTCAAATTGTGGCCATCTGCATAGGATTGCATAAACTCATGAAATCCTATGGCAGCGGGCACGGGCGGAAATTCGTTGGGAAATCCCGCCGCGGAATTTCTGCCCATGTGCATTTGGCGTTTGTCTGAGAAAACAGTTTTGTCTAAACAGAGTTCCCTCTGGCTACAAATAGCTGATATTCACCTCTGCCCGCTAGTCGCCCGTCGGCATCTCTGGGTCATCGTGCTGATATAAGGTTTATAAGCTGCAGTCAGTCTGTGCTGCCCCCAGGGCGTCTTATTGGGGTGGAAACACCGACTTATATATGTGTCTGTGTGTACATATGAGTATATATATATATAGTAGAAGGGTTTAGAGATGTCCTATTACTAAATACAGAGTTTACAATTTAGTAAAGTTTCCTGTTCTGTAATTCTTTTCCAGAAAGTATATTTAATGTTCCATCTAATAAAGCCGGACGCTCCCATCATAATGTGGAGGAAAAGCCCGATGTTACAATTTTATTATAGTAAATTTATCACTAGAGATGAGAGAGCGCACTCGTTCGAGCATTAGGGTGTTCGAGATACTCGTTACTCATGCCGAGCACCACGCGGTACTCGAGTCAATTCCATTTCCTTCCCTGAAAGTTTTGCGCCATTTTCTAGCCAATAGAAACGCAGGGAAGGCATTACAATTTCCTCCTGTGATGTTCCAGCCCTATCTCACCCCCCTGCAGTGAGTGGCTGGCGAGATCAAGTGACCCCCGAGTATATAAAGTGGGCCCGCCCGCGGCTCGCCTCAGACACACGCTGGCAGAGATTAGGGAGAGTGCTGCTATAGGGAGAGTGTTAGCGTCTACAAGAACCCCAACGGTCCTTCTTAGGGCCACAGCTCACCTAGTGCACTACTGTTGTGGCTGCTGGGAGCAGTTTTGCACTTTTTTTTTTATATCGGGCGTGCAGGCTATAGGGTTCTCAGGCTGCAGTCTGTACCACATAGTATAGGGAGACTGGTGGTGAGGCAGGGACAGTGGTAGTGTATAATCCTGTCTACAACAACCCCAACGGTTCTTCTTAGGACTGCCTGTGACCGTGTGCATTTAACTCCGTGGCTGCTGGGAATTGTAGTACCTCAGTATTGCACAGCTAGGCGTGCTTGCAGCCTTCTGTTACATTTTTTTCTGGGTGCAGTTTGTGTAACGTAAGCGCTGTCTGCCTCCCAACTGCACGCCAAGAAACCACAAATTTTTTACAACGCTCTGTGTTACCCATCAGCTGCCCGCACAGTGTACGGTGACAGACACCCATAGAGGGAAAGTCCAAAACACGCTCCATAGCCTGCATTGCATTGAAAAAAATATATTTTAAAAGATAAATCCTTCTTATGCCTACCTGTGACCCAGTGTATTTCACTGCGTGGCCTCTGGGACTTGAGGTGCATCACAATTGCATATTGCACAGCTAGGCCTGCTTGCATCCTTCCTTATAATTTATCTCTGGCTTCATTTTGCATTGTATAACCGTTGTCAGGCACCAACTGCGCGGCAATAATTCACAAGATTTTTTACACCGCTCTGTCTCTGCTCGATTCTTAATCCACCATGCTGAAGGGTAAGGGTAGAGGTAGAGGACGTGGACGCGGTAGAGGACGCGGAGTTCCACGTGAGGGTGTGGGCATAGGCCCAGTTCCTGGTCCAGGTGAATCGCAGCTGGCTGCTGCGGGATTAGGAGAGAGGAAAGTTTCTGGGGTCCCCAGCTTCATATCACAATTTTTGGGTCCACATGGTAGACCTTTATTAAAAAACGAGCAGTGTGAGCAGGTCCTGTCGTGGATGGCAGAAAGTGCATCCAGCAATGTATCGACCACCCTGTCTTCTACGCCGTCCACTGCTGCAACTCTGAATCCTCTCGCTGCTGCTCCTCCTTCCTCGCAGCCTCCTCACTCCATGAAAATGACACATTCTGATGAGCAGGCAGACTCCCAGGAACTGTTCTCGGTTCCCTGCCCTGATTGGGAAAAAATTGTTCCTCTCCCACCTGAGGAGTTTGTCGTGACTGATGCCCAACCTTTGGAAAGTTCCCGGGGTCCGGGTGATGAGTCTGGGGACTGCCGGGAACTGTCTCAAGAGCTTTCAGTGGGTGAGGAGGACAATGGCGATGAGACACAGTTGTCTATCAGTGAGGCAGTAGTAAGGGCAGTAAGTCCAAGGGAGGAGTGTACAGAGGATTCGGAGGAAGAGCAGCTGGACGATGAGGTGATTGACCCCACCTGGTTTGATAAGCCAACTGAGGACAGGTCTTCAGAGGGGGAGGCAATTGCAGCCACAGGACAGGTTGGAAGAGGCAGTGGGGTGGCCAGGGGTAGAGGCAGGGCCAGAGCGAATAATCCCCCAGCTGTTTCCCAAAGCACCCCCTTGCGCCAAGCCACCGTGCAGAGGCCAAAGTGCTCAAAGGTGTGGCAGTTTTTCACTGAGAGCGCGGACAACCGACGAACAGTGGTGTGCAACCTTTGTCGCGCCAAGATCAGCCGGGGAGCCACCACTACCAGCCTCACCACCACCAGCATGCGCAGGCATATGATGGCCAAGCACCCCACAAGGTGGGATGAAGGCCGTTCACCGCCTCCGGGTTGCACCACTGCCTCTCCCCCAGTGCCCCAACCTGCCACTGAGATCCAACTCACCTCTCAGGACACAGGCACTACCGTCTCCCGGCCTGGACCCACACCCTCACCTCCGCTGTCCTCGGCCCCATCCAGCAATGTCTCTCAGCGCTGCGTCCAGCTGTCACTAGCACAAGCGTTGAAGCAAAATCGCAAATACTCCGCCACGCAACCGCACGCTCAAGCTTTAAATATCCACATTGCCAAACTGATCAGCCAGGCTTGTGGAAACGGACGCTTTCAAAAACATGATGGCAGCGGCGGCCCTGCGCTACTCGGTCCCCAGTCACCACTATTTTTCATGGTGTGCCGTCCCAGCCCTGCACGACCACGTCTCCTGCAACATTGTACGCGCCCTCACCAACGCGGTTTCTGGCAGGGTCCACTTAACAACGGACACGTGGACAAACACAGGCGGACAGGGCCACTATATCTCCCTGACGGCACATTGGGTGAATTTAGTGGAGGCTGGGACCGAGTCAGAGCCTGCGACCGCTCACGTCCTACCCACCCCCAGAATAGCGGGCCCCAGATCGGTGCTGGTATCTGCGGCGGTGTATGCCACCTCCACTAAACCTTCCTCCTCCTACGCAACCTCTACCTCGCAATCAAGACTTGTCAGCAGCACGTCGCCAGCAGTCGGTGTCGCTCGGCGCGGCAGCACAGCAGTGGGCAAGCGTCAGCAGGCCGTGCTGAAACTACTCAGCTTAGGAGAGAAGAGGCACACGGCCCACGAACTGTTGCATGGTCTGACAGAGCAGACTGACCGCTGGCTTTCGCTGCTGAGCCTCCAACCAGGCATGGTCGTGTGTGACAACGGCCGTAACCTGGTGGTGGCTCTGCAGCTCGGCAGCCTCACGCACGTGCCATGCCTGGCCCACGTCTTTAATTTGGTGGTTCAGCGGTTTCTGAAAAGCTACCCACACTTGTCAGACCTCCTCGGCAAGGTGCGCCAGGTCAGCGCACATTTCCGCAAGTCCAAGACGGACGCTGCCACCCTGCAGACACTGCAACATCGGTTTAATCTGCCAGTGCACCGACTGCTTTGCGACGTGCCCACACGGTGGAACTCTACGCTGCACATGTTGGCCAGGCTGTATGAGCAGCGTAGAGCTATAGTGGAATAGCAACTCCAACATGGGCGGCGTAGTGGGAGTCAGCCTCCTCAATTCTTTACAGAGGAGTGGGCCTGGATGGCAGATATCTGCCAGGTCCTTGGAAACTTTGATGAGTCTACCCAGATGGTGAGTGGTGATGCTGCAATCATTAGCGTCACCATTCCACTGCTATGCCTGTTGAGAAGTTCCCTGTAAAGCATAAAGGCTGACGCTTTGCTGTCGGAACAGGAGACGGGGGAAGAGAGTATGTCGCTGGATAGTCAGAGCACCCTCATGTCTATATCTCAGCACGTTGAGGATGAGGAGGGGGAGGAGCTTGAGGAGGAGGAGGGGGAAGAGACAGCTGGGCCCACTGCAAAGGGTACCCATGCTGCTTGCCTCTCATCCGTTCAGCGTGTATGGGCTCTGGAGGAGGAAGGGGAGGAGGATCTGGAAAGTGATCTTCCTAGTGAGGACAGCCATGTCTTGCGTACTGGCACCCTGGCACACATGGCTGACTTCATGTTAGGATGCCTTTCTCGTGACCCTCGCGTTAGACGCATTCTGGCCACTACGGATTACTGGCTGTACACACTGCTCGACCCACAATATAAGGAGAGCCTTTCCACTCTCATTCCTGAAGAGGAAAGGGGTTTGAGAGTGATGCAATACCACAGGGCCCTAGTGGACAAACTGATGGTAAACTTCCCATCCGACAGCGCCAGTGGCAGAAGGCGCTGTTCCGAGGGCCAAGTAGCAGGGGAGGCGCGAAGATCAGGCAGCATGTTCAGCGCAGGCAGGGGAACACTCTCCAAGGCCTTTGCCAGCTTTATGGCTCCCCAGCAAGACTGTGTCACCACTCCCCAGTCAAGGCTGAGTCGGAGGGAGCACTGTAAAAAGATGGTGAGGGAGTACGTAGCCGATCGTACCACCGTCCTCCGTGACACCTCTGCTCCGTACAACTACTGGGTGTCAAAGCTGGACACGTGGCACGAACTCGCACTATATGCCCTGGAGGTGCTTGCTTGCCCTGCCGCTAGCGTCTTGTCAGAGAGGGTGTTTAGTGCAGTTGGGGGAATCATCACGGATAAGCGTACCCGTCTGTCAACTGACAGTGCCGACAGGCTTACGCTCATAAAGATGAACAAAGCCTGGATTTCCCCAGACTTCTCTTCTCCACCAGCGGAGAGCAGCGGTACCTAAAGATTATTTTCGCTGCAACCGCGGATGCAAGCATTGTTCTCTATCACCGTAAAAAACGGGGACATTTACCTTTGTCAATCTGTGTATGATATTCGTCCTCCTCCTCCGGCTCCTCCTCCTAAAACCTCACGTAATCACCCCGAACGGCCAACTTTTCGGTGGGCCAAAAGGCTCATAGAACTTTTTTAAACAATATTTATACGTTTCTATTCTAATTAAAGCATTGAAACTTCCACCTGAACCAATTTTTCTAACTGGGCTGCCTCCAGGCCTAGTTACAAATAAAGCCACAGTAAGCTCAGCGAGTAATGGGTTTGACCTGCCCTCTGGGTTGGGCATGGGCAATTTTTCTGGGGTACATTTGTACTGTTAGTACACAAATTTTTGGGGCCCTCGCCTACAATGTAATCCAAGTAATTTTTATGGGCTTCGCCTGCACTCATGGTACACCACTGTGCCTGGGGTTGGCCTACACTTTTGCTACAGAAATGTAACTCAGTTCTGCCTGCCTATACTTCTGGCACAGTAATGCTACAGGGGTCTGACTATACTTCTGCAACAGAAATGTAACTTTGGTCTGCCGATACTTCTGCTCCTGAAATGTTACCGTGGTCTGTGTATACTGTTACTACTGTAATGTTACTAATACTGGGCTCTGCCCATAATGCTTCAACGGAAATGTTACTGGGCTCTGCCTATACTGCTGCAACGGAAATGTTACTGGGCTCTGCCTATACTGTTACTACAGAAGTGTTACTAGGGTCTCCCTAGACTTCTGCAATATAACTGTTAGTGGGGTCAGCTTATATCTTTGCTACAGGAGTATTACAGGGGTCTGTGCATACTATGGGTGCACTAAGTTTTCCCATCGCGGTGTTCAACGTACCTGGCCCAAAAAAAAAAAAAACAGACTGACTGGGGCATGCAGTGTGGGCTGAAGGCAACCTGCATTTAATCTCACATAACCTCAGCTTTAAGGGAAGCACTGCAATGGGATTAATTTATGTACTGTCGGTGGATTCCAGGGAGCCACCCATGCTGTGGGTGCACACAGACTTCCCATTGGGGAGTTCTACCTACCTGTGACTATGAAAATAACCCAGACTGACTGGGGCAAGCAGTGTTGGCCGAAGCCAACCTGCATTTCATATCACGTTACCTCAGCTTTAACCCCTTCACGACCAAGGACGTACCGGTACGTCCCGTGTCCGCGGGGTATGTATGAAGAGAGGTTGCGATGCAACCTCTCTTCATACAGTGCGAGCGTCAGCTGTTTATAACAGCTGACACCCGCGGGCAATAGCCGCGCGCGGCCGATCGCGGCTATTAACCATTTAAATGCCGCTGTCAGAATTGCGGTGAGATCGGGGGAGCCGTGCAGGTGTCATGGCAGCCGGGGGCCTAATGAAAGGCCCCAGGGCTGCCTTAACAGACTGCCTATCAAGCCATCCACATAGGGTGGCTTGATAGACTGCCTGTCAAAAAGCAGTATGACATAATGCTAATAGCATTACGTCGTACTGCAGGAGCGATCAAAGCATCGCATCTTAAAGTCCCCCAGGGGGACTTCAAAATAATGTAAAAAAAAAATCAATAAAGTTTTTTTTATTTGAAAAAAAAAAAAAGTTGTAAAAGTTTAAATCACCCCCCTTTTGCCATATCTATTATTAAAAATTCTAAATCATAAAATAAAAATATGTATTTGGTATCGCCGCGTCCATAAAAGTCCGAACTATCAAAGTAGCACCTTATTTTTCCTGCACGGTGAACGTCGTCCGAAAAAAAAAATAAAGAACGCCAGAAATGCACTTTTTTAGTTACCCTGTCATCCAGAAAAAACGCAATAAAAAGCGATCAAAAAGTCATATGTATTCCAAAATGGTACTATCAGAAACTACAGGACATCCCGCAATGCTATGCTCAACTATGCTCAACTACGTCCACGGAAAAATAAAAAAGTTATCGCGCGCGCAAAATGACGGCAGAAACAAATTGAAAAAAATGTAATGTCTTTGAAAAAAAATACAACTCGTCCCTCAAAAAACAAGCCCTCATACAGCGACATCGCTGGATAAATAAAGGAGTTACGATTTTTTTAAAGGGGGGAGGAAAAAACGAAAATGGAAAAAGAAAAATGGCTGTGTCATTAAGGGGTTAAGGGAGGCACTGCAATGGGATTTTTTTATGTACCGTCAGTGGCTTCCTGGGAACCACCCCTGCTGTGGGTGCACACTTAGTTCCCATCGCGGTGTTTGACCTGTCTGGCACAAAGACACTGACTGACTTGGGTAGGGGACAGAGTGCAGATGGCTTTCCCCTTGCGGTGTCGATTGAGCTATGCGACACCTTGACAGAATGAATACAGTGTGGGCACATAGATTCCCCATAGCTATGTAACTCATGCCCACGTTTGCAGCTCCTGTCGGAGGTGGCACAGAATTGGAATGAAGATCGAATGTCAATTTCTACAGCACTGTGGGCTATCGCCCCGCCCCTTTTAAAGAGGGTTGCTACCTGGCCCTGCCAACCTTCTGCAGTGTGTGACTCTGGTTCCTCCTCATGGCAGACGCACTTATAAGTTGACATGAGGCTGGTTTGGCTATGCAGCCAGCGTGTGGCATTTTTGTGTGCCAGGAGGGGGGGGGGATTTGGGCAGCATGTAACCCAGGAGAAGAGGCAGCGGTGTGTCCCGCAGGCAGTGATTGTGCTTAGTTGCAGGTAGTGTGGTGCTTAGCTAAGGTGTGCCTTGCTAATGAGGGTTTGTCCGAAGTAAAAATTGTTAGGGGGGGCACTCTTGCCGCTATTGTGCCTTAATAGTGGGACCTGGGAGCCTGAGATACCGTCCAGCATGTTGCCCCTCGCCTGCCCTATCCGTTTCTGTGTCGTTCCCATCACTTTCGTAGGTTTTGAAGATTTTCACAAATGAAAACCTTAGCGGAGCATGGGTCAAATACAAAAATGCACGAGTCGCCCATTGACTTCATTGAGTTTTGGTGCTCGCTCATCTCTATTTATCACCTAAAAAACATGAGTCGTATAAGAAGGAATCGTAGTTTGGGAAAACTGAGGTTTGTCCTACAGACTCCACTGCCCAGACTGTCCCATAAACGGGCTGCTGCAGCCAATCATACAGCTCAGTGCCCTGTTGTCACAGGGATTCCTCTGGCAGAAAAACTTATATCAGAAAACCCCTTAAGGAGTTTACACTTTACTCATCATTACGTGGGTAAGATTTAATGTTAATATTCTGTATTTACAGAACCACTGACAACTACGGGAACTCTGACAACTACTGCTGCTCCAATAACTACAGGAACACTGACAACTACTGCTGCTCCCATAACTACAGGGACACTGACAACTACTGCTGCTCCAATAACCACAGGAACAATGACAACTACTGCTGCTCCAGTAACTACAGGAACACTGACAGCTACTGCTGCTCCCATAACTACAGGAACACTGACAACTACTGCTGCTCCCACAACTACAGAAACACAGACAACTACTGCTGCTCCCATAACTAAAGAAACACTAACAACTACTGCTGCTCCAATAACTACAGGAGCACTGACAACTACTGCTGCTCCTATAACTACAGGAACACTGACAACTACTGCTGCTCCCATAACTACAGGAACACTGACAACTACTGCTGCTCCCATAACTACAGGAACACTGACAACTACTGCTGCTCCAATAACTACAGTAACAATGACAACTACTGCTGCTCCAATAACTACAGGAGCACTGACAACTACTGCTGCTCCAGTAACTACAGAAACACTGACAACTACTGCTGCTCCAGTAACTACAGAAACACTGACAACTACTGCTGCTCCAGTAACTACAGGAACACTGACAACTGCTGCTGCTCCCACAACTACAGAAACACTGACAACTACTGCTGCTCCAGTAACTACAGAAACACTGACAACTACTGCTGCTCCAGTAACTACAGGAACACTGACAACTACTGCTGCTCCCACAACTACAGGAACACTGACAACTACTGCCGCTCCCATAACTACAGAAACACTGACAACTACTGCTGCTCCTGCAACTACAGGAACACTGACAACTACTGCCGCTCCCATAACTACAGAAACACTGACAACTACTGCTGCTCCAGTAACTACAGGAACACTGACACCTACTGCTGCTCCAGTAACTACAGGAACACTGACAACTACTGCTGCTCCCACAACTGCAGGAACACCGACAACTACTGCTGCTCCAGTAACTACAGGAACACTGACAACTACTGCTGCTCCTGCAACTACAGGAACACTGACAACTACTGCCGCTCCCATAACTACAGAAACACTGACAACTACTGCTGCTCCTGCAACTACAGGAACACTGACAACTACTGCCGCTCCCATAACTACAGAAACACTGACAACTACTGCTGCTCCAGTAACTACAGGAACACTGACACCTACTGCTGCTCCAGTAACTACAGGAACACTGACAACTACTGCTGCTCCAGTAACTACAGGAACACTGACAACTACTGCTGCTCCTGCAACTACAGGAACACTGACAACTACTGCCGCTCCCATAACTACAGAAACACTGACAACTACTGCTGCTCCAGTAACTACAGGAACACTGACAACTACTGCTGCTCCCACAACTGCAGGAACACCGACAACTACTGCTGCTCCAGTAACTACAGGAACACTGACAACTACTGCTGCTCCTGCAACTACAGGAACACTGACAACTACTGCCGCTCCCATAACTAAAGAAACACTGACAACTACTGCTGCTCCAGTAACTACAGGAACACTGACAACTACTGCTGCTGCAGTAACTACAGGAACACTGACAACTACTGCTGCTCCCATAACTACAGAACCCCTGACAACTACTGCTGCTCCAGCAACTACAGGAACACTGACAACTACTGCTGCTCCCATAACTACCGGTACACTGACAACTATGGAAACACCATCAGTTATGTATGTAGGGTTTAACTTCACGATTCTGAACTTGCAGTACAATGAGCGTCTTTCACGTCCAGAAGATCCCGATTATGTTTCGCTGAAGAACAAGATTGAAGAATTGGTGAGTCTGCAGTCTGCAGGATATCAGGCCTCACTTATCAAAACTCTTTAATCCTTTCCAATCCAATTTGTATCCTGGTTTTCCTAGGGGGCTTACTCTTTTTCTGTTGTTATACAACAGCGCTATCTGCTGGCTAAAGCCAGTACTGCATGAGGTGATACATTGGATAGGCTCCGACAGCAGAGAGGCTGGCAATATACAGTAAGAGAGCCCCAACGGACGTCTTCCAACATCGGAGCTGTACAGCCTTAAATCATAATGTCTTTAGGCGTCAGACAGTGGATTGGAAAGGGTTAAGGGTTTGTTCAGATTTGGTGGAAATGCTGTGGAGTTTCCAGAACAGAACATTCCACTGCAAGCTCCGCAGTATTTCCACATCAGCCCATTAGTCCTTCTTGTGGGTTTGGGTAATGTAAGCTATATATAATATACAGGCACATTACATTATATACGGGGGTTGGACTGTCCTGCGGGGTGTGATGTCACTGATATCCTGCTATGTTCCTCCTGCAGGCCCTCCCGGTGATCAGGAGGAATTACCCCTTCTGTCTACTTGTGATAACAATCTCATTTAGGTAAGTGTTGTTTATAGTGATGATTATATATAATAGTGCATGAAATATGGGAAGAACCTGGAGGACGAGGATCCCGACAGGAGCTGCTTACAGGATCCTCCAATCACCACACAAGCGGCACCTTCTACTGTTAATGAGCTTTTCTGATCTTCAAATATTATATTCTGCTGCTATTAAGTAATCTGGGAAGTTTGATGAATCATAAATGAGTCCAATGTTGTTTCTTTCCCACAGCGAAGGCTCAGTGAAAGTTCAAAATGCCGCTGCGTTCCCAAATAGCTCAGTGGCGCCCTCTAGTGATCAACTGCAGAGTGCATTTCTAGGGACGGTCAGAGAAGACGGAGGGATGATGGGAGACTTGCAGTTGTTTGCTTTCAACACCACGACGGCAGGTGAGACATGAGGATTCATCGGCTCCAGAGCTACAAGGTCTAATATGAAGGGAGCAGCGAACGCCAGAACGTTAGCGGTTTATTTATGGTTTAGTATGTCTTATTTTGTGTATTAGCGCAGACTCCCATGAGCGTCATGTAATCGCGTATTACGTGCGAGATGCACATGCGCATAATATGCGGTGAATGGCTCCAATGAAAGTACATTGGTCGTCATTAATCCGTTTGCGTATATACATTGCGCATAGGTGTTTATAAAAGAAAGCCGCATGTTCTATGTTACCGCGCTTTACGCCCGATGGAGCCCTATTGTCCTCTATGGTCACGTAAAAAAACTGTACATACGCAATTACGTTCCGTCGCAGAGTAACAGAGCGGGTAATTAAAAAATACAGGAAGACTGCGAATGACAGCGTGCGGAGGAATTTGTTTCCATATGGCAACCGTTGCAGCAAAAGGCAGGCCCACGCAGCGGTAAAACACGATGTTATACACGCAGCGTTTTACACGCCTTCTCATGTGAGCCCGACCTATTTTCAGTTTTGATCTTATAGTTATCGCAGCCTGTGTTTTTAAGTTGGTGTATTTATTTGTATATTATGATGTATTTATTTATTTTCCCATTTTCATTCATTATGGGCTCATGCAGACAGCCGGGTCAGACCCAGCTGCGACAATTCCTGCAGAGGGATGCAAGTCGTGCCCCTTGTAGTGACCCGCCGCTCACCTACTCCAGCGTCTCCTCCGCATTGCTATGTGCCGGCTGCCGCCTAACCAGCACATGCGCAGTGCAGAGCCGGCGAGACAGAAGTGACGTTCCTGTGCGGGCCTCTGTGAGACTCACACAAATATAGGACAGGCCGCGATTTGTTTTTTCACGCAGTCAAATCGCGGCCATCTGCATAGGATTGCATAAACTCATGAAATCCTATGGCAGCGGGCACGGGCGGAAATTCGTTGGGAAATCCCGCCGCGGAATTTCTGCCCATGTGCATTTGGCGTTTGTCTGAGAAAACAGTTTTGTCTAAACAGAGTTCCCTCTGGCTACAAATAGCTGATATTCACCTCTGCCCGCTAGTCGCCCGTCGGCATCTCTGGGTCATCGTGCTGATATAAGGTTTATAAGCTGCAGTCAGTCTGTGCTGCCCCCAGGGCGTCTTATTGGGGTGGACTTAGAGTCAGTAGAAACACCGACTTATATATGTGTCTGTGTGTACATATGAGTATATATATATATAGTAGAAGGGTTTAGAGATGTCCTATTACTAAATACAGAGTTTACAATTTAGTAAAGTTTCCTGTTCTGTAATTCTTTTCCAGAAAGTATATTTAATGTTCCATCTAATAAAGCCGGACGCTCCCATCATAATGCGGAGGAAAAGCCCGATGTTACAATTTTATTATAGTAAATTTATCACTAGAGATGAGCGAGCGCACTCGTTCGAGCATTAGGGTGTTCGAGATACTCGTTACTCATGCCGAGCACCACGCGGTACTCGAGTCAATTCCATTTCCTTCCCTGAAAGTTTTGCGCCATTTTCTAGCCAATAGAAACGCAGGGAAGGCATTACAATTTCCTCCTGTGATGTTCCAGCCCTATCTCACCCCCCTGCAGTGAGTGGCTGGCGAGATCAAGTGACCCCCGAGTATATAAAGTGGGCCCGCCCGCGGCTCGCCTCAGACACACGCTGGCAGAGATTAGGGAGAGTGCTGCTATAGGGAGAGTGTTAGCGTCTACAAGAACCCCAACGGTCCTTCTTAGGGCCACAGCTCACCTAGTGCACTACTGTTGTGGCTGCTGGGAGCAGTTTTGCACTTTTTTTTTTTATATCGGGCGTGCAGGCTATAGGGTTCTCAGGCTGCAGTCTGTACTACATAGTATAGGGAGACTGGTGGTGAGGCAGGGACAGTGGTAGTGTAGAATCCTGTCTACAACAACCCCAACGGTCCTTCTTAGGGCTGCCTGTGACCGTGTGCATTTAACTCCGTGGCTGCTGGGAATTGTAGTACCTCAGTATTGCACAGCTAGGCGTGCTTGCAGCCTTCTGTTACATTTTTTTCTGGGTGCAGTTTGTGTAACGTAAGCGCTGTCTGCCTCCCAACTGCACGCCAAGAAACCACAAATTTTTTACAACGCTCTGTGTTACCCATCAGCTGCCCGCACAGTGTACGGTGACAGACACCCATAGAGGGAAAGTCCAAAACACGCTCCATAGCCTGCATTGCATTGAAAAAAATATATTTTAAAAGATAAATCCTTCTTATGCCTACCTGTGACCCAGTGTATTTCACTGCGTGACCTCTGGGACTTGAGGTGCATCACAATTGCATATTGCACAGCTAGGCCTGCTTGCATCCTTCCTTATAATTTATCTCTGGCTTCATTTTGCATTGTATAACCGTTGTCAGGCACCAACTACGCGGCAATAATTCACAAAATTTTTTACACCGCTCTGTCTCTGCTCGATTCTTAATCCACCATGCTGAAGGGTAAGGGTAGAGGTAGAGGACGTGGACGCGGTAGAGGACGTGGGGTTCCATGTGAGGGTGTGGGCATAGGCCCAGTTCCTGGTCCAGGTGAATCGCAGCTGGCTGCTGCGGGATTAGGAGAGAGGAAAGTTTCTGGGGTCCCCAGCTTCATATCACAATTTTTGGGTCCACATGGTAGACCTTTATTAAAAAACGAGCAGTGTGAGCAGGTCCTGTCGTGGATGGCAGAAAGTGCATCCAGCAATGTATCGACCACCCTGTCTTCTACGCCGTCCACTGCTGCAACTCTGAATCCTCTCGCTGCTGCTCCTCCTTACTCGCAGCCTCCTCACTCCATGAAAATGACACATTCTGATGAGCAGGCAGACTCCCAGGAACTGTCCTCGGTTCCCTGCCCTGATTGGGAAAAAATGGTTCCTCTCCCACCTGAGGAGTTTGTCGTGACTGATGCCCAACCTTTGGAAAGTTCCCGGGGTCCGGGTGATGAGTCTGGGGACTGCCGGGAACTGTCTCAAGAGCTTTCAGTGGGTGAGGAGGACAATGGCGATGAGACACAGTTGTCTATCAGTGAGGCAGTAGTAAGGGCAGTAAGTCCGAGGGAGGAGTGCACAGAGGATTCGGAGGAAGAGCAGCTGGACGATGAGGTGATTGACCCCACCTGGTTTGATAAGCCAACTGAGGACAGGTCTTCAGAGGGGGAGGCAATTGCAGCCGCAGGACAGGTTGGAAGAGGCAGTGGGGTGGCCAGGGGTAGAGGCAGGGCCAGAGCGAATAATCCCCCAGCTGTGTCCCAAAGCACCCCCTTGCGCCAAGCCACCGTGCAGAGGCCAAAGTGCTCAAAGGTGTGGCAGTTTTTCACTGAGAGCGCGGACGACCGATGAACAGTGGTGTGCAACCTTTGTCGCGCCAAGATCAGCCGGGGAGCCACCACTACCAGCCTCACCACCACCAGCATGCGCAGGCATATGATGGCCAAGCACCCCACAAGGTGGGATGAAGGCCGTTCACCGCCTCCGGGTTGCACCACTGCCTCTCCCCCTGTGCCCCAATCTGCCACTGAGATCCAACTCACCTCTCAGGACACAGGCACAAGCGTCTCCCGGCCTGGACCCACACCCTCACCTCCGCTGTCCTCGGCCCCATCCAACAATGTCTCTCAGCGCTGCGTCCAGCTGTCACTAGCACAAGCGTTGAAGCAAAATCGCAAATACTCCGCCACGCACCCGCACGCTCAAGCTTTAAATATCCACATTGCCAAACTGATCAGCCAGGCTAGTGGAAACGGACGCTTTCAAAAACATGATGGCAGCGGCGGCCCTGCGCTACTCGGTCCCCAGTCGCCACTATTTTTCATGGTGTGCCGTCCCAGCCCTGCACGACCACGTCTCCTGCAACATTGTACGCGCCCTCACCAACGCGGTTTCTGGCAGGGTCCACTTAACAACGGACACGTGGACAAGCACAGGCGGACAGGGCCACTATATCTCCCTGACGGCACATTGGGTGAATTTAGTGGAGGCTGGGACCGAGTCAGAGCCTGGGACCGCTCACGTCCTATCCAACCCCAGAATAGCGGGCCCCAGATCGGTGCTGGTATCTGCGGCGGTGTATGCCACCTCCACTAAACCTTCCTCCTCCTACGCAACCTCTACCTCGCAATCAAGACTTGTCAGCAGCACGTCGCCAGCAGTCGGTGTCGCTCGGCGCGGCAGCACAGCAGTGGGCAAGCGTCAGCAGGCCGTGCTGAAACTACTCAGCTTAGGAGAGAAGAGGCACACGGCCCACGAACTGCTGCAGGGTCTGACAGAGCAGACTGACCGCTGGCTTTCGCTGCTGAGCCTCCAACCGGGCATGGTCGTGTGTGACAACGGCCGTAACCTGGTGGCGGCTCTGCAGCTCGGCAGCCTCACGCACGTGCCATGCCTGGCCCACGTCTTTAATTTGGTGGTTCAGCGGTTTCTGAAAAGCTACCCACACTTGTCAGACCTCCTCGGCAAGGTACGCCAGGTCAGCACACATTTGCGCAAGTCCAAGACGGACGCTGCCACCCTGCGGACACTGCAACATCGGTTTAATCTGCCAGTGCACCGACTGCTTTGCGACGTGCCCACACGGTGGAACTCTACGCTGCACATGTTGGCCAGGCTGTATGAGCAGCGTAGAGCTATAGTGGAATAGCAACTCCAACATGGGCGGCGTAGTGGGAGTCAGCCTCCTCAATTCTTTACAGAGGAGTGGGCCTGGATGGCAGATATCTGCCAGGTCCTTGGAAACTTTGATGAGTCTACCCAGATGGTGAGCGGGGATGCTGCAATCATTAGCGTCACCATTCCACTGCTATGCCTGTTGAGAAGTTCCCTGTAAAGCATAAAGGCTGACGCTTTGCTGTCGGAACAGGAGACGGGAGAAGAGAGTATGTCGCTGGATAGTCAGAGCACCCTCATGTCTATATCTCAGCACGTTGAGGATGAGGAGGGGGAGGAGCTTGAGGAGGAGGAGGGGAAGAGACAGCTGGGCCCACTGCAAAGGGTACCCATGCTGCTTGCCTCTCATCCGTTCAGCGTGTATGGGCTCTGGAGGAGGAAGGGGAGGAGGATCTGGAAAGTGATCTTCCTAGTGAGGACAGCCATGTCTTGCGTACTGGCACCCTGGCACACATGGCTGACTTCATGTTAGGATGCCTTTCTCGTGACCCTCGCGTTAGACGCATTCTGGCCACTACGGATTACTGGCTGTACACACTGCTCGACCCACAATATAAGGAGAGCCTTTCCACTCTCATTCCTGAAGAGGAAAGGGGTTCGAGAGTGATGCAATACCACAGGGCCCTAGTGGACAAACTGATGGTAAACTTCCCATCCGACAGCGCTAGTGGCAGAAGGCGCTGTTCCGAGGGCCAAGTAGCAGGAGAGGCGCGAAGATCAGGCAGCATGTTCAGCGCAGGCAGGGGAACACTTTCCAAGGCCTTTGCCAGCTTTATGGCTCCCCAGCAAGACTGTGTCACCACTCCCCAGTCAAGGCTGAGTCGGAGGGAGCACTGTAAAAAGATGGTGAGGGAGTACGTAGCCAATCGTACCACCGTCCTCCGTGACACCTCTGCTCCGTACAACTACTGGGTGTCAAAGCTGGACACGTGGCACGAACTCGCACTGTATGCCCTGGAGGTGCTTGCTTGCCCTGCCGCTAGCGTCTTGTCAGAGAGGGTGTTTAGTGCAGTTGGGGGAATCATCACGGATAAGCGTACCCGTCTGTCAACTGACAGTGCCGACAGGCTTACGCTCATAAAGATGAACAAAGCCTGGATTTCCCCAGACTTCTCTTCTCCACCAGCGGAGAGCAGCGGTACCTAAAGATTATTTTCGCTGCAACCGCGGATGCAAGCATTGTTTTCTATCACCGTAAAAAACGGGGACATTTACCTTTGTCAATCTGTGTATGATATTCGTCCTCCTCCTCCGGCTCCTCTTCCTAAAACCTCACGTAATCACCCCGAACGGCCAATTTTTCGGCCAAAAGGCTCATATAACTTTTTTAAACAATATTTATACGTTTCTATTCTAATTAAAGCATTGAAACTTCCACCTGAACCAATTTTTTTAACTGGGCTGCCTCCAGGCCTAGTTACAAATTAAGCCACAGTAAGCTCAGCGAGTAATGGGTTTGACCTGCCCTCTGGGTTGGGCATGGGCAATTTTTCTGGGGTACATTTGTACTGTTAGTACACAAATTTTTGGGGCCCTCGCCTACAATGTAATCCAAGTAATTTTTATGGGCTTCGCGTGCACTCATGGTACACCACTGTGTCTGGGGTTGGCCTACACTTTTGCTACAGAAATGTAACTCAGTTCTGCCTGCCTATACTTCTGCCACAGTAATGCTACAGGGGTCTGACTATACTTCTGCAACAGAAATGTAACTTTGGTCTGCCAATACTTCTGCTCCTGAAATGTTACCGTGGTCTGTGTATACTGTTACTACTGTAATGTTACTAATACTGGGCTCTGCCCATAATGCTTCAACGAAAATGTTACTGGGCTCTGCCTATACTGCTGCTACGGAAATGTTACTGGGCTCTGCCTATACTGTTACTGCAGAAGTGTTACTAGGGTCTCCCTAGACTTCTGCAATATAACTGTTAGTGGGGTCAGCTTATATCTTTGCTACAGGAGTATTACAGGGGTCTGTGCATACTATGGGTGCACTAAGTTTTCCCATCGCGGTGTTCAACGTACCTGGCCCAAAAAAAAAAAAAACAGACTGACTGGGGCATGCAGTGTGCGCTGAAGGCAACCTGCATTTAATCTGACGTTACCTCAGCTTTAAGGGAGGCACTGCAATGGGATTAATTTATGTACTGTCGGTGGATTCCAGGGAGCCACCCATGCTGTGGGTGCACACAGACTTCCCATTGGGGAGTTCTACCTACCTGTGACTATGAAAATAACCCAGACTGACTGGGGCAAGCAGTGTTGGCCGAAGCCAACCTGCATTTCATATCACGTTACCTCAGCTTTAACCCCTTCACGACCAAGGACGTACCGGTACGTCCCGTGTCCGCGGGGTATGTATGAAAAGAGGTTGCGATGCAACCTCTCTTCATACAGTGCGGGCGTCAGCTGTTTATAACAGCTGACACCCGCGGGCAATAGCCGCGCGCGGCCGATCGCGGCTATTAACCATTTAAATGCCGCTGTCATTTCTGACAGCGGCATTTAAATCCCCCGAACAGTCCCGCACGGCCCCCTGCGGTGAGATCGGGGGAGCCGTGCAGGTGTAATGGCAGCCGGGGGCCTAATGAAAGGCTCCAGGGCTGCCTTAACAGACTGCCTATCAAGCCATCCACACAGGGTGGCTTGATAGACTGCCTGTCAAAAAGCAGTATGACATAATGCTAATAGCATTACGTCATACTGCAGGAGCGATCAAAGCATCGCATCTTAAAGTCCCCCAGGGGGACTTCAAAGTAATGTAAAAAAAAATCAATAAAGTCTTTTTTATTTGAAAAAAAAAAAAGTTGTAAAAGTTTAAATCACCCCCCTTTTGCCATATCTATTATTAAAAAATCTAAATCATAAAATAAAAATATGTATTTGGTATCGCCGCGTCCATAAAAGTCCGAACTATCAAAGTAGCACCTTATTTTTCCTGCACGGTGAACGTCGTCCGAAAAAATAAATAAAGAACGCCAGAAATGCACTTTTTTAGTTACCCTGTCTCCCAGAAAAAACGCAATAAAAAGCGATCAAAAAGTCATATGTATTCCAAAATGGTACTATCAGAAACTACAGGACATCCCGCAATGCTATGCTCAACTATGCTCAACTACGTCGACGGAAAAATAAAAAAGTTATCGCGCGCGCAAAATGACGGCAGAAACAAATTGAAAAAAATTTAATGTCTTTGAAAAAAAAAAGAGTATAATAAAAAAAAACTATACAAGTTTGGTATCGTAGTAATCGTACCGACCCATAGAAAAAAGTTATCATGTCGTTTTTGTTGCCGTTTGTTCGCCGTAGAAGCAAGACGCACTAAAAGATGGCGAAATGTCGGGGTTTTTTTCATTTTACTTCACTTAGAATTTTTTTTAAGTTTTTCAGTACATTATATGGTACTTTAAATAGGACCATTGAAAAATACAACTCGTCCCTCAAAAAACAAGCCCTCATACAGCGACATCGCTGGATAAAACAAGGAGTTACGATTTTTTTAAAGGGGGGAGGAAAAAACGAAAATGGAAAAAGAAAAATGGCTGTGTCGTTAAGGGAGGCACTGCAATGGGATTTTTTTATGTACCGTCAGTGGCTTCCTGGGAACCACCCCTGCTGTGGGTGCACACTTAGTTCCCATCGCGGTGTTTGACCTGTCTGGCACAAAGACACTGACTGACTTGGGTAGGGGACAGAGTGCAGATGGCTTTCCCCTTGCGGTGTCGATTGAGCTGTGCGACACCTTGACAGAATGAATACTGTGTGGGCACATAGATTCCCCATAGCTATGTAACTCATGCCCACGTTTGCAGCTCCTGTCGGAGGTGGCACAGAATTGGAATGAAGATCGAATGTCAATTTCTACAGCACTGTGGGCTATCGCCCCGCCCCTTTTAAAGAGGGTTGCTACCTGGCCCTGCCAACCTTCTGCAGTGTGTGACTCTGGTTCCTCCTCATGGCAGACGCACTTATAAGTTGACATGAGGCTGGTTTGGCTATGCAGCCAGCGTGTGGCATGAGGGCAGCCGAAGGCTGCCCAGGGACGCTTTTGTGTGCCAGGAGGGGGGGGGGGGGGGGATTTGGGCAGCATGTAACCCAGGAGAAGAGGCAGCGGTGTGTCCCGCAGGCAGTGATTGTGCTTAGTTGCAGGTAGTGTGGTGCTTAGCTAAGGTGTGCCTTGCTAATGAGGGTTTGTCCGAAGTAAAAATTGTTAGGGGGGGCACTCTTGCCGCTATTGTGCCTTAATAGTGGGACCTGGGAGCCTGAGATACCGTCCAGCATGTTGCCCCTCGCCTGCCCTATCCGTTTCTGTGTCGTTCCCATCACTTTCGTAGGTTTTGAGGATTTTCACAAATGAAAACCTTAGCGGAGCATGGGTCAAATACAAAAATGCACGAGTCGCCCATTGACTTCATTGAGTTTTGGTGCTCGCTCATCTCTATTTATCACCTAAAAAACATGAGTCGTATAAGAAGGAATCGTAGTTTGGGAAAACTGAGGTTTGTCCTACAGACTCCACTGCCCAGACTGTCCCATAAACGGGCTGCTGCAGCCAATCATACAGCTCAGTGCCCTGTTGTCACAGGGATTCCTCTGGCAGAAAAACTTATATCAGAAAACCCCTTAAAGACTTTACACTTTACTCATCATTACGTGGGTAAGATTTAATGTTAATATTCTGTATTTACAGAACCACTGACAACTACGGGAACTCTGACAACTACTGCTGCTCCCATAACTACAGGGACACTGACAACTACTGCTGCTCCAATAACTACAGGAACACTGACAACTACTGCTGCTCCCATAACTACAGGGACACTGACAACTACTGCTGCTCCAATAACCACAGGAACACTGACAACTACTGCTGCTCCAGTAACTACAGGAACACTGACAACTACTGCTGCTCCCATAACTACAGGAACACTGACAACTACTGCTGCTCCAATAACTACAGGAGCACTGACAACTACTGCTGCTCCTATAACTACAGGAACACTGACAACTACTGCTGCTCCCATAACTACAGGAACACTGACAACTACTGCTGCTCCAATAACTACAGTAACAATGACAACTACTGCTGCTCCAATAACTACAGGAGCACTGACAACTACTGCTGCTCCAGTAACTACAGAAACAATGACAACTACTGCTGCTCCAGTAACTACAGAAACACTGACAACTACTGCTGCTCCAGTAACTACAGGAACACTGACAACTGCTGCTGCTCCCACAACTACAGAAACACTGACAACTACTGCTGCTCCAATAACTACAGGAGCACTGACAACTACTGCTGCTCCTATAACTACAGGAACACTGACAACTACTGCTGCTCCCATAACTACAGGAACACTGACAACTACTGCTGCTCCAATAACTACAGTAACAATGACAACTACTGCTGCTCCAATAACTACAGGAGCACTGACAACTACTGCTGCTCCAGTAACTACAGAAACACTGACAACTACTGCTGCTCCAGTAACTACAGAAACACTGACAACTACTGCTGCTCCAGTAACTACAGGAACACTGACAACTGCTGCTGCTCCCACAACTACAGAAACACTGACAACTACTGCTGCTCCAGTAACTACAGAAACACTGACAACTACTGCTGCTCCAGTAACTACAGGAACACTGACAACTACTGCTGCTCCCACAACTACAGGAACACTGACAACTACTGCCGCTCCCATAACTACAGAAACACTGACAACTACTGCTGCTCCTGCAACTACAGGAACACTGACAACTACTGCCGCTCCCATAACTACAGAAACACTGACAACTACTGCTGCTCCAGTAACTACAGGAACACTGACACCTACTGCTGCTCCAGTAACTACAGGAACACTGACAACTACTGCTGCTCCAGTAACTACAGGAACACTGACAACTACTGCTGCTCCTGCAACTACAGGAACACTGACAACTACTGCCGCTCCCATAACTACAGAAACACTGACAACTACTGCTGCTCCAGTAACTACAGGAACACTGACAACTACTGCTGCTCCCACAACTGCAGGAACACCGACAACTACTGCTGCTCCAGTAACTACAGGAACACTGACAACTACTGCTGCTCCTGCAGCTACAGGAACACTGACAACTACTGCCGCTCCCATAACTAAAGAAACACTGACAACTACTGCTGCTCCAGTAACTACAGGAACACTGACAACTACTGCTGCTGCAGTAACTACAGGAACACTGACAACTACTGCTGCTCCCATAACTACAGAAACCCTGACAACTACTGCTGCTCCAGCAACTACAGGAACACTGACAACTACTGCTGCTCCCATAACTACCGGTACACTGACAACTATGGAAACACCATCAGTTATGTATGTAGGGTTTAACTTCACGATTCTGAACTTGCAGTACAATGAGCGTCTTTCACGTCCAGAAGATCCCGATTATGTTTCGCTGAAGAACAAGATTGAAGAATTGGTGAGTCTGCAGTCTGCAGGATATCAGGCCTCACTTATCAAAACTCTTTAATCCTTTCCAATCCAATTTGTATCCTGGTTTTCCTAGGGGGCTTACTCTTTTTCTGTTGTTATACAACAGCGCTATCTGCTGGCTAAAGCCAGTACTGCATGAGGTGATACATTGGATAGGCTCCGACAGCAGAGAGGCTGGCAATATACAGTAAGAGAGCCCCAACGGACGTCTTCCAACATCGGAGCTGTACAGCCTTAAATCATAATGTCTTTAGGCGTCAGACAGTGGATTGGAAAGGGTTAAGGGTTTGTTCAGATTTGGTGGAAATGCTGTGGAGTTTCCAGAACAGAACATTCCACTGCAAGCTCCGCAGTATTTCCACATCAGCCCATCAGTCCTTCTTGTGGGTTTGGGTAATGTAAGCTATATATAATATACAGGCACATTACATTATATACGGGGGTTGGACTGTCCTGCGGGGTGTGATGTCACTGATATCCTGCTATGTTCCTCCTGCAGGCCCTCCCGGTGATCAGGAGGAATTACCCCTTCTGTCTACTTGTGATAACAATCTCATTTAGGTAAGTGTTGTTTATAGTGATGATTATATATAATAGTGCATGAAATATGGGAAGAACCTGGAGGACGAGGATCCCGACAGGAGCTGCTTACAGGATCCTCCAATCACCACACAAGCGGCACCTTCTACTGTTAATGAGCTTTTCTGATCTTCAAATATTATATTCTGCTGCTATTAAGTAATCTGGGAAGTTTGATGAATCATAAATGAGTCCAATGTTGTTTCTTTCCCACAGCGAAGGCTCAGTGAAAGTTCAAAATGCCGCTGCGTTCCCAAATAGCTCAGTGGCGCCTTCTAGTGATCAACTGCAGAATGCATTTCTAGGGACGGTCAGAGAAGACAGAGGGATCATGGGAGACTTGCAGTTGTTTGCTTTCAACACCACGACGGCAGGTGAGACATGAGGATTCATCGGCTCCAGAGCTACAAGGTCTAATATGAAGGGAGCAGCGAACGCCAGAACGTTAGCGGTTTATTTATGGTTTAGTATGTCTTATTTTGTGTATTAGCGCAGACTCCCATGAGCGTCATGTAATCGCGTATTACGTGCGAGATGCACATGCGCATAATATGCGGTGAATGGCTCCAATGAAAGTACATTGGTCTTCATTAATCCGTTTGCGTATATACATTGCGCATAGGTGTTTATAAAAGAAAGCCGCATGTTCTAGGTTACCGCGCTTTACGCCCGATGGAGCCCTATTGTCCTCTATGGTCACGTAAAAAAACTGTACATACGCAATTATGTTCCGTCGCAGAGTAACAGAGCGGGTAATTAAAAAATACAGGAAGACTGCGAATGACAGCGTGCGGAGGAATTTGTTTCCATATGGCAACCGTTGCAGCAAAAGGCAGGCCCACGCAGCGGTAAAACACGATGTTATACACGCAGCGTTTTACACGCCTTCTCATGTGAGCCCGACCTATTTTCAGTTTTGATCTTATAGTTATCGCAGCCTGTGTTTTTAAGTTGGTGTATTTATTTGTATATTATGATGTATTTATTTATTTTCCCATTTTCATTCATTATGGGCTCATGCAGACAGCCGGGTCAGACCCAGCTGCGACAATTCCTGCAGAGGGATGCAAGTCGTGCCCCTTGTAGTGACCCGCCGCTCACCTACTCCAGCGTCTCCTCCGCATTGCTATGTGCCGGCTGCCGCCTAACCAGCACATGCGCAGTGCAGAGCCGGCGAGACAGAAGTGACGTTCCTGTGCGGGCCTCTGCGAGACTCACACAAATATAGGACAGGCCGCGATTTGTTTTTTCACGCAGTCAAATCGCGGCCATCTGCATAGGATTGCATAAACTCATGAAATCCTATGGCAGCGGGCACGGGCGGAAATTCGTTGGGAAATCCCACCGCGGAATTTCTGCCCATGTGCATTTGGCGTTTGTCTGAGAAAACAGTTTTGTCTAAACAGAGTTCCCTCTGGCTACAAATAGCTGATATTCACCTCTGCCCGCTAGTCGCCCGTCGGCATCTCTGGGTCATCGTGCTGATATAAGGTTTATAAGCTGCAGTCAGTCTGTGCCGCCCCCAGGGCTCTAGAGTCAGGGTCTTATTGGGGTGGACTTAGAGTCAGTAGAAACACCGACTTCAACTCCAGCTTCTATATGTGTCTGTGTGTACATATGAGTATATATATATATAGTAGAAGGGTTTAGAGATGTCCTATTACTAAATACAGAGTTTACAATTTAGTAAAGTTTCCTGTTCTGTAATTCTTTTCCAGAAAGTATATTTAATGTTCCATCTAATAAAGCCGGACGCTCCCATCATAATGTGGAGGAAAAGCCCGATGTTACAATTTTATTATAGTAAATTTATCACTAGAGATGAGAGAGCGCACTCGTTCGAGCATTAGGGTGTTCGAGATACTCGTTACTCGTGACGAGCACCACGCGGTACTCGAGTCAATTCCATTTCCTTCCCGAAAGTTTTGCGCCATTTTCTGGCCAATAGAAACGCAGGGAAGGCATTACAATTTCCTCCTGTGACGTTCCAGCCCTATCTCACCCCCCTGCAGTGAGTGGCTGGCGAGATCAAGTGACCCCTGAGTATATAAAGTGGGCCCGCCCGCGGCTCGCCTCAGACACACGCTGGCAGAGATTAGGGAGAGTGCTGCTATAGGGAGAGTGTTAGCGTCTACAAGAACCCCAACGGTCCTTCTTAGGGCCACAGCTCACCTAGTGCACTACTGTTGTGGCTGCTGGGAGCAGTTTTGCACTTTTTTTTTTTATATCGGGCGTGCAGGCTATAGGGTTCTCAGGCTGCAGTCTGTACCACATAGCATAGGGAGACTGGTGGTGAGGCAGGGACAGTGGTAGTGTATAATCCTGTCTACAACAACCCCAACGGTTCTTCTTAGGGCTGCCTGTGACCGTGTGCATTTAACTCCGTGGCTGCTGGGAATTGTAGTACCTCAGTATTGCACAGCTAGGCGTGCTTGCAGCCTTCTGTTACATTTTTTTCTGGGTGCAGTTTGTGTAACGTAAGCGCTGTCTGCCTCCCAACTGCACGCCAAGAAACCACAAATTTTTTACAACGCTCTGTGTTACCCATCAGCTGCCCGCACAGTGTACGGTGACAGACACCCATAGAGGGAAAGTCCAAAACACGCTCCATAGCCTGCATTGCATTGAAAAAAATATATTTTAAAAGATAAATCCTTCTTATGCCTACCTGTGACCCAGTGTATTTCACTGCGTGGCCTCTGGGACTTGAGGTGCATCACAATTGCATATTGCACAGCTAGGCCTGCTTGCATCCTTCCTTATAATTTATCTCTGGCTTCATTTTGCATTGTATAACCGTTGTCAGGCACCAACTGCGCGGCAATAATTCACAAGATTTTTTACACCGCTCTGTCTCTGCTCGATTCTTAATCCACCATGCTGAAGGGTAAGGGTAGAGGTAGAGGACGTGGACGCGGTAGAGGACGCGGAGTTCCACGTGAGGCTGTGGGCACAGGCCCAGTTCCTGGTCCAGGTGAATCGCAGCTGGCTGCTGCGGGATTAGGAGAGAGGAAAGTTTCTGGGGTCCCCAGCTTCATATCACAATTTTTGGGTCCACATGGTAGACCTTTATTAAAAAACGAGCAGTGTGAGCAGGTCCTGTCGTGGATGGCAGAAAGTGCATCCAGCAATGTATCGACCACCCTGTCTTCTACGCCGTCCACTGCTGCAACTCTGAATCCTCTCGCTGCTGCTCCTCCTTCCTCGCAGCCTCCTCACTCCATGAAAATGACACATTCTGATGAGCAGGCAGACTCCCAGGAACTGTTCTCGGTTCCCTGCCCTGATTGGGAAAAAATGGTTCCTCTCCCACCTGAGGAGTTTGTCGTGACTGATGCCCAACCTTTGGAAAGTTCCCGGGGTCCGGGTGATGAGTCTGGGGACTGCCGGGAACTGTTTCAAGAGCTTTCAGTGGGTGAGGAGGACAATGGCGATGAGACACAGTTGTCTATCAGTGAGGCAGTAGTAAGGGCAGTAAGTCCGAGGGAGGAGTGCACAGAGGATTCGGAGGAAGAGCAGCTGGACGATGAGGTGATTGACCCCACCTGGTTTGATAAGCCAACTGAGGACAGGTCTTCAGAGGGGGAGGCAATTGCAGCCGCAGGACAGGTTGGAAGAGGCAGTGGGGTGGCCAGGGGTAGAGGCAGGGCCAGAGCGAATAATCCCCCAGCTGTTTCCCAAAGCACCCCCTTGCGCCAAGCCACCGTGCAGAGGCCAAAGTGCTCAAAGGTGTGGCAGTTTTTCACTGAGAGCGCGGACGACCGACGAACAGTGGTGTGCAACCTTTGTCGCGCCAAGATCAGCCGGGGAGCCACCACTACCAGCCTCACCACCACCAGCATGCGCAGGCATATGATGGCCAAGCACCCCACAAGGTGGGATGAAGGCCGTTCACCGCCTCCGGGTTGCACCACTGCCTCTCCCCCTGTGCCCCAACCTGCCACTGAGATCCAACTCACCTCTCAGGACACAGGCACTACCGTCTCCCGGCCTGGACCCACACCCTCACCTCCGCTGTCCTCGGCCCCATCCAGCAATGTCTCTCAGCGCTGCGTCCAGCTGTCACTAGCACAAGCGTTGAAGCAAAATCGCAAATACTCCGCCACGCACCCGCACGCTCAAGCTTTAAATATCCACATTGCCAAACTGATCAGCCAGGCTTGTGGAAACGGACGCTTTCAAAAACATGATGGCAGCGGCGGCCCTGCGCTACTCGGTCCCCAGTCGCCACTATTTTTCATGGTGTGCCGTCCCAGCCCTGCACGACCACGTCTCCTGCAACATTGTACGCGCCCTCACCAACGCGGTTTCTGGCAGGGTCCACTTAACAACGGACACGTGGACAAGCACAGGCGGACAGGGCCACTATATCTCCCTGACGGCACATTGGGTGAATTTAGTGGAGGCTGGGACCGAGTCAGAGCCTGGGACCGCTCACGTCCTACCCACCCCCAGAATAGCGGGCCCCAGATCGGTGCTGGTATCTGCGGCGGTGTATGCCACCTCCACTAAACCTTCCTCCTCCTACGCAACCTCTACCTCGCAATCAAGACTTGTCAGCAGCACGTCGCCAGCAGTCGGTGTCGCTCGGCGCGGCAGCACAGCAGTGGGCAAGCGTCAGCAGGCCGTGCTGAAACTACTCAGCTTAGGAGAGAAGAGGCACACGGCCCACGAACTGTTGCATGGTCTGACAGAGCAGACTGACCGCTGGCTTTCGCTGCTGAGCCTCCAACCAGGCATGGTCGTGTGTGACAACGGCCGTAACCTGGTGGTGGCTCTGCAGCTCGGCAGCCTCACGCACGTGCCATGCCTGGCCCACGTCTTTAATTTGGTGGTTCAGCGGTTTCTGAAAAGCTACCCACACTTGTCAGACCTCCTCGGCAAGGTGCGCCAGGTCAGCGCACATTTCCGCAAGTCCAAGACGGACGCTGCCACCCTGCGGACACTGCAACATCGGTTTAATCTGCCAGTGCACCGACTGCTTTGCGACGTGCCCACACGGTGGAACTCTACGCTGCACATGTTGGCCAGGCTGTATGAGCAGCGTAGAGCTATAGTGGAATAGCAACTCCAACATGGGCGGCGTAGTGGGAGTCAGCCTCCTCAATTCTTTACAGAGGAGTGGGCCTGGATGGCAGATATCTGCCAGGTCCTTGGAAACTTTGATGAGTCTACCCAGATGGTGAGTGGTGATGCTGCAATCATTAGCGTCACCATTCCACTGCTATGCCTGTTGAGAAGTTCCCTGTAAAGCATAAAGGCTGACGCTTTGCTGTCGGAACAGGAGACGGGGGAAGAGAGTATGTCGCTGGATAGTCAGAGCACCCTCATGTCTATATCTCAGCACGTTGAGGATGAGGAGGGGGAGGAGCTTGAGGAGGAGGAGGGGGAAGAGACAGCTGGGCCCACTGCAAAGGGTACCCATGCTGCTTGCCTCTCATCCGTTCAGCGTGTATGGGCTCTGGAGGAGGAAGGGGAGGAGGATCTGGAAAGTGATCTTCCTAGTGAGGACAGCCATGTCTTGCGTACTGGCACCCTGGCACACATGGCTGACTTCATGTTAGGATGCCTTTCTCGTGACCCTCGCGTTAGACGCATTCTGGCCACTACGGATTACTGGCTGTACACACTGCTCGACCCACAATATAAGGAGAGCCTTTCCACTCTCATTCCTGAAGAGGAAAGGGGTTCGAGAGTGATGCAATACCACAGGGCCCTAGTGGACAAACTGATGGTAAACTTCCCATCCGACAGCGCTAGTGGCAGAAGGCGCTGTTCCGAGGGCCAAGTAGCAGGGGAGGCGCGAAGATCAGGCAGCATGTTCAGCGCAGGCAGGGGAACACTCTCCAAGGCCTTTGCCAGCTTTATGGCTCCCCAGCAAGACTGTGTCACCACTCCCCAGTCAAGGCTGAGTCGGAGGGAGCACTGTAAAAAGATGGTGAGGGAGTACGTAGCCGATCGTACCACCGTCCTCCGTGACACCTCTGCTCCGTACAACTACTGGGTGTCAAAGCTGGACACGTGGCACGAACTCGCACTGTATGCCCTGGAGGTGCTTGCTTGCCCTGCCGCTAGCGTCTTGTCAGAGAGGGTGTTTAGTGCAGTTGGGGGAATCATCACGGATAAGCGTACCCGTCTGTCAACTGACAGTGCCGACAGGCTTACGCTCATAAAGATGAACAAAGCCTGGATTTCCCCAGACTTCTCTTCTCCACCAGCGGAGAGCAGCGGTACCTAAAGATTATTTTCGCTGCAACCGCGGATGCAAGCATTGTTCTCTATCACCGTAAAAAAACGGGGACATTTACCTTTGTCAATCTGTGTATGATATTCGTCCTCCTCCTCCGGCTCCTCCTCCTAAAACCTCACGTAATCACCCCGAACGGCCAATTTTTCGGTGGGCCAAAAGGCTCATAGAACTTTTTTAAACAATATTTATACGTTTCTATTCTAATTAAAGCATTGAAACTTCCACCTGAACCAATTTTTTTAACTGGGCTGCCTCCAGGCCTAGTTACAAATAAAGCCACAGTAAGCTCAGCGAGTAATGGGTTTGACCTGCCCTCTGGGTTGGGCATGGGCAATTTTTCTGGGGTACATTTGTACTGTTAGTACACAAATTTTTGGGGCCCTCGCCTACAATGTAATCCAAGTAATTTTTATGGGCTTCGCCTGCACTCATGGTACACCACTGTGCCTGGGGTTGGCCTACACTTTTGCTACAGAAATGTAACTCAGTTCTGCCTGCCTATACTTCTGGCACAGTAATGCTACAGGGGTCTGACTATACTTCTGCAACAGAAATGTAACTTTGGTCTGCCGATACTTCTGCTCCTGAAATGTTACCGTGGTCTGTGTATACTGTTACTACTGTAATGTTACTAATACTGGGCTCTGCCCATAATGCTTCAACGGAAATGTTACTGGGCTCTGCCTATACTGCTGCAACGGAAATGTTACTGGGCTCTGCCTATACTGTTACTACAGAAGTGTTACTAGGGTCTCCCTAGACTTCTGCAATATAACTGTTAGTGGGGTCAGCTTATATCTTTGCTACAGGAGTATTACAGGGGTCTGTGCATACTATGGGTGCACTAAGTTTTCCCATCGCGGTGTTCAACGTACCTGGCCCAAAAAAAAAAAAAACAGACTGACTGGGGCATGCAGTGTGGGCTGAAGGCAACCTGCATTTAATCTCACATAACCTCAGCTTTAAGGGAAGCACTGCAATGGGATTAATTTATGTACTGTCGGTGGATTCCAGGGAGCCACCCATGCTGTGGGTGCACACAGACTTCCCATTGGGGAGTTCTACCTACCTGTGACTATGAAAATAACCCAGACTGACTGGGGCAAGCAGTGTTGGCCGAAGCCAACCTGCATTTCATATCACGTTACCTCAGCTTTAACCCCTTCACGACCAAGGACGTACCGGTACGTCCCGTGTCCGCGGGGTATGTATGAAGAGAGGTTGCGATGCAACCTCTCTTCATACAGTGCGAGCGTCAGCTGTTTATAACAGCTGACACCCGCGGGCAATAGCCGCGCGCGGCCGATCGCGGCTATTAACCATTTAAATGCCGCTGTCAGAATTGCGGTGAGATCGGGGGAGCCGTGCAGGTGTCATGGCAGCCGGGGGCCTAATGAAAGGCCCCAGGGCTGCCTTAACAGACTGCCTATCAAGCCATCCACATAGGGTGGCTTGATAGACTGCCTGTCAAAAAGCAGTATGACATAATGCTAATAGCATTACGTCGTACTGCAGGAGCGATCAAAGCATCGCATCTTAAAGTCCCCCAGGGGGACTTCAAAGTAATGTAAAAAAAAAATCAATAAAGTTTTTTTTATTTGAAAAAAAAAAAAAGTTGTAAAAGTTTAAATCACCCCCCTTTTGCCATATCTATTATTAAAAATTCTAAATCATAAAATAAAAATATGTATTTGGTATCGCCGCGTCCATAAAAGTCCGAACTATCAAAGTAGCACCTTATTTTTCCTGCACGGTGAACGTCGTCCGAAAAAAAAAATAAAGAACGCCAGAAATGCACTTTTTTAGTTACCCTGTCTCCCAGAAAAAACGCAATAAAAAGCGATCAAAAAGTCATATGTATTCCAAAATGGTACTATCAGAAACTACAGGACATCCCGCAATGCTATGCTCAACTATGCTCAACTACGTCGACGGAAAAATAAAAAAGTTATCGCGCGCAAAATGACGGCAGAAACAAATTGAAAAAAATGTCAGGTTTTTTTTCATTTTACTTCACTTAGAATTTTTTCAGTACATTATATGGTACTTTAAATAGGACCATTGAAAAATACAACTCGTCCCTCAAAAAACAAGCCCGCATACAGCGACATCGCTGGATAAATAAAGGAGTTACGATTTTTTTAAAGGGGGGAGGAAAAAACGAAAATGGAAAAAGAAAAATGGCTGTGTCATTAAGGGGTTAAGGGAGGCACTGCAATGGGATTTTTTTATGTACCGTCAGTGGCTTCCTGGGAACCACCCCTGCTGTGGGTGCACACTTAGTTCCCATCGCGGTGTTTGACCTGTCTGGCACAAAGACACTGACTGACTTGGGTAGGGGACAGAGTGCAGATGGCTTTCCCCTTGCAGTGTCGATTGAGCTATGCGACACCTTGACAGAATGAATACTGTGTGGGCACATAGATTCCCCATAGCTATGTAACTCATGCCCACGTTTGCAGCTCCTGTCGGAGGTGGCACAGAAATGGAATGAAGATCGAATGTCAATTTCTACAGCATTGTGGGCTATCGCCCCGCCCCTTTTAAAGAGGGTTGCTACCTGGCCCTGCCAACCTTCTGCAGTGTGTGACTCTGGTTCCTCCTCATGGCAGACGCACTTATAAGTTGACATGAGGCTGGTTTGGCTATGCAGCCAGCGCGTGGCATGAGCCCAGGGACGCTTTTGTGTGCCAGGAGGGGGGGGGGATTTGGGCAGCATGTAACCCAGGAGAAGAGGCAGCGGTGTGTCCCGCAGGCAGTGATTGTGCTTAGTTGCAGGTAGTGTGGTGCTTAGCTAAGGTGTGCCTTGCTAATGAGGGTTTGTCCGAAGTAAAAATTGTTAGGGGGGGCACTCTTGCCGCTATTGTGCCTTAATAGTGGGACCTGGGAGCCTGAGATACCGTCCAGCATGTTGCCCCTCGCCTGCCCTATCCGTTTCTGTGTCGTTCCCATCACTTTCGTAGGTTTTGAAGATTTTCACAAATGAAAACCTTAGCGGAGCATGGGTCAAATACAAAAATGCACGAGTCGCCCATTGACTTCATTGAGTTTTGGTGCTCGCTCATCTCTATTTATCACCTAAAAAACATGAGTCGTATAAGAAGGAATCGTAGTTTGGGAAAACTGAGGTTTGTCCTACAGACTCCACTGCCCAGACTGTCCCATAAACGGGCTGCTGCAGCCAATCATACAGCTCAGTGCCCTGTTGTCACAGGGATTCCTCTGGCAGAAAAACTTATATCAGAAAACCCCTTAAAGACTTTACACTTTACTCATCATTACGTGGGTAAGATTTAATGTTAATATTCTGTATTTACAGAACCACTGACAACTACAGGAACACTGACAACTACTGCTGCTCCAATAACTACAGGAACACTGACAACTACTGCTGCTCCCATAACTACAGGGACACTGACAACTACGGGAACTCTGACAACTACTGCTGCTCCAATAACTACAGGAACACTGACAACTACTGCTGCTCCCATAACTACAGGAACACTGACAACTACTGCTGCTCCCATAACTACAGGGACACTGACAACTACTGCTGCTCCAATAACCACAGGAACACTGACAACTACTGCTGCTCCAGTAACTACAGGAACACTGACAACTACTGCTGCTCCAGAAACTACAGGAACACTGACAACTACTGCTGCTCCAATAACTACAGGAGCACTGACAACTACTGCTGCTCCAGTAACTACAGGGACACTGACAACTACTGCTGCTCCAATAACCACAGGAACACTGACAACTACTGCTGCTCCAGTAACTACAGGAACACTGACAACTACTGCTGCTCCCATAACTACAGGAACACTGACAACTACTGCTGCTCCTATAACTACAGGAACACTGACAACTACTGCTGCTCCAGAAACTACAGGAACACTGACAACTACTGCTGCTCCAGTAACTACAGGAACACTGACAACTACTGCTGCTCCAGTAACTACAGGAACACTGACAACTACTGCTGCTCCCATAACTACAGGAACACTGACAACTACTGCTGCTCCAGAAACTACAGGAACACTGACAACTACTGCTGCTCCAGTAACTACAGGAACACTGACAACTACTGCTGCTCCAGTAACTACAGGAACACTGACAACTACTGCTGCTCCAATAACCACAGGAACACTGACAACTACTGCTGCTCCAGTAACTACAGGAACACTGACAACTACTGCTGCTCCAGAAACTACAGGAACACTGACAACTACTGCTGCTCCAGTAACTACAGGAACACTGACAACTACTGCTGCTCCAGTAACTACAGGAACACTGACAACTACTGCTGCTCCCATAACTACAGGAACACCGACAACTACTGCTGCTCCAATAACTACAGGAACAATGACAACTACTGCTGCTCCAGTAACTACAGGAACACTGACAACTACTGCTGCTCCCACAACTACAGGAACACTGACAACCACTGGTGCTCCAGTAACTACAGGAACACTGACAACTACTGCTGCTCCAATAACTACAGGAACACTGACAACTACTGCTGCTCCCGTAACTACAGGAACACTGACAACTTCTGCTGCTCCCACAACTACAGGAACACTGACAACTACTGCTACTCCCACAACTACAGGAACACTGACAACTACTGCTGCTCCCATAAATACAGGAACACTGACAACTACTGCTGCTCCCACAACTACAGAAACACTGACAACTACTGCTGCTCCAGTAACTACAGAAACACTGACAACTACTGCTGCTCCAGTAACTACAGAAACACTGACAACTACTGCTGCTCCCATAACTAAAGGAATACTGACAACTACTGCTGCTCCCACAACTACAGGAACACTGACAACTACTGCTGCTCCCACAACTACAGGAACACTGACAACTACTGCTGCTCCCATAAATACAGGAACACTGACAACTACTGCTGCTCCAGTAACTACAGAAACACTGACAACTACTGCTGCTCCAATAACTACAGAAACACTGACAACTACTGCTGCTCCAGTAACTACAGGAACACTGACAACTACTGCTGCTCCAATAACTACAGAAACACTGACAACTACTGCTGCTCCAGTAACTACAGAAACACTGACAACTACTGCTGCTCCCATACCTACAGGAACACTGACAACTACTGCTGCTCCCATAACTACAGGATCACTGACAACTACTGCTGCTCCAGTAACTACAGGAGCACTGACAACTACTGCTGCTCCCATAACTACAGGAACACTGACAACTACTGCTGCTCCAGTAACTACAGGATCACTGACAACTACTGCTGCTCCAGTAACTACAGGAACACTGACAACTACTACTGCTCCCATAACTAAAGGAATACTGACAACTACTGCTGCTCCTATAACTACAGAAACACTGACAACTACTGCTGCTCCCATAACTACAGGAACACTGACAACTACTGCTGCTCCAGTAACTACAGAAACACTGACAACTACTGCTGCTCCCATAACTACAGAAACACCGACAACTACTGCTGCTCCCATAACTACAGGAACACTGACAACTGCTGCTGCTCTCATAACTACAGGAACACTGACAACTACTGCTGCTCCAGTAACTACAGGAACACTGACAACTACTGCTGAACCCACAACTACAGTAACACTGACAACTACTGCTGCTCCAATAATTACAGGAACACTGACAACTACTGTTGCTCCCATAACTACAGGAACACTGACAACTACTGCTGCTCCAGTAACTACAGGAACACTGACAACTACTGCTGAACCCACAACTACAGTAACACTGACAACTACTGCTGCTCCAGTAACTACAGGAACACTGACAACTACTGCTGCTCCAGTAACTACAGGAACACTGACAACTACTGCTGCTCCAATAACTACAGGAACACTGACAACTACTGCTGCTCCTATAACTGCAGGAACACTGACAACTACTGCTGCTCCTATAACTACAGGAACACTGACAACTACTGCTGCTCCTATAACTACAGGAACACTGACAACCACTGCTGCTCCAGTAACTACAGAAACACTGACAACTACTGCTGCTCCAGTAACTACAGGAACACTGACAACTACTGCTGCTCCAGTAACTACAGGAACACTGACAACTACTGCTGCTCCCATAACTACAGGAACACTGACAGCTACTGCTGCTCCCATAACTACAGGAACACTGACAACTACTGCTGCTCCCATAACTACAGGAACACTGACAACTACTGCTGCTCCAGTAACTACAGATACACTGACAACTACTGCTGCTCCAGTAACTACAGGAACACTGACAAATACTGCTGCTCCCATAATTACAGGAACACTGACAACTACTGCTGCTCCCATAACTACAGGAACACTGACAACTACTGCTGCTCCCACAACTACAGAAACACTGACAACTACTGCTGCTCCCATAACAACAGAAACACTGACAACTACTGCTGCTCCCATAACTACAGGAACACTGACAACTACTGCTGCTCCCATAACTGCAGGGACACTGACAACTACTGCTGCTCCAATAACTACAGGAACACTGACAACTACTGCTGCTCCAATAACTACAGGAACACTGACAACTACTGCTGCTCCCATAACTACAGGAACACTGACAACTCCTGCTGCTCCAGTAACTACAGGAACACTGACAACTACTGCTGCTCCAGTAACTACAGGAACACTGACAACTACTGCTGCTCCAGTAACTACAGGAACACTGACAACTACTGCTGCTCCCATAACTACAGGAACACTGACAACTACTGCTGCTCCCATAACAACAGAAACACTGACAACTACTGCTGCTCCCATAACTACAGGAACACTGACAACTACTGCTGCTCCCATAACTACAGGAACACTGACAATTACTGCTGCTCCAGTAACTACAGGAACACTGACAACTACTGCTGCTCCAGTAACTACAGGAACACTGACAACTACTGCTGCTCCAGTAACTACAGGAACACTGACAACTACTGCTGCTCCCATAACTACAGAAACACTGACGACTACTGCTGCTCCAGTAACTATAGGGACACTGACAACTACTGCTGCTCCAGTAACTACAGGAACACTGACAACTACTGCTGCTCCAGTAACTATAGGGACACTGACAACTACTGCTGCTCCAGTAACTACAGGAACACTGACAACTACTGCTGCTCCCTTAACTACAGGAATACTGACAACTACTGCTGCAGGTGAGATATCAAGATGATTCCTTTCTAGCTCTCAAGGGTCTCATAAAAACTGAATGACCGCCAGTATTAGGTATACATTTCTGGTTTTGCATCTGTTAGTTATTAGACTTTGGGACAGATTTACTATTCAAACTCTGATCGTTATCTGGCACAATCTTTACCAGAATTAGAGATGAGCGAACGTACTCGTCCGAGCTTGATACTCGTTCGAGTATTAACGTGTTCGAGATGCTCGTTACTAGAGGCGAGCACCACGCGATGTTCGAGTTACTTTCACTTTCATCTCTGAGACGTTAGCGCGCTTTTCTGGCCAATAGAAAGACAGGGAAGGCATTACAACTTCCCCCTGCGACGTTCAAGCCCTATACCACCCCCCTGCAGTGAGTGGCTGGCGAGATCAGGTGTCACCCGAGTATATAAATCGGCCCCTCCCGCGGCTCGCCACAGATGCATTCTGACATTGTTCAGGGAAAGTGCTGTCTTGCTGGAGCTGCTATAGGGAGAGTGTTAGGAGTTATTTTAGGCTTCAAGAACCCCAACGGTCCTTCTTAGGGCCACATCTGACTGTGTGCAGTAGTGTGGAGGCTGCTTTTTGCAGTGTTGCACTTTTTTTTTTTTTTTTTGTATATCGGCAGTGCAGAGCATTGCGTCCAGAGCATTGCGTCCTGCAGTAATTTTACATAGTCCAGGGCCAGTAGTAGTGAGGCAGGGACAGAAGACATATACAGTCTATATAGGCAGTGGGCTTTTCCAAAAACATTTGGGGAAAAAAATCTATTTGGGCTGCCTGTGACGGTCCTCAGTGTACTGGGTCTCTGCTGGGGGTAGTTGTCCTAATTCATACGCAGTCAGCTAAGTGTTACAGAAGGCTTGCGCAAAATTATTTCCTGGCTCTGTGTTGGCTGTTACATCACCGCTGTATTCCTGTCCACAGTGCAACAGTCTGCAGTAATTTTACATAGTCCAGGGCCAGTAGTGGTGACGCAGGGACAGAAGACATATACAGTCTATATAGGCAGTGGGCTTTTCCCAAAAAGGTTTGCGCAAAATTCTTTCCTGGCTCTGCTGTGCGTTCCGTAAGCGAAGTCAGCCTCCAACCACAGGCCAATAAGCGGCACATTTAATTACAGCGTTCTGTTTCTGCACTACTGGTAATACAGCATGCTGAGGGGTAGGGGTAGGTCTAGAGGACGTGGACGCGGGCGAGGACGCGGAGGCCCAAGTCAGGGTGTGGGCACAGGCCGAGCCAGTGCAGTGGCCAGGGGTAGAGGCAGGGCCAGACCGAATAATCCACCAACTGTTTCCCAAAGCACCCCCTCGCGCCATGCCACCCTGCAGAGGCCAAGGTGCTCTAAGGTGTGGCAGTTTTTCACAGAGACGCCTGACGACCGACGAACAGTGGTGTGCAACCTTTGTCGCGCCAAGATCAGCTGGGGAGCCACCACCACCAGCATGCGCAGGCATATGATGGCCAAGCACCCCACAAGGTGGGACAAAGGCCGTTCACCGCCTCCGGTTTGCACCACTGCCTCTCCCCCTGTGCCCCAACCTGCCACTGAGATCCAACCCCCCTCTCAGGACACAGGCACTACCGTCTCCTGGCCTGCACCCACACCCTCACCTCCGCTGTCCTCGGCCCCATCCAGCAATGTCTCTCAGCGCAGCGTCCAGACGTCGCTAGCGCAACTGTTTAAGCGCAAGCGCAAGTACGCTGCCACGCACCCGCACGCTCAAGCGTTAAACGTGCACATAGCCAAATTGATCAGCCTGGAGATGCTGCCGTATAGGCTTGTGGAAACGGAGGCTTTCAAAAGCATGATGGCGGCGGCGGCCCCACGCTACTCGGTTCCCAGTCGCCACTACTTTTCCCGATGTGCCGTCCCAGCCCTGCACGACCACGTCTCCCGCAACATTGTACGCGCCCTCACCAACGCGGTTACTGCCAAGGTCCACTTAACAACGGACACGTGGACAAGCACAGGCAGGCAGGGCCACTATATCTCCCTGACGGCACATTGGGTGAATATAGTGGAGGCTGGGACAGAGTCAGAGCCTGGGACCGCTCACGTCCTACCCACCCCCAGAATTGCGGGCCCCAGCTCGGTGCTGGTATCTGCGGCGGTGTATGCTTCCTCCACTAAACCACCCTCCTCCTCCTCCTCCAACGCAACCTCTGTCTCGCAATCAAGATGTGTAAGCAGCAGCAGCACGTCGCCAGCAGTCGCTGTCGCGCGGTGTGGCAGCACAGCAGTGGGCAAGAGTCAGCAGGCCGTGCTGAAACTACTCAGCTTAGGAGAGAAGAGGCACATGGCCCACGAACTGCTGCAGGGTCTGACAGAGCAGACCGACCGCTGGCTTTCGCTGCTGAGCCTCCAACCGGGCATGGTCGTGTGTGACAACGGCCGTAACCTGGTGGCGGCTCTGCAGCTCGGCAGCCTCACGCACGTGCCATGCCTGGCCCATGTCTTTAATTTGGTGGTTCAGCGCTTTCTGAAAAGCTACCCACACTTGTCATACCTGCTCGGAAAGGTGCGCCGGGTCAGCGCACATTTCCGCAAGTCCAAGACGGACGCTGCCACCCTGCGGACCCTGCAACATCGGTTTAATCTGCCAGTGCACCGACTGCTGTGCAACGTGCCCACACGGTGGAACTCTACGCTCCACATGTTGGCCAGGCTCTATGAGCAGCGTAGAGCTATAGTGGAATACGAACTCCAACATGGGCGGCGTAGTGTGAGTCAGACTCCTCAATTCTTTACAGAAGAGCGGGCCTGGTTGGCAGCCATCTGCCAGGTCCTTGGAAACTTTGAGGAGTCTACCCAGATGGTGAGCGGGGATGCTGCAATCATTAGCGTCACCATTCCTCTGCTATGCCTCTTGAGAAGTTCCCTGCAAAGCATAAAGGCAAACGCTTTGCGCTCAGAAACGGAGGCGGGTGAAGACAGTATGTCGCTGGATAGTCAGAGCACCCTCATGTCTATATCTCAGCGCATTGAGGAGGAGGAGGAGGGGGGGAGGAGCATGAGGAGGAGGGGGAAGAGACAGCTTGGCCCACTGCTGAGGGTACCCATGCTGCTTGCCTGTCATCCTTTCAGCATGTATGGCCTGAGGAGGAGGAGGATCCTGAAAGTGATCTTCCTAGTGAGGACAGCCATGTGTTGCGTACAGGTACCCTGGCACACATGGCTGACTTCATGTTAGGATGCCTTTCTCGAGACCCTCGCATTACACGCATTCTGGCCACTACGGATTACTGGGTGTACACACTGCTCGACCCACGGAGCACCTATAAGGAGAACCTTTCCACTCTCATACCCGAAGAGGAAAGGGGTTCGAGAGTGATGCTATACCACAGGACCCTGGCGGACAAACTGATGGTAACATTCCCATCCGACAGCGCTAGTGGCAGAAGGCGCAGTTCCGAGGGCCAGGTAGCAGGGGAGGCGTGGAGATCAGGCAGCATGTACAGCGCAGGCAGGGGAACATTCTCCAAGGCCTTTGCCAGCTTTATGGCTCCCCAGCAAGACTGTGTCACCGCTCCCCAGTCAAGGCTGAGTCGGCGGGAGCACTGTAAAAGGATGGTGAGGGAGTACGTAGCCGATCGCACGACCGTCCTCCGTGACGCCTCTGCCCCCTACAACTACTGGGTGTCGAAGCTGGACACGTGGCCTGAACTCGCGCTGTATGCCCTGGAGGTGCTTGCTTGTCCTGCGGCTAGCGTCTTGTCAGAGAGGGTGTTTAGTGCGGCTGGGGGAATCATCACGGATAAGCGTACCCGCCTGTCAACCGACAGTGCCGACAGGCTTACACTCATAAAGATGAACAACGCCTGGATTTCCCCAGACTTCTCTTCTCCACCAGCGGACAGCAGCGATACCTAAGCAATACGTAGGCTGCACCCGCGGATGAAAGCATCGTTCTCTATCACCATCAAAAACGGGGACCTTTTAGCTTCTTCAATCTGTGTATTCTATTCATCCTCCTCCTCCTGCTCCTCCTCCTGAAACCTCACGTAATCACGCCAAACGGGCAATTTTTCTTAGGCCCACAAGGCTCAGTCATATAATTTTTGTAAACAATTTTTATACGTTTCAATGCTCATAAAAGTATTGAAACTTTCACCTCCAACAATTTTTATTTTAACTGGGCTGCCTCCAGGCCTAGTTACAAATTAAGCCACATTAACCAAAGCGATTAATGGGTTTCACCTGCCCTCTTGGTTGGGCATGGGCAATTTTTCTGAGGTACATTAGTACTGTTGGTACACCAATTTTTTGGGGCCCTCGCCTACAGTGTAATCCAAATAATTTTTTGCCCACCTGCATTAAAGCTGACGTTACATCAGCTGTGCTGGGCACTGCAATGGGATATATTTATGTACCGCCGGTGGCTTCCTGGCACCCACCCATGCTGTCGGTCCACACGGAGTTGTAACTGCATGTGTCCACTTCTAAAGAACCCCAGTCTGACTGGGGCATGCAGTGTGGGCCGAAGCCCACCTGCATTAAACATGAAACTACCTCAGCTGTGCTGGGCACTGCAATGGGATATATTTATGTACCGCCGGAGGCTTCCTGGCACCCACCCATGCTGTCGGTCCACAGGGACTTCACAATAGGGAGTTGTACCTGCCTGTGTCTATGAATTAAAAACCCCGGTCAGGTTGGGGCATGGAGTGTGGGCCGAAGCCCACCTGCATTTAATCTGACGTTAGCTCTGCTGTCCAGTGCACTGCAATGGGATACATTTATGTACAGCCGGTGGGTTCCAGGGAGCCACCCATGCTGTGGGAGCACACGGAATTCCCATTGCGGAGTTGTACCTGCCTGTGACTATTTATAAAAAACCGCGGTCTGACTGGGGCATGCAGACACCTTGACAGAATGAATAGTGTGTGGCACATAGGTTCCCCATTGCTATGCCCACGTGTGCAGCTCCTGATGGCAGTGGCACAGGATTATATTTCTCATTGCTTCTGTACAGCATTGTGGGCTATCGTCCTGCCCCTTTTAAAGAGGGTCGCTGCCTAGCCGTGCCAACCCTCTGCAGTGTGTGCCTGCGGTTCCTCCTCATGGCAGACGCACTTATAAATAGACATGAGTGTGGCGGGGCATGAGGGCAGCTGAAGGCTGCGCAGGGACCCTTTGGTGTGTGCTGTGGACACTGGGTCGTGCGGGGGGGGGGGGGGGGTTGGGCAGCATGTAACCCAGGAGAAGTGGCAGCGGAGTGTCATGCAGGCAGTGATTGTGTTTTGTTGGAGGTAGTGTGGTGCTTAGCTAAGGTATGCATTGCTAATGAGGGCTTTTCAGAAGTAAAAATTGTTGGGGGGGGGGGCACTCTTGCCGGTATTGTGGCTTAATAGTGGGACCTGTGAACTTGAGATGCAGCCCAACATGTAGCCCCTCGCCTGCCCTATCCATTGCTGTGTCGTTCCCATCACTTTCTTGAATTGCCCAGATTTTCACAAATGGAAACCTTAGCGAGCATCGGCGAAATACAAAAATGCTCGGGTCGCCCATTGACTTCAATGGGGTTCGTTATTCGAAACGAACCCTCGAGCATTGCGAAATTTTCGTCCCGAGTAACGAGCACCCGAGCATTTTGGTGCTCGCTCATCTCTAACCAGAATACTAAGTTGCACATTTATAATGTGTTTTAGACACTTTCATACACCTTTTCTGACCTATCTGGAGGAGAGCCATGGTCAAAAAATTAACACAATTGAACCGGACAGTCTGGGAATCCTCGGCTTCCTTTGCAGCCACATGTTAGGACTGTCAATCTTAGTTTGCACTGTGTATTAGACAATGTTAATAAAGGCGCCCTTGTAGTTTCTTGGGCTTCATTACGGACATTCTCAGGTTTTTGCCATGTTGTTTTACTTTCTTTTTGTGTGCGACTGATTTTGGTTATTTTTTGCGGATTCATTTTTTTATGCATTTTAACTGATTTTTTTAGCATTTGTCTATATTTTATGTTTAGAAATTCTTCATTAATTTATTGGTTTTACTGACTTTGCTTATTTTCAGTCTATTGTGCTATTACAGAAATCACAGACCAGCAGAAAGGAATTAATCTAATTGTACAAATTCCTTCTGAAATATAACTTTAATGAAAGTCTAATATAAAGAGGATATGGTGCTCTAAAGTAACAAACTAGAAGTGTTGTCATGGTATCCACGCCCCTCACCCGCTGCCCATATTATTGTTACATCGTCTCTGTTCACATCTGCATTCCGCTTACATTCTTCTATTCTTTCATAAGGACAGAAAAACAGAAACAAACTTTTAACCCCTTAGTGACGCTTTCACAGCGTTAATCATGCAGCATAAATGACCTGATACGTTTGTTCTGCGGGCTAGTGCGAATACGACAATACCAACATTATTTTCTTTTAGGTTTTTCCACTTTTGCACAGTAAAAACCCTTTCTTCTGGAATTTTTTTTTACAATGTTGCATTCAAAGTCCGATAACTATTTAATTTTTCCATGGTATGGTTACCATTTTGGGGTAAATATGGCTTTTTACCACTTTCATTGTGTTTTTTGGGAGGCAAATTAAACAAAATAAGCATTTTGCCTTTGTTTTTTTAGGGTTTTTACTAGAAAATTTTTTGCCATGCAGTAAAAATAGTGCATTCAATTTATTATACAAGCTGTTATGGATACAATGACAGCAATATGTGTTTTTTTTATTCAAACAGGGAAAAGTGCACAAAAAGGGGGTTATTTGTTACCGTGATTTTTTTATGTTTTTTTTTTACACTATTTTTATTTTTCTTTTACAATTTTTATGTTTCTGTAGGGGACTTCAACCATAAGGCCTCCTTCCGACGAACGGATTTACGCCGCGTAAATTCGCGGCAAAAATGCGCTGCGTGGCCCCCTGCTATTAGGTTCTATTGAACCTAACAGCACAATGCTCACGATGCGTAATTCCACCGCGGAATTACGCACCGCGATTTCTCCCGTCCTCACCCGCAGCATGCTCTATTTTCTGCGGGTGAGGACGGGCTGTACGCGCTGACGGCTTCCATTGCAGTCAATGGAAGCCGTCCGTTCACGCTATCTCCCGCTGCAACCAGCGGAAGATAGCGTGAAAAAACGCTTCCCCGCCTACCGCCGCGCGTCATATGACGCGGCCGGCCGCGTCATGTGACGCGGTGGGCGTGTCACATGACGCGACGGCGGTGGGCGGGGAAGCGTCTTCACACGATCTTCCGCTGGTAAGTATGGGGTCTCTGGGGGGCGCCGTGACGGGCTTCACTGCGGAATATTACGCGGCGGAGCCCGTCATGCTCGTGGGAAGGAGGCCTAAGGCTGGGTTCACATGCGGCGGAATTGCCATGGAATTTCTGTGCGGATCGGTCCTCCATACTGAAATTTCATTGCATTTTTAAGCCTGAGACTAAGCAGCAAACTGGACGAGATTTTCAAAAAATCTCGTTCACACGCTGCCGACCGTCTGCTGTGGACAAGCCCTGCGGAAACTGACATGCGGCGTGGAATTTAAATCCGTGATTTGGCAATTTTAGTGCCGTTTTCATTGCTGTCTCTCTTTTCTCTATGGAGAGAGACTTCCGCCGCGGAATGAAGCCACTTCAAATCCCGCACCAATTTTCTTTCGCGTAAGTATTGCGGAATTTCCGTGCGGTCCGGCTGCGGACATTCCGCAAGATTTCTGCCCTATGTGAACCCAGGCAAAAAGCTCTGATTGAACAATAGCGATGAAAGGCCATGGCAAGCCCAGACACCAGTGTATGGCATCCAGCTACCATGGTAACCCATCAGCCCTCAGTCATTACATTGCAAAGGGTTGATGAAGTCACAGGAGGGGCGTGCTCCTTCTGTGAACCTTTTACTTGCTGTGATGTACATTGATTGTGGCTTGTATGAGGTTAAGAGAGGGGATCAATGTTCTCATTGATCCCTGCTGAAGCAACGGGAGGCCAGCATTTTCTGAGCCCGTCCACAGGATGTAAGTTTACGTCCTGTTGGATTAAGTGCCTCCATCCAGGATGTAAATTTACGTCCTGTGGTGTTAAGGGCTTAATCTCCCACTGATTTCAACTAAATTTATAGGGCAGTTTGTGTCCGTTCCATTAGTTTTCCATTTTTTTTGTCAAGCTGGACTAAGACCTTTACATAGGTTGAAGTGTCGCCACTGTTTGCCATGGAGGAATAAAGTTTTGAAGCTTTCTTTTGTATCAATGCATGCTGCCACATGTTCTATTTTTACAGTATGATGACCCGTCGCTCAGGATCCTGAGGATGGGTCATCAATAGTTTTTGAAAGGAAGACCTCTTTAAAAAGAACAAAATAAATATTCATCAAGCTGTACAGGTCTCCTCCATACTATGATGTCTGTGGGTTGGCGGGATCAATGACATCACTGCAGTGTGCCAGCCTGCGGGCAGCAGCAGCAACAGGCTCAGCGGTAGAGCAGAGAGCTGACGGCGCTGTGCTCCTCAATTGTCTTCATCTGTACTTGCATCCTGGAGATGCAGAAACAGTTTCATTCTGGACGGTCTGCACGCCTCCTGGGACGGTCTGCACGCCTTCTGGGAAGGTCTGCACGCCGCCTGGAACGGTCTGCACGCCTCCTGGGACGGTCTGCACGCCTCCTGGGACGATCTGCACGCCCCCTGGGACGGCCTGCACGCCCCCTGGGACGGCCTGCACGCCCCCTGGGACGGCCTGCACGCCCCCTGGGACGGCCTGCACGCCCCCTGGGACGGTCTGCACGCCCCCTGGGACGGTCTGCACGCCTCCTGGGACGGTCTGCACGCCTCCTGGGACGGTCTGCACGCCTCCTGGGACGGTCTCTCTGTGCATGAAAATCGGGAAAGTAGGAAGGCATGCCACTAAACCTAGCCTTCGTACTTCTCCTGCTTCAGATAACACTCAATCTGCAGCTTGTACAACGTTCTGGTAAAACTTTTGCATTGTTGAGTGAGAGTCCTTGAGCTGGTGAGGAGGAATGAGGGGACTGGACACCCCCCTACCAGTGATCATTGCAACTGCCAGCAAGCTAACCTTTATCACCCTTGTTATGTGTGGGCAGCCCCCTACAGTCAGCATTATGTATCATTCTGCATATGTTCTTCAGTAGTTACGATTGGCTCAACTTTACTACAATGTTTCTCCTCTTGTGCAGAAGTGGTGATCCCCGTGTTCGGCAGAGTGCTGATCGGCCTGATGGTGACAGCGGTGGTCCTCCTTCCCATAGGGCTCTGCTTGGTGCGTATCTGGTTACCCTCTCACAGAAGTGCAGTAAATGAAGCCATAATGTACAATGAATGTCTCATAACATCTAATGCATTTTAAAACCAGGTACAAGTGCGTTGCTGCATAGGACAATGCTGGCTAAGTTTCCCTCCATCCCTCTTCGCCCTAACATTACATAATATAATGATATAGTTTATTATATGATTCTTGTATTAGAATCATATAATAGAATTCTGCCTGCAGCCGGCACTAGGGGGAGCTCACTGCATAGGGAATATTACAGCTCCTCCATAATATTCAGTAATAAACCAGTCTGCAGTGAGCTCCCCCTAGTGGTAATAGAAAATTATTCTATTTGAGTCATTTTTTGTCATATACACTGAATGGCCACTTTATTAGAGCCCCCATCTAGTAGCGTTGGACTCCTTTAGTCTTCAGAACTCCAGCAATTCCCTGTGACATAGATCCCACTCGGTGATGAAATGCTTCTGCAGGAATATCGGCCCCTGCAGACAGGAAACTACTTGTAGTTGTTGCAGATTAGATGGCGGTGCTAACATGTTCTGACCAGCTGACGGGAAGGGGTCAGCGATTCATGCTGCTTGCGCCAAATTAAGACCCTCCAATCAGCACAATGCAACTAGTCTAGCACTAGTGGGCCGGGGGTCTATAATAAAGGGTCTAGGAGCTCTAATAATGCAGCATTATCACCACTGTCCTATCAGAATGCTTCTGATCGGTATTTTGTACTTTCCCTCCATCTTCCAGATTTTGCAGATTGGCCTATTTAACAGCATGGGGAATATCGGTGGAGACTTAAACGTGTGAAGAAGTGACACATCGGCTGGAGGAACGGTGAGTGAAAGGTTAGCAGGAAGCCAATGAGAAGGAAACCATCAGGAGGGTGCAGCCGCTGACGACTGGCGGTCATTTGTTCTTTTTTTAAAGGGGCCATACAGTCCTATACAAATAAAAGGGGTTGTCCAGGTTTAGAAAAACACAGCTGCTCGCTTCCCACAACAGCGCCACACCTGTCCATGGGCAGCATATGGTACTGCAGCTCAGCTCCATTAAAGTGAATAGGTCTGAGGCACAAATTATACACAACATGTAGACAAGTGTGGCGCAGTTCTCGGAAGAAATCAGTCATGCTCCAGAAATTTTTTAATTCAGTATTAAATACCATCCACGGGTGGTAAATGAATTCCTATGGGGCGCGGATCCGCGTGCGGGAAAAACGCTGCGAATTTTAATTCTTATTTTCCCCGTGGACATGAGGCCTTCGTCACAAGGATTTTGGTGTGGATTTCTGCAGCAATAAATCCCACCGTGTCCTGGTGGAATAACTCCGCCGGCGGGAAAACATCCTTAAAGGGATTACACCACAAGTCATCCCCTATCTGCGGTCGCATTGAAAACAAATGTAGCAGTAGTGTGCCTGCACGACCAGCACTCCATTCAGTCTCCTCCTCACTCTGCGGAGTGCAGTAACCCCACAGTGAGGAGAACGAGGGACACAGGACCCCCGTTCTAAAGATTGGCAGGGGTCTCAGCAGTGAGACTACCACCGATGAGCAAGTCATCCCGATCCTGTGGACATCCTCTGGAGAGGGGAAGACTTGTGGTGCAACCCCTCTAAAGTCATCATGTGGAGAGGGAATAAATATCTGATTTGTGGATGGTCCAGTCACTGGGACCCCCACGCTCATGAGAACGGGGTCCTGTGTACTCCAGAATAAATGGAGCAGTGGTCAAACATGCACCCTACTGCTCCTTTCCTTTCGATAGCCGAGTTCAAGCGCCCAGCTACTATATCTCAGGCAGCTCCATTGAAGTGAATTGAGCATGTGTTCCAATCACACAGGGGGGCATGGGATTTTTGATCTGTAAGGTTCCCAGCAGTCAGACCCCCACTGGTCAGATCGTTATCCCCCATCTTGTCACACGCCGCCCCTTCCTTACTTTACCATTCACCGTAATGAGTGTGTGATATCATTGGTATTCTGTTTTCACTGGTTGTTACTAGGGATGAGCGAGCGTACTCGGAAAAGCACTACTCGCTCGAGTAATTTGCTTTATCCGAGTATCGCTGTGCTAGTCCCTGAAGATTCAGGTGCCGGCACGGAGCGGGGAGCTGCAGGGGAGAGCGGGGAGGAACGGAGGAAAGATCTTTCTCTTCCTCTCTCCCGCCCGCTCTCCCCTGCTCCCTGCTGCGGCTCACCTGTCAGCCGCAGCGGCACCCGAATCTTCAGACCCGAGCACAGCGATACTTGGATAAAGCACATTACTCGAGCGAGTAGTGCTTTTCCGAGTATGCTCGCTCATCTCTAGTTGTTACTCTTTTGGGTTTTAGTTTTAACTTTGCTCCTCCTATTGTCCGCAGTGGAGCCGACCGTGTGATTTGACGTACAAGCTGCCGCGGCGCCCGGGCTCCTCTCTCACATCGATCGCTATGTGCAGGATTCATCAGCACAACATATTCCTCTCTCCATACTTATATAGCACTTTATTCTATGTCTAATTAATACCAATGACTGTAAAACATATTTATTTTCTTGCAAATTTTTCAATAAAGAAATTTTAAAATTTTTAAAAGTTCTCTTAATGAAAAGGCTGAAAGATGACCGAATCAAATAAGATACACGAATGTTACAGCAACCAGGGATACTCCAAAGGGTGAAGAACAGAAGCCCAAATATAGTAGGTCTGGTTCACGTCTGTATTAGAGCTTTCTATGTCTCCCGGTTCCAAATTTGGAGCAGAAAAACTAAATTAAAATGAAATTAAAACGCTTCCATTTTTTCCCCATTGATTTCAATGCGAGCCGTGCCTGCAGTTACAAGCGCCGGCAACTACATGGAGGGCGGCGTGGAGACTTCCACTGCTTCTGCTCCGACCTCTGTGTATTGCAATGCTGACAGCATGCACCCGCTCAGCTGATCGGTCGGGGTCCTGAGCGACAGACCCCAGCTGATCACCTATTGATGACAAGTGAGTATCCCGAGGAGAGGTCATCAATAGTATATTCCACGGAAAACCCCTTTAAGAATCCTATAAAGTATTTGGCTGGTAACAGAGGAGTAGGAGTAAGCCTTGTGTTTATTTTAAGCTGGGCCCAGCGAATGGATAGGGTTTTGTTGTAATGACAAACCCCTTTAAGTGACGTGAAATTGTGGCCTTCCAATGCCGCCTTATGACTGTCCGAGCTGCCAACAGGAAATGTTTAAATATCCTTTTGTTTGTTTGGAGAGCGGGCCAGGGACAATAGAGAGGAGTCCAATCAAAGGCGTCACAAGACGTGTGTGACCAGCGAGATGGTGATGGAGGTCACTTCGCAGGATCGCCATCTTCTCTCCACTTAGATCGGTGGCTGCACTTCATAAACGCACATCCAGGCCAGAGATGGTGGTAAAACTTAGGAAGTCCATTTATTATGGCAGTATACACAGCAAAGGTAACAATCTGCGCACTGTTGTTGTAGGCACAGTACAGTATACTTTAACCCCTTAGTGACCAAGCCTGTTTGCACCAAATTATGAAAATCTGACATGTGTCACTTTGACATAGAATAACTCCGTAAAGGTTTTGCATATCCAAGTGATTTGGACATTGTTTTTTCGCCACATGTTGTACTTCATTTAGGTGGTAAAAACAGAGCAATGGAATTTGTGTATAATTATTAAAAGCACCAAAATTGGGAAAATTATAATTTTCAATTGCAATATCATAAATATGTGCAAACCTACTGTACACATTTTTTATAGGATATATAGTTCCATCAGTTGAAAAAAAAAGACAAAAACAGATACTTTTTTTTGCATTGTAGTCACTGAGAGACTGAAACAAATGGAAAGCAATCCGTTTCACCCATTTCATTTCCATTTTGTACTATTCTATTTTTGTAAACCAGGACCCACTGATAAAACACCAGTGTGAATGCAGCCTAAATACAAAATATGACTAATTGTTCCATGATGTAGATGCCCACCTGACTGTTCTGTTTGTGTTGTCCTGCAGATCACCTGGGTCAACAAGCTGCGATTCGTTCAGACCAAGTTCCTTACAGCCCGCATGAATAAAGTTACGCTATCCTGCAATAAAATTAGATCAATAATTAAATAAAAAGCTAAAAATGTATTTTTTAGCTGAATTACGCATTGCAATTTTTGATAAATATACAAATCTTTGGCGTGTACTATAATAGTAATATAATAGATGGCTTAGATACAGTTAAATAAATGGAATATTGCAATGATACAAGTGTAAGAAAGATTGCCAAAAGAACAAATACTTTTATATAATACCACAAAAATAGTGTGTGTGGGGCGGGGGGGTGTAATTCCTTAACTGCAGGAAGAGACAGTGTCATAAGCGTGGCAAAGGTTTCTCTTTTCATTATTTTCTTAGCAATCTCGGCATTTCAGAGCTTTATTCAGCAGGTTCGGGAGCAGCTGTCTCAAACATACAGTATAAGCCATCTTTAGGAGTGGATAGCAGATGTCTGCATCTTGAAGTCTATGTGTCAATGTGGGAAATACCACTGAGGCAGTTCTTCCCTTCTTGACCATGGCAGTTAATAACATCCATCTACCTTCTCTCTCTCTCTCAACAGGTACGTTCATCTCTGCACCACCCCACTCTAAGCTGAACCTGCTCTGCTATTCCGCTCTGGCTAAATCATCTGTGCTGCTTGCTTGCTGTGAATTGTGTCTTTTGCATGTCATCTGTTTGCATTGGTACGTTTTACTGACTAAATGAAACTTTACTTTTAGTCATTTCTGCAATCCACCTCCCCCAAATGGCATATTTCAACCATCCTTGTTGAGATGCTTGCCTTATATAAGGAGAGCAATAAATTTAACCCCCCCCCCCCCCCCCCTCCTTTTGGTCACTAGGTTTGCAATGCTAAAGTCAGCAGGCTAGTCAATTGGAACCTGATTAGCCACTCCCAGCTGTTTCCTAGATGTACCTTTTAACTTTCACTATAATACGGTATCAGTGTAAGCATGTATGCCATGCGAATATAAGCTGTATGAAGTATGATGCAGTTTGACCATTGCAGTTAGACAGGGTAGGGGACAGGTAGGCCACAAACTCTGCCTAAATGTTTTACACTTCACAGATATTGCTAATGCTGTCACCTCTGTTCTCATCCTTGCTTTCAGTTTCAGAACTTCTTTCAAGTGCCAACCTCTGGGGCACTCTATTGACATTAGTCTCTCACTCCTGTCCTCACCTATGCACAGATTGCATGCACTCTTTACCTTTTTGCTTAGCCTCAAACCCCTTAATGCCATTAACAAACATAACAGTTGCCCTCATAAATCTCCTAACCATCTGCTAACCCTCTCTATCCTGCTGATACTAGCAGCTGGGGATATCTCTCCCAATCCTGGCCCACCTTCCACTCCTCCTAGCTATCACCTCCTACCTGACTCCCTAATAAAATCCCCAAGCCCAACTGCTAGCCCATGCATACCCTCCCATGACTCATTTAAATGTGCACTCTGGAACTGCCAGTCAGCATGTAATAAACTCCCCGCCATCCATGACTTTTTTACTGCTAAATCTTTAAATCTGCTCGTTCTCACAGAAACCTGGATACAGCAGTCTGACACGGCCTTCCCTGCTGCACTGTCTTACAATGGCCTGCAGTTGTCCCATACCCCAAGACCAGAAAACAGGCGAGGTGGAGGAGTAGGTGCTCTTCTCTCCCCGAAATGTACCTACCAGGTCATCCCCCTCTACCCTTAAGGCCACTCACACCCAGGACTTTGCTGAATCCCTACAGTCCTCTCTGTCCCCTATCTCTCTCCTCTCCTGCCCCAACCTGGCTGCCGCTCACTACAACACTGCTCTCAAACATGTCCTGGATGAAGTGGCGCCCCCCATGACCCAAGCCATCCGATGTAGAACGCGGCAACCCTGGCTCACGTCTCAAACACACTTCATCCGGCGGTGCTCTAGAAGTGATGACCATCTGTGGAGGAAGTCACAAACGTCCGCAGACTTCTTCCACTACAAATTCATGCTCAGAACCTACAACCTCGCTCTCCATCATGCCAAACAAGTCTACTTCACCTCTCTAGTCTCCTCACTATCGCACAACCCTAAACGGCTCTTTGATACTTTTCACTCCCTTCTCAGCCCTAAACCGCAGTCCCCAGTGATGGATCTCAGTGCTGCAGAGATGGCTGCCTACTTCAAAAAGAAAATTGATGACATCTGGCAGGAAATAACTTCCCAATACCAGACTAGCCCTGACCCTGGTCTTATCAGCACGGCATCTAGCTCCTGCTCACTGTCTGTACTCAGACCAGCGACAGAGGAAGAAGTCCCCACATTGCTCTTTTCTGCTTGCCCCACCACCTGCGCTAGCGACCCTCCCCCCTCACACCTCCTGCGCTCCCTCTTCCCAGTGATCATCTCCCATCTCACCACTATATTCAACCTCTCTCTGACCTCTGGCAACTTTCCCTCTTCTTTCAAACACGCCATTATATCCCCACTGCTGAAGAAGCCGACTCTTGACGCGACTGATGCTGCCAACTACCGACCCATCTCTAATCTCCCCTTCATCTCCAAACTACTAGAACGCCTGGTTTACTCCTGCCTTGTAAGCCATCTATCAGAGCACTCTCTCCTAGACCCCCTACAGTCTGGCTTCTGACCCCACCACTCGACAGAAACTGCCCTTACAAGGGTATCCAATGACCTACTGACAGCCAAATTGAGGGGCGATTACTCCCTACTGATCCTCCTCGACCTCTCCACAGCATTTGACACTGTTGACTACAAACTTCTCCTCAGTATACTTCGCTCCATCGGCCTAAAGGATACTGCTCTCTCCTGGTTCTCCTTCTACCTATCTGACTGCTCTTTCAGCGTCTCCTTTGCTGGCTCTACCTCCCCTTCTCTTCCCCTTGCCGGCGCATCACAGAGCCAGAGCAGGTGAGTGCCACACTGGTCCCTGCAGGGGCGCGGGTCAGGTCCCGCTGCGAGATTTCTTGCAGGGGATCCAACCCGGCCGTGTGCAGGCGGCCTAAGGCTCATAAAATCATGATGTCCAGGCATAAAACGAACTGAAACAGACTGAAGAACAGCATTCCCTTAGAAGGCAGCATAGTTTATAGTTTTCTTAGTATGGGTCTTCTTGGCTACTTTCATTTCACAGAAATCATTTTTTTTTGTTATTCTGACTTTTCAGTCTGCAACATTAAAGGGGTATTCCCAAAATTGACTTTTATCACTTAACCACAGGATTAGTGATAAGAGTCTGATCAGTGGAGGTCTAACCACTGAGACTCACAGAGATCCTATTTGCTCCTCTTCTCCTCATTGAAGGTGAATAGAACAGCATTGCACATGCTCCACCGCTGCTCCATTCAATCTCCTCCTCACTATGGGGGGTAGGGGACTGCGCCTGCAGTGAGGAGAGGACGACAGACACGGGATCCCTGTTCTTATGAATGGTGAATGTCTTAGTACACAGATCCCCACAATCAGACCTATAACCTATGCTGTGCCAAGGTGATCAAGGGACATTCCCAAAGTTAAGGCTTTTCAGGCTTTTCAGCTACTGCACATGGGTTCACCTTGAAGTTATGCATCTCAAATATTTTTGCGCCTAGTAATACATATTATGCGGCTCAGTCCACATTCGTGCCATGACTTCTCTTCATAATGGAGCCATGTGAATGTTTCAAATGGATCCCAATGACTCATGACAGATCCCATCAGGGTTCAGTTGGGGTTTCAGTATTTTGGATGGCAAACTATACTGTAAATTAATAGAAGCCCTGATTGAGCAGTAGAAACTGTGAATAATATGCATCATCTTAGAAGTCCTTTTCCATTGAGACATGTTCTCCAATTGATGAGCACCAACCAACGAGATTGGCATGCATCTAGCAAGCCTTTACATGGACCGATTGTTCATGCTATGATGTGTCCCCATAGAGCAGTCATTGGTTGGTTCACATACCACGCACATGAGTCTTAGATTGTTCTTTACTCATCTTCTGCACTCTTATATGGCCTGATGATTCTTGCCCGATTATCAGGTCATGTAAAAGCATTCAGCTCTGGTTATTCCTGTACATGGCATATATGTTACTACACAATCATCATTCACGTTATATATTTTTCTGCTGGAGAAGTCCAAAAGACAACTTAACGGTGAAAGATGGCAACTGATATTAGGCATCAGACACAGGAAAACCTCAAACTTTGCAACAAGTTATAATTCAGTCAAGCATAAAAATGATTATAAGGTTCTAAAGATTATATGTTCACACAAGGCGCAAATGTTGTAGAAGTAGAATCCCGTGATCAGCAGCTCGGCACTCACTAGACGCTGCCGAGGGGCCAACGCCACGGTGTGCTGACAACGCCATGTATTCCGAGGTGAGGGGAAACAATATAGCTACTACAATCAGCTGATCCCTGGTAAAAATGCGCACCTACAGTATGGATTTTGACATGGGATCTTACGCTTTATTAAAACCTTACCAAACTCTTATAAATAACCGACACAGACACCAATATTGGATAAATAAGGCCGCGGTGTTTATTAACGGGGTTACAAACATTTGGGGAGAAATGTAACCAATAATAACCATAACACTTGCTGTAAACTCTGTTTTACAGACACGAGTTTATTAACCAATCAATAACCATAACAGTTCATGTAAACTCTGTCTTACAGACACGAGTTTACCACCATCAAACTCTCCCCAAGTTTACCTGCCCCCCCACCTTATGCGGGCGACAATCCCCCATTAACTACACCGCGACAAATCTACGGGAGGGAGGGCGGGATGCTGCTTCTTTTCCAGATGATGATGGTCCACATCTCTGCACCTCCATATCTCACTGCTGCTCCTCTCAGCTTGTTCCTCTGGACCAATCACCAGCCACTGTCAGGCCACCAGATTCTGCCTGACAACCACAGGCATTTCCCGCCATTTTTCTTCAGCCAATCAGCTGCTGCTGCCAACCAGTCCATCACTGGGCAGAACTCACTCTCTTCCATCTCATCTGACCCAGTAATGACCTTTTTAACATATCTTGGTTAACCAGAAAACCTTCTCCATAGAGAGTGACATATCATCCATCCATCATGTACATAAAGCTCCCAGATCCCATGAGGCTTTCCCTCCTAACTGTCCCTCAAGCCTTACATGGGATCTTACGCTTTATTAAAACCTTACCAAACTCTTATAAATAACCGACACAGACACCAATATTGGATAAATAAGGCCGCGGTGTTTATTAACGGGGTTACAAACATTTGGGGAGAAATGTAACCAATAATAACCATAACACTTCCTGTAAACTCTGTCTTACAGACACGAGTTTACCCCCACCAAACTCTCCCCAAGTTTACCTGCCCACCCGCCTAATGCGGGCGACAATCCCCCACCAGGCCATGGCATCCACTAATGCCATGGCCCCCCGAACACCCGCAGCCTCCTCAATCATCTACACAACTCCATATTAATAATATCCAACACAATCTCTGACAAGTATACTATAACACTCCTATGGAAGCCTGGAACCAAACCTTCCATATCAGCATGTCTAAAAAGAGAACATCCACTCCTTGCATGAGCTCTACCACCGGGGTTACCCTTCTCCGAATTCTCTCGCTATATACAGACCTCGGCAATGACCCTAATAATCGAGGAACAATATCTGAAAAAACTATGACTGTATCTGGAACCCTGTTCTAATGCTCCACATCTCCCTTTCAATGTCCCACAACATATCAATGTGTTCTCTTCTATGTCATTAACCCCTAAGTGTAAAATCAAAACATCTGGACCCACGTGACTCTCCAAGCCCACGTGACTCTCCAAGCCCACGTGACTCTTTATACATCAATTCAGCCATTAATCCACTCCACCTCATACATCTGCTACCGCGCCAAAAAATTTCAAACTGTGTTCTGTACAAACCTAAATTTTCAGAACAACAGCGCTCTGCTGCCCTTCTCGAAGCCCGGTACACAAAGGAGGGTCCAACAATCCACACAATACTTTTCTTAATTCCTAAAATGAAAAAAGAATTAGTACCCCATATTATTCGGGCGCATGTACAACTTAAACCAAGATGAACCCCATCTGTTTACTTTTTCTTCAATAAAACCACACCTGTAAACAGTTAAGCACCATTATATATTAAAAGCAAGATAATGACCGTCCATCATCCCTGTCTCCCCGAAAACAAGAAAGGGTCTTCTACTAATTTTGCTCCACAAGATCTTACTTTTGCCCTGTATGCCTGGCACTATTTACATTGCCTTTTTTTTTTTTTTAATTAACTGCAACTAGGGCTTAATTTAGGAATAGGGCTTAAAGTTCAAGCATCCTGAAAAATCCTGCTAGGGTTTATTACCGGGTAGATTTTATCACCGGAGAAACAGGGTACATGGATCAACAAAGAACCTGGTGCTTGCAGGCATAGACACAAACGCCTGCAAATTCCTAAGCAAGCATATATTCTCATGAAAATGAGCAAACAAGCGAATTCACACCCCTTTACCCATTTCGTTTTTGTTTTTTTTAATTATTATTATTATTATTATTATAATAAAGCTCCCATGGTTGGACAAATCCTTAAGGCCCCAAAGTCACATCTAAACAGCTGTACCTCATATGCTGATCTACACACTTCAGACAATACTTTCACCAACTTCCCTTGTAAGCTCAATGTGATAGCAGAGTGTTGATCAGCGGTATACACTACTGCCTTACAGCCCCTGATCAGCGGCATACACTACTGCCCTACAGCCCCTGATCAGCGGCGTACACTACTGCCTTACAGCCCCTGATCAATCGCTCTACCTGAAAAACAATTAATAGGTACCAGATTATACCATCTCTGAAAGAAAGCCATCCCGACAATACCTTCCATACTGAGCTAAATGAGCCGCATCCTGAATGTTGGACTCTTCTTCCCTGAATTGCTGCATCAGCAAACAAGACTATGAGATAGCAGCTGCATTAATCTCACAGCGACCATCTGACATCAATAAGAGGTTATATGTTAGACATAATCTGACTAGCATACGAACTAACTCCTGCCGACCGGCTCTTACCAACAATCACTCCATAATCATTATCCACTGATGTCAGCACCTAATGATAACTCCTCCGCTTCCACAAGCTCCCATCACCAAGCTGACTGACCATTACAGTCAAAGATACCAACCATAGCACTAAATCCTGCTTTACATCCTGCTTTACATGCTTGACATCTGCGCATGCGATGTATGGGCCTTCCAACTACACATCACCACACATGACCTGCGGGAATACCTGCGACCAATAATAATCACCTGTGAAGCCAAACAGGACCGACCTGCTAACCGCTGCAACTCCCTCCATGTGATCTGCCTTCATACATAATGTCTGACTAATTAACCCCATAACTACACACCCCTGACATTGGCAATTGGAAAAAACCATCACAATGCTATCAATTAAATACCTAAAAACTCCAACCGAGTACACGGCCATACAATTTTTTTTTCCGTTCGCCAGCGGCACCCCAAAATCCTCCATCCTGACCACATGCCCTCTAAAACTTGCGCATACCCTCATTACCCTGATGCCCCATAAACAACAATCATCTAAGTAGTGTATTACACCAACATCAGGGGATTCCTTCCTCCTACCTACTCTAACCATGAGGACAGTCCTAAATAATAGCGGGATGCCTTAGATCCCAGCGGTAACGCCAAACCGGAAACCAAAGGATTAACACCCCAACCAATAAGAAGTTATCCCAATACTGCATCACATGACCAAAGGGCCATAATAAAGCCAATGTAGTCACATGATGCATATCTTACTGCCAGCAGCTCAGGAGCCTCAGCATTCAGAGACAACTGCTTGGGGTAAGATAGATGATAAATAACCAGGAGGAGATAGACTCCGTCTGTGGCATCACCCTTAAAGGGGGGTATCAAAATGACCGACAACTCTGCCCTCAGCTATGTTCTAAGCAATTTAACTAGATCAGGATCATAAACAACTGAAATTAACTTATTAACCCCTTCACAGCTGAGTCCCTTTAACTCATGCACATATACGCCGTACTGGGAGCCTTCTTTAATGAGCCGGGCCTACTTCCCATATGGTGGCCTCACTGGAGTCTTGCCCTATTGCAGGAAATTCTCTACTTCCTGGATGCAAGGAATTTGTACTGATTTCTGACTAAAACAACGATAAATGGATGAGAGCGGCCCAATATGAGCCCTCATGCCAGTAACCACAGCTCTTACCTCAGTACCCACACCGCTCCATTACCTCGATCCCATAAATGTAACCACACACCGAGGTAGTGAGGCGCCCCAAGGATGTCTGACAACCACCTAACTAGTTACACCGAGGTAGTGAGGCGCCCCAAGGATGTCTGACAACCACCTAACTAGTTACACCGAGGTAGTGAGGCGCCCCAAGGATGTCTGACAACCACCTAACTAGTTACACCGAGGTAGTGAGGTGCCCCAAGGATGTGTGACAGCCACCTAACTAGTTACACCGAGGTAGTGAGGCGCCCCAAGGATGTCTAAGACCATCTAACTCGTTACACCGCGGTAGTGAGGCGCCCCAAGGATGTCTAAGACCACCTAACTAGTTACACCAAGGTAGTGAGGCGCCCCAAGGATGTCTAAGACCACCTAACTAGTTACACCAAGGTAGTGAGGCGCCCCAAGGATGTCTAAGACCACCTAACTAGTTACACCAAGGTAGTGAGGCGCCCCAAGGATGTCTAACAACCACCTAACTAGTTACACCGAGGAAACACCAACACCCCGGTAACCATTATTAACCATCTCTGTTCCTCCGGTCATCATTGGATTCTGATTCTTTTTATATGAAAGTAACAGTTATAAAACAACAAGTAATTATAAACCAAATCTGATCAACAGCAGCAGCCGCCTCAACCACAGTCTGCATACAGCGGTTACCTCAGAGCTGACAGTCTGCATACAGTGGTTACCTCAGAGCTGACAGTCTGCATGCAGTGGTTACCTCACAGCTGACAGTCTGCATACAGTGGTTACCTCACAGCTGACAGTCTGCATACAGTGGTTACCTCAGAGCTGACAGTCTGCATACAGTGGTTACCTCACAGCTGACAGTCTGCATACAGTGGTTACCTCACAGCTGACAGTCTGCATACAGTGGTTACCACACAGCTGACAGTCTGCATACAGTGGTTACCTCACAGCTGACAGTCTGCATACAGCGGTTACCTCACAGCTGACAGTCTGCATACAGTGGTTACCTCACAGCTGACAGTCTGCATACAGTGGTTACCTCACAGCTGACAGTCTGCAGACAGTGGTTACCTCACAGGTGACAGTCTGAATACAGTGGTTACCTCAGAGCTGACAGTCTGCATACAGTGGTTACCTCACAGCTGACAGTCTGAATACAGTGGTTACCTCAGAGCTGACAGTCTGCATGCAGTGGTTACCTCACAGCTGACAGTCTGCATACAGTGGTTACCTCACAGCTGACAGTCTGCATACAGTGGTTACCTCACAGCTGACAGTCTGCATACAGTGGTTACCTCACAGCTGACAGTCTGCATGCAGTGGTTACCTCACAGCTGACAGTCTGCATACACTAGTTACCTCACAGCTGACAGTCTGCATACAGTGGTTACCTCACAGCTGACAGTCTGCATGCAGTGGTTACCTCACAGCTGACAGTCTGCATACACTAGTTACCTCACAGCTGACAGTCTGCATACAGTGGTTACCTCACAGCTGACTGCCTGCATACAGTGGTTACCTCACAGCTGACAGTCTGCATACAGTGGTTACCTCACAGCAGACTGTCTGCATACAGTGGTTACCTCACAGCTGACAGTCTGCATACAGTAGTTACCTCACAGCTGACAGTCTGCATACAGTGGTTACCTCACAGCTGACAGTCTGCATACACTAGTTACCTCACAGCTGACAGTCTGCATACAGTGGTTACCTCACAGCTGATAGGTGACCAGTTATCTCACAGCTGACAGATACCAAGCAGTGGTTAGAGCTGACAGTCTGCATACAGTGGTCACCTCAGAACAGTCACCCCAGAGCACTAAGTTACCTCAGAACAGTCTCCTGCAGCGCTCAGTTACCTCAGAGCTCAGTTACCTCAGAACAGTCTCCTGCAGCGCTCAGTTACCTCAGAGCTCAGTTACCTCAGAACAGTCTCCTGCAGCGCTCAGTTACCTCAGAACAGTCTCCTGCAGCGCTCAGTTACCTCAGAGCTCAGTTACCTCAGAACAGTCTCCTGCAGCGCTCAGTTACGTCACAGCTCAGTTACCTCAGAACAGTCTCCTGCAGCGCACAGTTACCTCAGAACAGTCTCCTGCAGCGCTCAGTTACCTCAGAGCTCAGTTACCTCAGAACAGTCTCCTGCAGCGTTCAGTTACCCCAGAGCTCAGTTACCTCAGAACAGTCTCCTGCAGCGTTCAGTTACCTCAGCGCTCAGTTACCTCAGAACAGTCTCCTGCAGCGCTGAGTTACCTCAGAACAGTCTCCTGAAGCGCTGAGTTACCTCACAACAGTCTCCTGCAGCGTTCAGTTACCTCAGAACAGTCTCCTGCAGCGCTCAGTTACCTCAGAACAGTCTCCTGCAGCGCTCAGTTACCTCAGAGCTCCGTTACCTCAGAACAGTCTCCTGCAGCGTTCAGTTACCTCAGAGCTCCGTTACCTCAGAACAGTCTCCTGCAGCGCTCAGTTACCTCAGAGCTCCGTTACCTCAGAACAGTCTCCTGCAGCGCTCAGTTACCTCAGCGCTCAGTTACCCCAGAGCTCAGTTACCTCAGAACAGTCTCCTGCAGCGCTCAGTTACCTCAGAACAGTCTCCTGCAGCGCTCAGTTACCTCAGGGGTCAGTTACCTCAGAACAGTCTCCTGCAGCGCTCAGTTACCTCAGAGCTCATTCACCTCAGAACAGTCTCCTGCAGCGCTCAGTTACCCCAGAGCTCAGTTACCTCAGAACAGTCTCCTGCAGCGCTCAGTTACCTCAGAGCTCATTCACCTCAGAACAGTCTCCTGCAGCGTTCAGTTACCTCAGCGCTCAGTTACCTCAGAACAGTCTCCTGCAGCGCTGAGTTACCTGACAACAGTCTCCTGCAGCGCTCAGTTACCTCAGAACAGTCTCCTGCAGCGCTCAGTTCCCTCACAGCTCAGTTACCTCAGAACAGTCTCCTGCAGCGCTCAGTTACCTCAGCGCTCAGTTACCTCAGAACAGTCTCCTGCAGCGTTCAGTTACCTCAGAACAGTCTCCTGCAGCGCTCAGTTACCTCAGAACAGTCTCCTGCAGCGCTCAGTTACCTCACAGCTCAGTTACCTCAGAACAGTCTCCTGCAGCGTTCAGTTACCTCAGAACAGTCTCCTGCACCGCTCAGTTACCTCAGAGCTCAGTTACCTCAGAACAGTCTCCAGCAGCGCTCAGTTACCTCACAGCTCCGTTACCTCAGAGCAGTCTCCTGCAGCGTTCAGTTACCTCAGAGCTCAGTTACCTCAGAACAGTCTCCTGCAGCGCTCAGTTACCTCACAGCTCCGTTACCTCAGAACAGTCTCCTGCAGCGCTCAGTTACCTCAGAACAGTCTCCTGCAGCGCTCAGTTCCCTCACAGCTCAGTTACCTCAGAACAGTCTCCTGCAGCGCTCAGTTACCTCACAGCTCAGTTACCTCAGAACAGTCTCTTGCAGCGTTCAGTTACCTCAGAGCTCAGTTACCTCAGAACAGTCTCCTGCAGCGCTCAGTTACCTCAGAACAGTCTCCTGCAGCGTTCAGTTACCTCAGAGGTCATTCACCTCAGAACAGTCTCTTGCAGCGTTCAGTTACCTCAGAACAGTCTCCTGCAGCGCTCAGTTACCTCAGAACAGTCTCCTGCAGCGTTCAGTTACCTCAGAGCTCATTCACCTCAGAACAGTCTCTTGCAGCGTTCAGTTACCTCAGAACAGTCTCCTGCAGTGCTCAGTTACCTCAGAACAGTCTCCTGCAGCGCTCAGTTACCTCAGAACAGTCTCCTGCAGCGCTCAGTTACCCCAGAGCTCAGTTACCTCAGAACAGTCTCCTGCAGCGCTCAGTTACCTCAGAGCTCAGTTACCTCAGAACAGTCTCCTGCAGCGCTCAGTTACCTCAGAACAGTCTCCTGCAGCGCTCAGTTACCTCAGAGCTCATTCACCTCAGAACAGTCTCCTGCAGCGTTCAGTTACCCCAGAGCTCAGTTACCTCAGAACAGTCTCCTGCAGCGCTGAGTTACCTCAGAACAGTCTCCTGCAGCGCTCAGTTACCTCACAACAGTCTCCTGCAGCGCTCAGTTACCTCACAACAGTCTCCTGCAGCGCTCAGTTACCTCAGAGCTCCGTTACCTCAGAACAGTCTCCTGCAGCGCTCAGTTACCTCAGAACAGTCTCCTGCAGCGCTCAGTTACCTCACAGCTCAGTTACCTCAGAACAGTCTCCTGCAGCGCTCAGTTACCTCAGAGCTCAGTTATCTCAGAACAGTCTCCTGCAGCGCTGAGTTACCTCAGAACAGTCTCCTGCAGCGCACAGTTACCTCACAGCTCAGTTACCTCAGAACAGTCTCCTGCAGCGCTCAGTTACCTCACAGCTCAGTTACCTCAGAACAGTCTCCTGCAGCGCTCAGTTACCTCAGAGCTCAGTTACCTCACAACAGTCTCCTGCAGCGCTGAGTTACCTCAGAACAGTCTCCTGCAGCGCACAGTTACCTCACAGCTCAGTTATCTCAGAACAGTCTCCTGCAGCGCTCAGTTACCTTACAGCTCAGTTACCTCAGAACAGTCTCCTGCAGCGCTCAGTTACCTCAGAGCTCAGTTACCTCACAACAGTCTCCTGCAGCGCTCAGTTACCTCAGAACAGTCTCCTGCAGCGCTCAGTTACCTCAGAGCTCAGTTACCTCAGAACAGTCTCCTGCAGCGCTCAGTTACCTCAGAACAGTCTCCTGCAGCGCTCACTTACCTCAGAGCTCATTCACCTCAGAACAGTCTCCTGCAGCGTTCAGTTACCCCAGAGCTCAGTTACCTCAGAACAGTCTCCTGCAGCGCTGAGTTACCTCAGAACAGTCTCCTGCAGCGCTCAGTTACCTCAGAACAGTCTCCTGCAGCGCTCAGTTACCTCAGAACAGTCTCCTGCAGCGCTCAGTTACCTCAGAACAGTCTCCTGCAGCGCTCAGTTACCTCAGACCTCCGTTACCTCAGAACAGTCTCCTGCAGCGCTCAGTTACCTCAGAACAGTCTCCTGCAGCGCTCAGTTACCTCAGAACAGTCTCCTGCAGCGCTTAGTTACCTCAGAGCTCAGTTACCTCAGAACAGTCTCCTGCAGCGTTCAGTTACCTCAGAGCTCATTCACCTCAGAACAGTCTCCTGCAGCGTTCAGTTACCTCAGAACAGTCTCCTGCAGCGCTCAGTTACCTCAGAACAGTCTCCTGCAGCGCTCAGTTACCTCACAGCTCAGTTACCTCAGAACAGTCTCCTGCAGCGTTCAGTTACCTCAGAACAGTCTCCTGCAGCGCTCAGTTACCTCAGAACAGTCTCCTGCAGCGTTCAGTTACCTCAGAGCTCATTCACCTCAGAACAGTCTCCTGCAGCGTTCACTTACGTCAGAGCTCAGTTACCTCAGAACAGTCTCCTGCAGCGCTCAGTTACCTCACAGCTCCGTTACCTCAGAACAGTCTCCTGCAGCGCTCAGTTACCTCAGAACAGTCTCCTGCAGCGCTCAGTTACCTCAGAACAGTCTCCTGCAGCGCTCAGTTACCTCAGCGCTCAGTTACCTCAGAACAGTCTCCTGCAGCGCTCAGTTACCTCAGAACAGTCTCCTGCAGCGTTCAGTTACCTCAGAGCTCATTCACCTCAGAACAGCCTCCTGCAGCGTTCAGTTACCTCAGAACAGTCTCCTGCAGCGCTCAGTTACCTCAGAACAGTCTCCTGCAGCGCTCAGTTACCTCACAGCTCCGTTACCTTAGAACAGTCTCCTGCAGCGCTCAGTTACCTCAGAACAGTCTCCTGCAGCGCTCAGTTACCTCAGAGCTCAGTTACCTCAGAACAGTCTCCTGCAGCGTTCAGTTACCTCAGAGCTCAGTTACCTCAGAACAGTCTCCTGCAGCGCTCAGTTACCTCACAGCTCCGTTACCTCAGAACAGTCTCCTGCAGCGCTCAGTTACCTCAGAACAGTCTCCTGCAGCGCTCAGTTACCTCAGAGCTCAGTTACCTCAGAACAGTCTCCTGCAGCGTTCAGTTACCTCAGAGCTCAGTTACCTCAGAACAGTCTCCTGCAGCGCTCAGTTACCTCAGAACAGTCTCCTTCAGCGCTCAGTTACCTCAGAGCTCAGTTACCTCAGAACAGTCTCCTGCAGCGCTCAGTTACCTCAGAGCTCAGTTACCTCAGAACAGTCTCCTGCAGCGCTCAGTTACCTCAGAACAGTCTCCTGCAGCGCTCAGTTACCTCAGAGCTCATTCACCTCAGAACAGTCTCCTGCAGCGTTCAGTTACCCCAGAGCTCAGTTACCTCAGAACAGTCTCCTGCAGCGCTGAGTTACCTCAGAACAGTCTCCTGCAGCGCTCAGTTACCTCACAACAGTCTCCTGCAGCGCTCAGTTACCTCAGAACAGTCTCCTGCAGCGCTCAGTTACCTCAGAGCTCCGTTACCTCAGAACAGTCTCCTGCAGCGCTCAGTTACCTCAGAACAGTCTCCTGCAGCGCTCAGTTACCTCACAGCTCAGTTACCTCAGAACAGTCTCCTGCAGCGCTCAGTTACCTCAGAGCTCAGTTATCTCAGAACAGTCTCCTGCAGCGCTGAGTTACCTCAGAACAGTCTCCTGCAGCGCACAGTTACCTCACAGCTCAGTTACCTCAGAACAGTCTCCTGCAGCGCTCAGTTACCTCACAGCTCAGTTACCTCAGAACAGTCTCCTGCAGCGCTCAGTTACCTCAGAGCTCAGTTACCTCACAACAGTCTCCTGCAGCGCTGAGTTACCTCAGAACAGTCTCCTGCAGCGCACAGTTACCTCACAGCTCAGTTATCTCAGAACAGTCTCCTGCAGCGCTCAGTTACCTTACAGCTCAGTTACCTCAGAACAGTCTCCTGCAGCGCTCAGTTACCTCAGAGCTCAGTTACCTCACAACAGTCTCCTGCAGCGCTCAGTTACCTCAGAACAGTCTCCTGCAGCGCTCAGTTACCTCAGAGCTCAGTTACCTCAGAACAGTCTCCTGCAGCGCTCAGTTACCTCAGAACAGTCTCCTGCAGCGCTCACTTACCTCAGAGCTCATTCACCTCAGAACAGTCTCCTGCAGCGTTCAGTTACCCCAGAGCTCAGTTACCTAAGAACAGTCTCCTGCAGCGCTGAGTTACCTCAGAACAGTCTCCTGCAGCGCTCAGTTACCTCACAACAGTCTCCTGCAGCGCTCAGTTACCTCAGAACAGTCTCCTGCAGCGCTCAGTTACCTCAGACCTCCGTTACCTCAGAACAGTCTCCTGCAGCGCTCAGTTACCTCAGAACAGTCTCCTGCAGCGCTCAGTTACCTCAGAACAGTCTCCTGCAGCGCTTAGTTACCTCAGAGCTCAGTTACCTCAGAACAGTCTCCTGCAGCGTTCAGTTACCTCAGAGCTCATTCACCTCAGCACAGTCTCCTGCAGCGTTCAGTTACCTCAGAACAGTCTCCTGCAGCGCTCAGTTACCTCAGAACAGTCTCCTGCAGCGCTCAGTTACCTCACAGCTCAGTTACCTCAGAACAGTCTCCTGCAGCGTTCAGTTACCTCAGAACAGTCTCCTGCAGCGCTCAGTTACCTCAGAACAGTCTCCTGCAGCGTTCAGTTACCTCAGAGCTCATTCACCTCAGAACAGTCTCCTGCAGCGTTCAGTTACGTCAGAGCTCAGTTACCTCAGAACAGTCTCCTGCAGCGCTCAGTTACCTCACAGCTCCGTTACCTCAGAACAGTCTCCTGCAGCGCTCAGTTACCTCAGAACAGTCTCCTGCAGCGCTCAGTTACCTCAGAACAGTCTCCTGCAGCGCTCAGTTACCTCAGCGCTCAGTTACCTCAGAACAGTCTCCTGCAGCGCTCAGTTACCTCAGAACAGTCTCCTGCAGCGTTCAGTTACCTCAGAGCTCATTCACCTCAGAACAGCCTCCTGCAGCGTTCAGTTACCTCAGAACAGTCTCCTGCAGCGCTCAGTTACCTCAGAACAGTCTCCTGCAGCGCTCAGTTACCTCACAGCTCCGTTACCTTAGAACAGTCTCCTGCAGCGCTCAGTTACCTCAGAACAGTCTCCTGCAGCGCTCAGTTACCTCAGAGCTCAGTTACCTCAGAACAGTCTCCTGCAGCGTTCAGTTACCTCAGAGCTCAGTTACCTCAGAACAGTCTCCTGCAGCGCTCAGTTACCTCACAGCTCCGTTACCTCAGAACAGTCTCCTGCAGCGCTCAGTTACCTCAGAACAGTCTCCTGCAGCGCTCAGTTACCTCAGAGCTCAGTTACCTCAGAACAGTCTCCTGCAGCGTTCAGTTACCTCAGAGCTCAGTTACCTCAGAACAGTCTCCTGCAGCGCTCAGTTACCTCAGAACAGTCTCCTTCAGCGCTCAGTTACCTCAGAGCTCAGTTACCTCAGAACAGTCTCCTGCAGCGTTCAGTTACCTCAGAACAGTCTCCTGCAGCGTTCAGTTACCCCAGAGCTCAGTTACCTCAGAACAGTCTCCTGCAGCGCTCAGTTACCTCACAGATCAGTTACCTCAGAACAGTCTCTTGCAGCGTTCAGTTACCTCAGAGCTCAGTTACCTCAGAACAGTCTCCTGCAGCGCTCAGTTACCTCAGAACTGTCTCCTGCAGCGTTCAGTTACCCCAGAGCTCAGTTACCTCAGAACAGTCTCCTGCAGCGCTGAGTTATCTCAGAACAGTCTCCTGCAGCGCTCAGTTACCTCACAACAGTCTCCTGCAGCGTTCAGTTACCTCAGAACAGTCTCCTGCAGTGCTCAGTTACCTCAGAGCTCCGTTACCTCACAACAGTCTCCTGCAGCGCTCAGTTACCTCAGAACAGTCTCCTGCAGCGCTCAGTTACCTCACAGCTCAGTTACCTCAGAACAGTCTCCTGCAGCGCTCAGTTACCTCAGCGCTCAGTTACCCCAGAGCTCAGTTACCTCAGAACAGTCTCCTGCAGCGCTCAGTTACCTCAGAACAGTCTCCTACAGCGCTCAGTTACCTCAGAGCTCAGTTACCTCAGAACAGTCTCCTGCAGCGCTCAGTTACCTCAGAGCTCATTCACCTCAGAACAGTCTCCTGCAGCGTTCAGTTACCCCAGAGCTCAGTTACCTCAGAACAGTCTCCTGCAGCGCTGAGTTACCTCAGAACAGTCTCCTGCAGCGCTCAGTTACCTCACAACAGTCTCCTGCAGCGCTCAGTTACCTCAGAGCTCCGTTACCTCAGAACAGTCTCCTGCAGCGCTCAGTTACCTCAGAACAGTCTCCTGCAGCGCTCAGTTACCTCAGAACAGTCTCCTGCAGCGCTCAGTTACCCCAGAGCTCAGTTACCTCAGAACAGTCTCCTGCAGCGCTCAGTTACCTCAGAGCTCAGTTACCTCAGAACAGTCTCCTGCAGCGCTCAGTTACCTCAGAACAGTCTCCTGCAGCGCTCAGTTACCTCAGAGCTCATTCACCTCAGAACAGTCTCCTGCAGCGTTCAGTTACCCCAGAGCTCAGTTACCTCAGAACAGTCTCCTGCAGCGCTGAGTTACCTCAGAACAGTCTCCTGCAGCGCTCAGTTACCTCACAACAGTCTCCTGCAGCGCTCAGTTACCTCAGAACAGTCTCCTGCAGCGCTCAGTTACCTCAGAGCTCCGTTGCCTCAGAACAGTCTCCTGCAGCGCTCAGTTACCTCAGAACAGTCTCCTGCAGCGCTCAGTTACCTCACAGCTCAGTTACCTCAGAACAGTCTCCTGCAGCGCTCAGTTACCTCAGAGCTCAGTTATCTCAGAACAGTCTCCTGCAGCGCTGAGTTACCTCAGAACAGTCTCCTGCAGCGCACAGTTACCTCACAGCTCAGTTACCTCAGAACAGTCTCCTGCAGCGCTCAGTTACCTCACAGCTCAGTTACCTCAGAACAGTCTCCTGCAGCGCTCAGTTACCTCAGAGCTCAGTTACCTCACAACAGTCTCCTGCAGCGCTGAGTTACCTCAGAACAGTCTCCTGCAGCGCACAGTTACCTCACAGCTCAGTTATCTCAGAACAGTCTCCTGCAGCGCTCAGTTACCTTACAGCTCAGTTACCTCAGAACAGTCTCCTGCAGCGCTCAGTTACCTCACAACAGTCTCCTGCAGCGCTCAGTTACCTCAGAACAGTCTCCTGCAGCGCTCAGTTACCTCAGAGCTCAGTTACCTCAGAACAGTCTCCTGCAGCGCTCAGTTACCTCAGAACAGTCTCCTGCAGCGCTCACTTACCTCAGAGCTCATTCACCTCAGAACAGTCTCCTGCAGCGTTCAGTTACCCCAGAGCTCAGTTACCTCAGAACAGTCTCCTGCAGCGCTGAGTTACCTCAGAACAGTCTCCTGCAGCGCTCAGTTACCTCAGAACAGTCTCCTGCAGCGCTCAGTTACCTCAGAACAGTCTCCTGCAGCGCTCAGTTACCTCAGACCTCCGTTACCTCAGAACAGTCTCCTGCAGCGCTCAGTTACCTCAGAACAGTCTCCTGCAGCGCTCAGTTACCTCAGAACAGTCTCCTGCAGCGCTTAGTTACCTCAGAGCTCAGTTACCTCAGAACAGTCTCCTGCAGCGTTCAGTTACCTCAGAGCTCATTCACCTCAGAACAGTCTCCTGCAGCGTTCAGTTACCTCAGAACAGTCTCCTGCAGCGCTCAGTTACCTCAGAACAGTCTCCTGCAGCGCTCAGTTACCTCACAGCTCAGTTACCTCAGAACAGTCTCCTGCAGCGTTCAGTTACCTCAGAACAGTCTCCTGCAGCGCTCAGTTACCTCAGAACAGTCTCCTGCAGCGTTCAGTTACCTCAGAGCTCATTCACCTCAGAACAGTCTCCTGCAGCGTTCAGTTACGTCAGAGCTCAGTTACCTCAGAACAGTCTCCTGCAGCGCTCAGTTACCTCACAGCTCCGTTACCTCAGAACAGTCTCCTGCAGCGCTCAGTTACCTCAGAACAGTCTCCTGCAGCGCTCAGTTACCTCAGAACAGTCTCCTGCAGCGCTCAGTTACCTCAGCGCTCAGTTACCTCAGAACAGTCTCCTGCAGCGCTCAGTTACCTCAGAACAGTCTCCTGCAGCGTTCAGTTACCTCAGAGCTCATTCACCTCAGAACAGTCTCCTGCAGCGCTCAGTTACCTCAGAACAGTCTCCTGCAGCGCTCAGTTACCTCAGAACAGTCTCCTGCAGCGCTCAGTTACCTCACAGCTCCGTTACCTTAGAACAGTCTCCTGCAGCGCTCAGTTACCTCAGAACAGTCTCCTGCAGCGCTCAGTTACCTCAGAGCTCAGTTACCTCAGAACAGTCTCCTGCAGCGTTCAGTTACCTCAGAGCTCAGTTACCTCAGAACAGTCTCCTGCAGCGCTCAGTTACCTCACAGCTCCGTTACCTCAGAACAGTCTCCTGCAGCGCTCAGTTACCTCAGAACAGTCTCCTGCAGCGCTCAGTTACCTCAGAGCTCAGTTACCTCAGAACAGTCTCCTGCAGCGTTCAGTTACCTCAGAGCTCAGTTACCTCAGAACAGTCTCCTGCAGCGCTCAGTTACCTCAGAACAGTCTCCTTCAGCGCTCAGTTACCTCAGAGCTCAGTTACCTCAGAACAGTCTCCTGCAGCGTTCAGTTACCTCAGAACAGTCTCCTGCAGCGTTCAGTTACCCCAGAGCTCAGTTACCTCAGAACAGTCTCCTGCAGCGCTCAGTTACCTCACAGATCAGTTACCTCAGAACAGTCTCTTGCAGCGTTCAGTTACCTCAGAGCTCAGTTACCTCAGAACTGTCTCCTGCAGCGTTCAGTTACCCCAGAGCTCAGTTACCTCAGAACAGTCTCCTGCAGCGCTGAGTTATCTCAGAACAGTCTCCTGCAGCGCTCAGTTACCTCACAACAGTCTCCTGCAGCGTTCAGTTACCTCAGAACAGTCTCCTGCAGTGCTCAGTTACCTCAGAGCTCCGTTACCTCAGAACAGTCTCCTGCAGCACTCAGTTACCTCAGAACAGTCTCCTGCAGCGCTCAGTTACCTCACAGCTCAGTTACCTCAGAACAGTCTCCTGCAGCGCTCAGTTACCTCAGCGCTCAGTTACCCCAGAGCTCAGTTACCTCAGAACAGTCTCCTGCAGCGCTCAGTTACCTCAGAACAGTCTCCTACAGCGCTCAGTTACCTCAGAGCTCAGTTACCTCAGAACAGTCTCCTGCAGCGCTCAGTTACCTCAGAGCTCATTCACCTCAGAACAGTCTCCTGCAGCGTTCAGTTACCCCAGAGCTCAGTTACCTCAGAACAGTCTCCTGCAGCGCTGAGTTACCTCAGAACAGTCTCCTGCAGCGCTCAGTTACCTCACAACAGTCTCCTGCAGCGCTCAGTTACCTCAGAGCTCCGTTACCTCAGAACAGTCTCCTGCAGCGCTGAGTTACCTCAGAACAGTCTCCTGCAGCGCTCAGTTACCTCACAACAGTCTCCTGCAGCGCTCAGTTACCTCAGAGCTCCGTTACCTCAGAACAGTCTCCTGCAGCGCTCAGTTACCTCAGAACAGTCTCCTGCAGCGCTCAGTTACCTCAGAACAGTCTCCTGCAGCGCTCAGTTACCTCAGAGCTCATTCACCTCAGAACAGTCTCCTGCAGCGTTCAGTTACCCCAGAGCTCAGTTACCTCAGAACAGTCTCCTGCAGCGCTGAGTTACCTCAGAACAGTCTCCTGCAGCGCTCAGTTACCTCACAACAGTCTCCTGCAGCGCTCAGTTACCTCAGAACAGTCTCCTGCAGCGCTCAGTTACCTCAGAGCTCCGTTACCTCAGAACAGTCTCCTGCAGCGCTCAGTTACCTCAGAACAGTCTCCTGCAGCGCTCAGTTACCTCACAGCTCAGTTACCTCAGAACAGTCTCCTGCAGCGCTCAGTTACCTCAGAGCTCAGTTATCTCAGAACAGTCTCCTGCAGCGCTGAGTTACCTCAGAACAGTCTCCTGCAGCGCACAGTTACCTCACAGCTCAGTTACCTCAGAACAGTCTCCTGCAGCGCTCAGTTACCTCACAGCTCAGTTACCTCAGAACAGTCTCCTGCAGCGCTCAGTTACCTCAGAGCTCAGTTACCTCACAACAGTCTCCTGCAGCGCTGAGTTACCTCAGAACAGTCTCCTGCAGCGCACAGTTACCTCACAGCTCAGTTATCTCAGAACAGTCTCCTGCAGCGCTCAGTTACCTTACAGCTCAGTTACCTCAGAACAGTCTCCTGCAGCGCTCAGTTACCTCAGAGCTCAGTTACCTCACAACAGTCTCCTGCAGCGCTCAGTTACCTCAGAACAGTCTCCTGCAGCGCTCAGTTACCTCAGAGTTCAGTTACCTCAGAACAGTCTCCTGCAGCGCTCAGTTACCTCAGAACAGTCTCCTGCAGCGCTCACTTACCTCAGAGCTCATTCACCTCAGAACAGTCTCCTGCAGCGTTCAGTTACCCCAGAGCTCAGTTACCTCAGAACAGTCTCCTGCAGCGCTGAGTTACCTCAGAACAGTCTCCTGCAGCGCTCAGTTACCTCAGAACAGTCTCCTGCAGCGCTCAGTTACCTCAGAACAGTCTCCTGCAGCGCTCAGTTACCTCAGACCTCCGTTACCTCAGAACAGTCTCCTGCAGCGCTCAGTTACCTCAGAACAGTCTCCTGCAGCGCTCAGTTACCTCAGAACAGTCTCCTGCAGCGCTTAGTTACCTCAGAGCTCAGTTACCTCAGAACAGTCTCCTGCAGCGTTCAGTTACCTCAGAGCTCATTCACCTCAGAACAGTCTCCTGCAGCATTCAGTTACCTCAGAACAGTCTCCTGCAGCGCTCAGTTACCTCAGAACAGTCTCCTGCAGCGCTCAGTTACCTCACAGCTCAGTTACCTCAGAACAGTCTCCTGCAGCGTTCAGTTACCTCAGAACAGTCTCCTGCAGCGCTCAGTTACCTCAGAACAGTCTCCTGCAGCGTTCAGTTACCTCAGAGCTCATTCACCTCAGAACAGTCTCCTGCAGCGTTCAGTTACGTCAGAGCTCAGTTACCTCAGAACAGTCTCCTGCAGCGCTCAGTTACCTCACAGCTCCGTTACCTCAGAACAGTCTCCTGCAGCGCTCAGTTACCTCAGAACAGTCTCCTGCAGCGCTCAGTTACCTCAGAACAGTCTCCTGCAGCGCTCAGTTACCTCAGCGCTCAGTTACCTCAGAACAGTCTCCTGCAGCGCTCAGTTACCTCAGAACAGTCTCCTGCAGCGTTCAGTTACCTCAGAGCTCATTCACCTCAGAACAGCCTCCTGCAGCGTTCAGTTACCTCAGAACAGTCTCCTGCAGCGCTCAGTTACCTCAGAACAGTCTCCTGCAGCGCTCAGTTACCTCACAGCTCCGTTACCTTAGAACAGTCTCCTGCAGCGCTCAGTTACCTCAGAACAGTCTCCTGCAGCGCTCAGTTACCTCAGAGCTCAGTTACCTCAGAACAGTCTCCTGCAGCGTTCAGTTACCTCAGAGCTCAGTTACCTCAGAACAGTCTCCTGCAGCGCTCAGTTACCTCACAGCTCCGTTACCTCAGAACAGTCTCCTGCAGCGCTCAGTTACCTCAGAACAGTCTCCTGCAGCGCTCAGTTACCTCAGAGCTCAGTTACCTCAGAACAGTCTCCTGCAGCGTTCAGTTACCTCAGAGCTCAGTTACCTCAGAACAGTCTCCTGCAGCGCTCAGTTACCTCAGAACAGTCTCCTTCAGCGCTCAGTTACCTCAGAGCTCAGTTACCTCAGAACAGTCTCCTGCAGCGTTCAGTTACCTCAGAACAGTCTCCTGCAGCGTTCAGTTACCCCAGAGCTCAGTTACCTCAGAACAGTCTCCTGCAGCGCTCAGTTACCTCACAGATCAGTTACCTCAGAACAGTCTCTTGCAGCGTTCAGTTACCTCAGAGCTCAGTTACCTCACAACAGTCTCCTGCAGCGCTGAGTTACCTCAGAACAGTCTCCTGCAGCGCACAGTTACCTCACAGCTCAGTTATCTCAGAACAGTCTCCTGCAGCGCTCAGTTACCTTACAGCTCAGTTACCTCAGAACAGTCTCCTGCAGCGCTCAGTTACCTCAGAGCTCAGTTACCTCACAACAGTCTCCTGCAGCGCTCAGTTACCTCAGAACAGTCTCCTGCAGCGCTCAGTTACCTCAGAGTTCAGTTACCTCAGAACAGTCTCCTGCAGCGCTCAGTTACCTCAGAACAGTCTCCTGCAGCGCTCACTTACCTCAGAGCTCATTCACCTCAGAACAGTCTCCTGCAGCGTTCAGTTACCCCAGAGCTCAGTTACCTCAGAACAGTCTCCTGCAGCGCTGAGTTACCTCAGAACAGTCTCCTGCAGCGCTCAGTTACCTCAGAACAGTCTCCTGCAGCGCTCAGTTACCTCAGAACAGTCTCCTGCAGCGCTCAGTTACCTCAGACCTCCGTTACCTCAGAACAGTCTCCTGCAGCGCTCAGTTACCTCAGAACAGTCTCCTGCAGCGCTCAGTTACCTCAGAACAGTCTCCTGCAGCGCTTAGTTACCTCAGAGCTCAGTTACCTCAGAACAGTCTCCTGCAGCGTTCAGTTACCTCAGAGCTCATTCACCTCAGAACAGTCTCCTGCAGCGTTCAGTTACCTCAGAACAGTCTCCTGCAGCGCTCAGTTACCTCAGAACAGTCTCCTGCAGCGCTCAGTTACCTCACAGCTCAGTTACCTCAGAACAGTCTCCTGCAGCGTTCAGTTACCTCAGAACAGTCTCCTGCAGCGCTCAGTTACCTCAGAACAGTCTCCTGCAGCGTTCAGTTACCTCAGAGCTCATTCACCTCAGAACAGTCTCCTGCAGCGTTCAGTTACGTCAGAGCTCAGTTACCTCAGAACAGTCTCCTGCAGCGCTCAGTTACCTCACAGCTCCGTTACCTCAGAACAGTCTCCTGCAGCGCTCAGTTACCTCAGAACAGTCTCCTGCAGCGCTCAGTTACCTCAGAACAGTCTCCTGCAGCGCTCAGTTACCTCAGCGCTCAGTTACCTCAGAACAGTCTCCTGCAGCGCTCAGTTACCTCAGAACAGTCTCCTGCAGCGTTCAGTTACCTCAGAGCTCATTCACCTCAGAACAGCCTCCTGCAGCGTTCAGTTACCTCAGAACAGTCTCCTGCAGCGCTCAGTTACCTCAGAACAGTCTCCTGCAGCGCTCAGTTACCTCACAGCTCCGTTACCTTAGAACAGTCTCCTGCAGCGCTCAGTTACCTCAGAACAGTCTCCTGCAGCGCTCAGTTACCTCAGAGCTCAGTTACCTCAGAACAGTCTCCTGCAGCGTTCAGTTACCTCAGAGCTCAGTTACCTCAGAACAGTCTCCTGCAGCGCTCAGTTACCTCACAGCTCCGTTACCTCAGAACAGTCTCCTGCAGCGCTCAGTTACCTCAGAACAGTCTCCTGCAGCGCTCAGTTACCTCAGAGCTCAGTTACCTCAGAACAGTCTCCTGCAGCGTTCAGTTACCTCAGAGCTCAGTTACCTCAGAACAGTCTCCTGCAGCGCTCAGTTACCTCAGAACAGTCTCCTTCAGCGCTCAGTTACCTCAGAGCTCAGTTACCTCAGAACAGTCTCCTGCAGCGTTCAGTTACCTCAGAACAGTCTCCTGCAGCGTTCAGTTACCCCAGAGCTCAGTTACCTCAGAACAGTCTCCTGCAGCGCTCAGTTACCTCACAGATCAGTTACCTCAGAACAGTCTCTTGCAGCGTTCAGTTACCTCAGAGCTCAGTTACCTCAGAACAGTCTCCTGCAGCGCTCAGTTACCTCAGAACTGTCTCCTGCAGCGTTCAGTTACCCCAGAGCTCAGTTACCTCAGAACAGTCTCCTGCAGCGCTGAGTTATCTCAGAACAGTCTCCTGCAGCGCTCAGTTACCTCACAACAGTCTCCTGCAGCGTTCAGTTACCTCAGAACAGACTCCTGCAGTGCTCAGTTACCTCAGAGCTCCGTTACCTCAGAACAGTCTCCTGCAGCGCTCAGTTACCTCAGAACAGTCTCCTGCAGCGCTCAGTTACCTCACAGCTCAGTTACCTCAGAACAGTCTCCTGCAGCGCTCAGTTACCTCAGCGCTCAGTTACCCCAGAGCTCAGTTACCTCAGAACAGTCTCCTGCAGCGCTCAGTTACCTCAGAACAGTCTCCTACAGCGCTCAGTTACCTCAGAGCTCAGTTACCTCAGAACAGTCTCCTGCAGCGCTCAGTTACCTCAGAGCTCATTCACCTCAGAACAGTCTCCTGCAGCGTTCAGTTACCCCAGAGCTCAGTTACCTCAGAACAGTCTCCTGCAGCGCTGAGTTACCTCAGAACAGTCTCCTGCAGCGCTCAGTTACCTCACAACAGTCTCCTGCAGCGCTCAGTTACCTCAGAGCTCCGTTACCTCAGAACAGTCTCCTGCAGCGCTCAGTTACCTCAGAACAGTCTCCTGCAGCGCTCAGTTACCTCAGAGCTCAGTTACCTCAGAACAGTCTCTTGCAGCGTTCAGTTACCTCAGCGCTCAGTTACCTCAGAACAGTCTCCTGCAGCGCTGAGTTACCTGACAACAGTCTCCTGCAGCGCTCAGTTATCTCAGAGCTCCGTTACCTCAGAACAGTCTCCTGCAGCGCTCAGTTACCTCAGAACAGTCTCCTGCAGCGCTCAGTTCCCTCACAGCTCAGTTACCTCAGAACAGTCTCCTGCAGCGCTCAGTTACCTCAGCGCTCAGTTACCTCAGAACAGTCTCCTGCAGCGTTCAGTTACCTCAGAACAGTCTCCTGCAGCGCTCAGTTACCTCAGAACAGTCTCCTGCAGCGCTCAGTTACCTCACAGCTCAGTTACCTCAGAACAGTCTCCTGCAGCGTTCAGTTACCTCAGAACAGTCTCCTGCACCGCTCAGTTACCTCAGAGCTCAGTTACCTCAGAACAGTCTCCTGCAGCGCTCAGTTACCTCACAGCTCCGTTACCTCAGAGCAGTCTCCTGAAGCGCTCAGTTACCTCAGAACAGTCTCCTGCAGCGCTCAGTTACCTCAGAGCTCAGTTACCTCAGAACAGTCTCCTGCAGCGTTCAGTTACCTCAGAGCTCAGTTACCTCAGAACAGTCTCCTGCAGCGCTCAGTTACCTCACAGCTCCGTTACCTCAGAACAGTCTCCTGCAGCGCTCAGTTACCTCAGAACAGTCTCCTGCAGCGCTCAGTTCCCTCACAGCTCAGTTACCTCAGAACAGTCTCCTGCAGCGCTCAGTTACCTCACAGCTCAGTTACCTCAGAACAGTCTCTTGCAGCGTTCAGTTACCTCAGAGCTCAGTTACCTCAGAACAGTCTCCTGCAGCGCTCAGTTACCTCAGAACAGTCTCCTGCAGCGTTCAGTTACCTCAGAGGTCATTCACCTCAGAACAGTCTCTTGCAGCGTTCAGTTACCTCAGAACAGTCTCCTGCAGCGCTCAGTTACCTCAGAACAGTCTCCTGCAGCGTTCAGTTACCTCAGAGCTCATTCACCTCAGAACAGTCTCTTGCAGCGTTCAGTTACCTCAGAACAGTCTCCTGCAGTGCTCAGTTACCTCAGAACAGTCTCCTGCAGCGCTCAGTTACCTCAGAACAGTCTCCTGCAGCGCTCAGTTACCCCAGAGCTCAGTTACCTCAGAACAGTCTCCTGCAGCGCTCAGTTACCTCAGAGCTCAGTTACCTCAGAACAGTCTCCTGCAGCGCTCAGTTACCTCAGAACAGTCTCCTGCAGCGCTCAGTTACCTCAGAGCTCATTCACCTCAGAACAGTCTCCTGCAGCGTTCAGTTACCCCAGAGCTCAGTTACCTCAGAACAGTCTCCTGCAGCGCTGAGTTACCTCAGAACAGTCTCCTGCAGCGCTCAGTTACCTCACAACAGTCTCCTGCAGCGCTCAGTTACCTCAGAACAGTCTCCTGCAGCGCTCAGTTACCTCAGAGCTCCGTTACCTCAGAACAGTCTCCTGCAGCGCTCAGTTACCTCAGAACAGTCTCCTGCAGCGCTCAGTTACCTCACAGCTCAGTTACCTCAGAACAGTCTCCTGCAGCGCTCAGTTACCTCAGAGCTCAGTTATCTCAGAACAGTCTCCTGCAGCGCTGAGTTACCTCAGAACAGTCTCCTGCAGCGCACAGTTACCTCACAGCTCAGTTACCTCAGAACAGTCTCCTGCAGCGCTCAGTTACCTCACAGCTCAGTTACCTCAGAACAGTCTCCTGCAGCGCTCAGTTACCTCAGAGCTCAGTTACCTCACAACAGTCTCCTGCAGCGCTGAGTTACCTCAGAACAGTCTCCTGCAGCGCACAGTTACCTCACAGCTCAGTTATCTCAGAACAGTCTCCTGCAGCGCTCAGTTACCTTACAGCTCAGTTACCTCAGAACAGTCTCCTGCAGCGCTCAGTTACCTCAGAGCTCAGTTACCTCACAACAGTCTCCTGCAGCGCTCAGTTACCTCAGAACAGTCTCCTGCAGCGCTCAGTTACCTCAGAGCTCAGTTACCTCAGAACAGTCTCCTGCAGCGCTCAGTTACCTCAGAACAGTCTCCTGCAGCGCTCACTTACCTCAGAGCTCATTCACCTCAGAACAGTCTCCTGCAGCGTTCAGTTACCCCAGAGCTCAGTTACCTCAGAACAGTCTCCTGCAGCGCTGAGTTACCTCAGAACAGTCTCCTGCAGCGCTCAGTTACCTCACAACAGTCTCCTGCAGCGCTCAGTTACCTCAGAACAGTCTCCTGCAGCGCTCAGTTACCTCAGACCTCCGTTACCTCAGAACAGTCTCCTGCAGCGCTCAGTTACCTCAGAACAGTCTCCTGCAGCGCTCAGTTACCTCAGAACAGTCTCCTGCAGCGCTTAGTTACCTCAGAGCTCAGTTACCTCAGAACAGTCTCCTGCAGCGTTCAGTTACCTCAGAGCTCATTCACCTCAGAACAGTCTCCTGCAGCGTTCAGTTACCTCAGAACAGTCTCCTGCAGCGCTCAGTTACCTCAGAACAGTCTCCTGCAGCGCTCAGTTACCTCACAGCTCAGTTACCTCAGAACAGTCTCCTGCAGCGTTCAGTTACCTCAGAACAGTCTCCTGCAGCGCTCAGTTACCTCAGAACAGTCTCCTGCAGCGTTCAGTTACCTCAGAGCTCATTCACCTCAGAACAGTCTCCTGCAGCGTTCAGTTACGTCAGAGCTCAGTTACCTCAGAACAGTCTCCTGCAGCGCTCAGTTACCTCACAGCTCCGTTACCTCAGAACAGTCTCCTGCAGCGCTCAGTTACCTCAGAACAGTCTCCTGCAGCGCTCAGTTACCTCAGAACAGTCTCCTGCAGCGCTCAGTTACCTCAGCGCTCAGTTAGCTCAGAACAGTCTCCTGCAGCGCTCAGTTACCTCAGAACAGTCTCCTGCAGCGTTCAGTTACCTCAGAGCTCATTCACCTCAGAACAGCCTCCTGCAGCGTTCAGTTACCTCAGAACAGTCTCCTGCAGCGCTCAGTTACCTCAGAACAGTCTCCTGCAGCGCTCAGTTACCTCACAGCTCCGTTACCTTAGAACAGTCTCCTGCAGCGCTCAGTTACCTCAGAACAGTCTCCTGCAGCGCTCAGTTACCTCAGAGCTCAGTTACCTCAGAACAGTCTCCTGCAGCGTTCAGTTACCTCAGAGCTCAGTTACCTCAGAACAGTCTCCTGCAGCGCTCAGTTACCTCACAGCTCCGTTACCTCAGAACAGTCTCCTGCAGCGCTCAGTTACCTCAGAACAGTCTCCTGCAGCGCTCAGTTACCTCAGAGCTCAGTTACCTCAGAACAGTCTCCTGCAGCGTTCAGTTACCTCAGAGCTCAGTTACCTCAGAACAGTCTCCTGCAGCGCTCAGTTACCTCAGAACAGTCTCCTTCAGCGCTCAGTTACCTCAGAGCTCAGTTACCTCAGAACAGTCTCCTGCAGCGTTCAGTTACCTCAGAACAGTCTCCTGCAGCGTTCAGTTACCCCAGAGCTCAGTTACCTCAGAACAGTCTCCTGCAGCGCTCAGTTACCTCACAGATCAGTTACCTCAGAACAGTCTCTTGCAGCGTTCAGTTACCTCAGAGCTCAGTTACCTCAGAACAGTCTCCTGCAGCGCTCAGTTACCTCAGAACTGTCTCCTGCAGCGTTCAGTTACCCCAGAGCTCAGTTACCTCAGAACAGTCTCCTGCAGCGCTGAGTTATCTCAGAACAGTCTCCTGCAGCGCTCAGTTACCTCACAACAGTCTCCTGCAGCGTTCAGTTACCTCAGAACAGTCTCCTGCAGCGCTCAGTTACCTCAGAGCTCCGTTACCTCAGAACAGTCTCCTGCAGCGCTCAGTTACCTCAGAACAGTCTCCTGCAGCGCTCAGTTACCTCACAGCTCAGTTACCTCAGAACAGTCTCCTGCAGCGCTCAGTTACCTCAGCGCTCAGTTACCCCAGAGCTCAGTTACCTCAGAACAGTCTCCTGCAGCGCTCAGTTACCTCAGAACAGTCTCCTACAGCGCTCAGTTACCTCAGAGCTCAGTTACCTCAGAACAGTCTCCTGCAGCGCTCAGTTACCTCAGAGCTCATTCACCTCAGAACAGTCTCCTGCAGCGTTCAGTTACCCCAGAGCTCAGTTACCTCAGAACAGTCTCCTGCAGCGCTGAGTTACCTCAGAACAGTCTCCTGCAGCGCTCAGTTACCTCAGAGCTCCGTTACCTCAGAACAGTCTCCTGCAGCGCTCAGTTACCTCAGAACAGTCTCCTGCAGTGCTCAGTTCCCTCACAGCTCAGTTACCTCAGAACAGTCTCCTGCAGCGCTCAGTTACCTCAGCGCTCCGTTACCTCAGAACAGTTTCCTGCAGCGTTCAGTTACCTCAGAGCTCATTCACCTCAGAACAGTCTCCTGCAGCGTTCAGTTACCTCAGAACAGTCTCCTGCAGCGCTCAGTTACCTCAGAACAGTCTCCTGCAGCGCTAAATTACCTCACAGCTCCGTTACCTCAGAACAGTATCCTGCAGCGCTCAGTTACTTCAGAGCTCAGTTACCTCAGAACAGTCTCCTACAGCGCTCAGTTACCTCAGAACAGTCTCCTGCAGCGTTCAGTTACCTCAGAACAGTCTCCTGCAGCGCTCAGTTACCTCAGCGCTCAGTTACCTCAGAACAGTCTCCTGCAGCGCTCAGTTACCTCAGAGCTCAGTTACCTCAGAACAGTCTCCTGCAGCGTTCAGTTACCTCAGAGCTCAGTTACCTCAGAACAGTCTCCTGCAGCGCTCAGTTACCTCACAGCTCCGTTACCTCAGAACAGTCTCCTGCAGCGCTCAGTTACCTCAGAACAGTCTCCTGCAGCGCTCAGTTACCTCAGAACAGTCTCCTGCAGCGCTCAGTTACCTCAGCGCTCAGTTACCTCAGAACAGTCTCCTGCAGCGCTCAGTTACCTCAGAACAGTCTCCTGCAGCGTTCAGTTACCTCAGAGCTCATTCACCTCAGAACAGCCTCCTGCAGCGTTCAGTTACCTCAGAACAGTCTCCTGCAGCGCTCAGTTACCTCAGAACAGTCTCCTGCAGCGCTCAGTTACCTCACAGCTCCATTACCTTAGAACAGTCTCCTGCAGCGCTCAGTTACCTCAGAACAGTCTCCTGCAGCGCTCAGTTACCTCAGAGCTCAGTTACCTCAGAACAGTCTCCTGCAGCGTTCAGTTACCTCAGAGCTCAGTTACCTCAGAACAGTCTCCTGCAGCGCTCAGTTACCTCACAGCTCCGTTACCTCAGAACAGTCTCCTGCAGCGCTCAGTTACCTCAGAACAGTCTCCTGCAGCGCTCAGTTACCTCAGAGCTCAGTTACCTCAGAACAGTCTCCTGCAGCGTTCAGTTACCTCAGAACAGTCTCCTGCAGCGGTCAGTTACCTCAGAACAGTCTCCTTCAGCGCTCAGTTACATCAGAGCTCAGTTACCTCAGAACAGTCTCCTGCAGCGTTCAGTTACCTCAGAACAGTCTCCTGCAGCGTTCAGTTACCCCAGAGCTCAGTTACCTCAGAACAGTCTCCTGCAGCGCTCAGTTACCTCACAGCTCAGTTACCTCAGAACAGTCTCTTGCAGCGTTCAGTTACCTCAGAGCTCAGTTACCTCAGAACAGTCTCCTGCAGCGCTCAGTTACCTCAGAACAGTCTCCTGCAGCGTTCAGTTACCCCAGAGCTCAGTTACCTCAGAACAGTCTCCTGCAGCGCTGAGTTACCTCAGAACAGTCTCCTGCAGCGCTCAGTTACCTCACAACAGTCTCCTGCAGCGTTCAGTTACCTCAGAACAGTCTCCTGCAGTGCTCAGTTACCTCAGAGCTCCGTTACCTCAGAACAGTCTCCTGCAGCGCTCAGTTACCTCAGAACAGTTTCCTGCAGCGCTCAGTTACCACACAGCTCAGTTACCTCAGAACAGTCTCCTGCAGCGCTCAGTTACGTAAGCGCTCAGTTACCCCAGAGCTCAGTTACCTCAGAACAGTGTCCTGCAGCGCTCAGTTACCTCAGAACAGTCTCCTACAGCGCTCAGTTACCTCAGAGCTCAGTTACCTCAGAACAGTCTCCTGCAGCGCTCAGTTACCTCAGAGCTCATTCACCTCAGAACAGTCTCCTGCAGCGTTCAGTTACCCCAGAGCTCAGTTACCTCAGAACAGTCTCCTGCAGCGCTGAGTTACCTCAGAACAGTCTCCTGCAGCGCTCAGTTACCTCACAACAGTCTCCTGCAGCGCTCAGTTACCTCAGAGCTCCGTTACCTCAGAACAGTCTCCTGCAGCGCTCAGTTACCTCAGAACAGTCTCCTGCAGCGCTCAGTTCCCTCACAGCTGTTACCTCAGAACAGTCTCCTGCAGCGCTCAGTTACCTCAGCGCTCAGTTACCTCAGAACAGTTTCCTGCAGCGTTCAGTTACCTCAGAGGTCATTCACCTCAAAACAGTCTCCTGCAGCGTTCAGTTACCTCAGAACAGTCTCCTGCAGCGCTCAGTTACCTCAGAACAGTCTCCTGCAGCGCTCAGTTACCTCACAGCTCCGTTACCTCAGAACAGTCTCCTGCAGCGCTCAGTTACCTCAGAGCTCAGTTACCTCAGAACAGTCTCCTGCAGCGCTCAGTTACCTCAGAACAGTCTCCTGCAGCGTTCAGTTACCTCAGAACAGTCTCCTGCAGCGCTCAGTTACCTCAGAGCTCAGTTACCTCAGAACAGTCTCCTGCAGCGCTCAGTTACCTCAGCGCTCAGTTACCTCAGAACAGTCTCCTGCAGCGCTCAGTTACCTCAGAACAGTCTCCTGCAGCGTTCAGTTACCTCAGAGCTCATTCACCTCAGAACAGTCTCCTGCAGCGTTCAGTTACCTCAGAACAGTCTCCTGCAGCGCTCAGTTACCTCAGAACAGTCTCCTGCAGCGCTCAGTTACCTCACAGCTCTGTTACCTCAGAACAGTCTCCTGCAGCGCTCAGTTACCTCAGAACAGTCTCCTGCAGCGCTCAGTTACCTCAGAGCTCAGTTACCTCAGAACAGTCTCCTGCAGCGTTCAGTTACCTCAGAGCTCAGTTACCTCAGAACAGTCTCCTGCAGCGCTCAGTTACCTCACAGCTCCGTTACCTCAGAACAGTCTCCTTTAGCGCTCAGTTACCTCAGAACTGTCTCCTGCAGCGCTCAGTTACCTCAGAGCTCAGTTACCTCAGAACAGTCTCCTGCAGCGTTCAGTTACCTCAGACCTCAGTTACCTCAGAACAGTCTCCTGCAGCGCTCAGTTACCTCAGAACCGTCTCCTGCAGCGCTCAGTTACCTCAGAGCTCAGTTACCTCAGAACAGTCTCCTGCAGCGTTCAGTTACCTCAGAACAGTCTCCTGCAGCGTTCAGTTACCCCAGAGCTCAGTTAACTCAGAACAGTCTCCTGCAGCGTTCAGTTACCTCAGACCTCAGTTACCTCAGAACAGTCTCCTGCAGCGCTCAGTTACCTCAGAACCGTCTCCTGCAGCGCTCAGTTACCTCAGAGCTCAGTTACCTCAGAACAGTCTCCTGCAGCGTTCAGTTACCTCAGAACAGTCTCCTGCAGCGTTCAGTTACCCCAGAGCTCAGTTACCTCAGAACAGTCTCCTGCAGCGCTCAGTTACCTCACAGCTCAGTTACCTCAGAACAGTCTCTTGCAGCGTTCAGTTACCTCAGAGCTCAGTTACCTCAGAACAGTCTCCTGCAGCGCTCAGTTACCTCAGAACAGTCTCCTGCAGCGTTCAGTTACCTCAGAGCTCATTCACCTCAGAACAGTCTCTTGCAGCGTTCAGTTACCTCAGAACAGTCTCCTGCAGCGCTCAGTTACCTCAGAACAGTCTACTGCAGCGCTCAGTTACCTCAGAACAGTCTCCTGCAGCGCTCAGTTACCTCAGCGCTCAGTTACCTCAGAGCTCAGTTACCTCAGAACAGTCTCCTGCAGCGCTCAGTTACCCCAGAGCTCAGTTACCTCAGAACTGTCTCCTGCAGCGCTCAGTTACCTCAGAGCTCAGTTACCTCAGAACAGTCTCCTGCAGCGCTCAGTTACCTCACAACAGTCTCCTGCAGCGTTCAGTTACCTCAGAACAGTCTCCTGCAGTGCTCAGTTACCTCAGAGCTCCGTTACCTCAGAACAGTCTCCTGCAGCGCTCAGTTACCTCAGAACAGTTTCCTGCAGCGCTCAGTTACCACACAGCTCAGTTACCTCAGAACAGTCTCCTGCAGCGCTCAGTTACCTAAGCGCTCAGTTACCCCAGAGCTCAGTTACCTCAGAACAGTGTCCTGCAGCGCTCAGTTACCTCAGAACAGTCTCCTACAGCGCTCAGTTACCTCAGAGCTCAGTTACCTCAGAACAGTCTCCTGCAGCGCTCAGTTACCTCAGAGCTCATTCACCTCAGAACAGTCTCCTGCAGCGTTCAGTTACACCAGAGCTCAGTTACCTCAGAACAGTCTCCTACAGCGCTGAGTTACCTCAGAACAGTCTCCTGCAGCGCTCAGTTACCTCACAACAGTCTCCTGCAGCGCTCAGTTACCTCAGAGCTCCGTTACCTCAGAACAGTCTCCTGCAGCGCTCAGTTACCTCAGAACAGTCTCCTGCAGCGCTCAGTTCCCTCACAGCTGTTACCTCAGAACAGTCTCCTGCAGCGCTCAGTTACCTCAGCGCTCAGTTACCTCAGAACAGTTTCCTGCAGCGTTCAGTTACCTCAGAGGTCATTCACCTCAAAACAGTCTCCTGCAGCGTTCAGTTACCTCAGAACAGTCTCCTGCAGCGCTCAGTTACCTCAGAACAGTCTCCTGCAGCGCTCAGTTACCTCACAGCTCCGTTACCTAAGAACAGTCTCCTGCAGCGCTCAGTTACCTCAGAGCTCAGTTACCTCAGAACAGTCTCCTGCAGCGCTCAGTTACCTCAGAACAGTCTCCTGCAGCGTTCAGTTACCTCAGAACAGTCTCCTGCAGCGCTCAGTTACCTCAGAGCTCAGTTACCTCAGAACAGTCTCCTGCAGCGCTCAGTTACCTCAGCGCTCAGTTACCTAAGAACAGTCTCCTGCAGCGCTCAGTTACCTCAGAACAGTCTCCTGCAGCGTTCAGTTACCTCAGAGCTCATTCACGTCAGAACAGTCTCCTGCAGCGTTCAGTTACCTCAGAACAGTCTCCTGCAGCGCTCAGTTACCTCAGAACAGTCTCCTGCAGCGCTCAGTTACCTCACAGCTCTGTTACCTCAGAACAGTCTCCTGCAGCGCTCAGTTACCTCAGAACAGTCTCCTGCAGCGCTCAGTTACCTCAGAGCTCAGTTACCTCAGAACAGTCTCCTGCAGCGTTCAGTTACCTCAGAGCTCAGTTACCTCAGAACAGTCTCCTGCAGCGCTCAGTTACCTCACAGCTCCGTTACCTCAGAACAGTCTCCTGCAGCGCTCAGTTACCTCAGAACTGTCTCCTGCAGCGCTCAGTTACCTCAGAGCTCAGTTACCTCAGAACAGTCTCCTGCAGCGTTCAGTTACCTCAGACCTCAGTTACCTCAGAACAGTCTCCTGCAGCGCTCAGTTACCTCAGAACAGTCTCCTGCAGCGCTCAGTTACCTCAGAGCTCAGTTACCTCAGAACAGTCTCCTGCAGCGTTCAGTTACCTCAGAACAGTCTCCTGCAGCGTTCAGTTACCCCAGAGCTCAGTTACCTCAGAACAGTCTCCTGCAGCGCTCAGTTACCTCACAGCTCAGTTACCTCAGAACAGTCTCTTGCAGCGTTCAGTTACCTCAGAGCTCAGTTACCTCAGAACAGTCTCTTGCAGCGCTCAGTTACCTCAGAACAGTCTCCTGCAGCGTTCAGTTACCTCAGAGCTCATTCACCTCAGAACAGTCTCTTGCAGCGTTCAGTTACCTCAGAACAGTCTCCTGCAGCGCTCAGTTACCTCAGAACAGTCTACTGCAGCGCTCAGTTACCTCAGAACAGTCTCCTGCAGCGCTCAGTTACCTCAGCGCTCAGTTACCTCAGAGCTCAGTTACCTCAGAACAGTCTCCTGCAGCGCTCAGTTACCCCAGAGCTCAGTTACCTCAGAACTGTCTCCTGCAGCGCTCAGTTACCTCAGAGCTCAGTTACCTCAGAACAGTCTCCTGCAGCGCTCAGTTACCTCAGAACAGTCTCCTGCAGTGCTCAGTTACCTCAGAGCTCATTCACCTCAGAACAGTCTCCTGCAGCGCTCAGTTACCCCAGAGCTCAGTTACCTCAGAACAGTCTCCTGCAGCGCTGAGTTACCTCAGAACAATCTCCTGCAGCGCTCAGTTACCTCACAACAGTCTCCTGCAGCGCTCAGTTACCTCAGAACCGTCTCCTGCAGCGCTCAGTTACCTCAGAGCTCCGTTACCTCAGAACAGTCTCCTGCAGCGCTCAGTTACCTCAGAACAGTCTCCTGCAGCGCTCGGTTACCTCACAGCTCAGTTACCTCAGAACAGTCTCCTGCAGCGCTCAGTTACCTCAGAGCTCAGTTACCTCAGAACAGTCTCCTGCAGCGCTCAGTTACCTCACAACAGTCTCCTGCAGCGCTCAGTTACCTCAGAACAGTCTCCTGCAGCGCTCAGTTACCTCAGAGCTCAGTTACCTCAGAACAGTCTCCTGCAGCGCTCAGTTACCTCACAACAGTCTCCTGCAGCGCTCAGTTACCTCAGAACCGTCTCCTGCAGCGCTCAGTTACCTCAGAGCTCAGTTACCTCAGAACAGTCTCCTGCAGCGCTCAGTTACCTCAGAACAGTCTCCTGCAGCGCTCGGTTACCTCACAGCTCAGTTACCTCAGAACAGTCTCCTGCAGCGCTCAGTTACCTCAGAGCTCAGTTACCTCAGAACAGTCTCCTGCAGCGCTCAGTTACCTCACAACAGTCTCCTGCAGCGCTCAGTTACCTCAGAACAGTCTCCTGCAGCGCTCAGTTACCTCAGAGCTCAGTTACCTCAGAACAGTCTCCTGCAGCGCTCAGTTACCTCAGAACAGTCTCCTGCAGCGCTCAGTTACCTCAGAGCTCATTCACCTCAGAACAGTCTCCTGCAGCGTTCAGTTACCCCAGAGCTCAGTTACCTCAGAACAGTCTCCTGCAGCGCTGAGTTACCTCAGAACAGTCTGCTGCAGCGCTCAGTTACCTCACAACAGTCTCCTGCAGCGCTCAGTTACCTCAGAACAGTCTCCTGCAGAGCTCAGTTACCTCAGAGCTCCGTTACCTCAGAACAGTCTCCTGCAGCGCTCAGTTACCTCAGAGCTCAGTTACCTCAGAACAGTCTCCTGCAGCGCTCAGTTACCTCAGAACAGTCTCCTGCAGCGTTCAGTTACCTCAGAACAGTCTCCTGCAGCGCTCAGTTACCTCAGAGCTCAGTTACCTCAGAACAGTCTCCTGCAGCGCTCAGTTACCTCAGCGCTCAGTTACCTCAGAACAGTCTCCTGCAGCGCTCAGTTACCTCAGAACAGTCTCCTGCAGCGTTCAGTTACCTCAGAGCTCATTCACCTCAGAACAGTCTCCTGCAGCGTTCAGTTACCTCAGAACAGTCTCCTGCAGCGCTCAGTTACCTCAGAACAGTCTCCTGCAGCGCTCAGTTACCTCACAGCTCTGTTACCTCAGAACAGTCTCCTGCAGCGCTCAGTTACCTCAGAACAGTCTCCTGCAGCGCTCAGTTACCTCAGAGCTCAGTTACCTCAGAACAGTCTCCTGCAGCGTTCAGTTACCTCAGAGCTCAGTTACCTCAGAACAGTCTCCTGCAGCGCTCAGTTACCTCACAGCTCCGTTACCTCAGAACAGTCTCCTGCAGCGCTCAGTTACCTCAGAACTGTCTCCTGCAGCGCTCAGTTACCTCAGAGCTCAGTTACCTCAGAACAGTCTCCTGCAGCGTTCAGTTACCTCAGACCTCAGTTACCTCAGAACAGTCTCCTGCAGCGCTCAGTTACCTCAGAGCTCAGTTACCTCAGAACAGTCTCCTGCAGCGTTCAGTTACCTCAGAACAGTCTCCTGCAGCGTTCAGTTACCCCAGAGCTCAGTTACCTCAGAACAGTCTCCTGCAGCGCTCAGTTACCTCACAGCTCAGTTACCTCAGAACAGTCTCTTGCAGCGTTCAGTTACCTCAGAGCTCAGTTACCTCAGAACAGTCTCCTGCAGCGCTCAGTTACCTCAGAACAGTCTCCTGCAGCGTTCAGTTACCTCAGAGCTCATTCACCTCAGAACAGTCTCTTGCAGCGTTCAGTTACCTCAGAACAGTCTCCTGCAGCGCTCAGTTACCTCAGAACAGTCTACTGCAGCGCTCAGTTACCTCAGCGCTCAGTTACCTCAGAGCTCAGTTACCTCAGAACAGTCTCCTGCAGCGCTCAGTTACCCCAGAGCTCAGTTACCTCAGAACTGTCTCCTGCAGCGCTCAGTTACCTCAGAGCTCAGTTACCTCAGAACAGTCTCCTGCAGCGCTCAGTTACCTCACAACAGTCTCCTGCAGCGTTCAGTTACCCCAGAGCTCATTCACCTCAGAACAGTCTCCTGCAGCGTTCAGTTACCTCAGAGCTCATTCACCTCAGAACAGTCTCCTGCAGCGTTCAGTTACCTCAGAGCTCATTCACCTCAGAACAGTCTCCTGCAGCGTTCAGTTACCCCAGAGCTCAGTTACCTCAGCGCTCAGTTACCTCAGAACAGTCTCCTACAGCGCTCAGTTACCCCAGAGCTCAGTTACCTCAGAACAGTCTCCTGCAGCGCTCAGTTACCTCAGAACAGTCTCCTGCAGCGCTCAGTTACCCCAGAGCTCAGTTACCTCAGAGCTCAGTTACCTCAGAACAGTCTCCTGCAACGCTCAGTTACCTCAGAGCTCAGTTACCTCAGAGCTCAGTTACCTCAGAACAGTCTCCTGCAGCGCTCAGTTACCCCAGAGCTCAGTTACCTCAGAGCAGTCTCCTGCAGCGCTCAGTTACCTCAGCGCTCAGTTACCTCAGAACAGTCTCCTGCAGCGCTCAGTTACCTCAGAACAGTCTCCTGCAGCGCTCAGTTACCTCAGCGCTCAGTTACCTCAGAACAGTCTCCTGCAGCGCTCAGTTACCTCAGCGCTCAGTTACCTCAGAACAGTCTCCTGCAGCGCTCAGTTACCTCAGCGCTCAGTTACCTCAGAACAGTCTCCTGCAGCGTTCAGTTACCTCAGAACAGTCTCCTGCAGCGCTCAGTTACCTCAGAGCTCAGTTACCTCAGAACAGTCTCCTGCAGCGCTCAGTTACCTCAGAACAGTCTCCTGCAGCGCTCAGTTACCTCAGAGCTCAGTTACCTCAGAACAGTCTCCTGCAGCGCTCAGTTACCCAAGCTCAGACATGATACCATTAATAAAACACAACTGTTAAGCAGACATACCTTCCCCCTCATCACCCTGACTCGCCCTTTCTTTACAGCCTAGTAAGGGTTATCACTAACACATTTAAAACTGACCAATCTACCTTAGGGGGCGCTCACACGACGGCCCCCATGCCCAGCACCCTGTGAGCCAAAGCCAGGAGCAGAGAGAAAGCATAATGGAAAGATTCCCATGTCCTCCCCATAATGGACCCGCTCCTGGCTCCGGCCCGCCAAAACCGAACACAAAAACCGCCGTGCGAAATCACTCCCAACTGGTACACAAGCTAAATCCTTCTATACACAGGTGCCAGTAACCAGGGGGACCACCTGGTTACCGGGGGTCTCACCAACTTGTAGAGCTTCACCTGCACCCCGCAAATGCAGCAGCACAGGACTTGGCAGAGGGGCCGTCGCCATCTTGTAGAGCTTCACCTGTACCCTGCACGCACAGCAGCACAGGACTTGGTGTTGGCATCTGGTGGCACTGTTCCTGCTGGCGTTGGCATCTGCTGGGCACTGTTCCCGCTGCCAGGTTTTAGTCACCTCCGATCGGATGAAGGTAAAGGCAGCCTCTGCGTTTGCTTCGCTGGTAATTTTCTTCTGACAAGTCCTCCTCAGATACAAGTGTTCACACGATGTCCTCTGCAGCTCCTCCTGGCCGGCGCTGCTGACAAGTTCTAAGCTGAAGCGCAGGGGATTCCAGAAATCTGTGAAACTGTTCCTAACTGACCACTTCATCCTCGCTGATGATCAGGTGCTGGAGAAAGTCCTCCATCTTCACAGAGGGTCTGAAGCTGTGACAGGAATGGTGAGGGGAGCTGACAGGAATTGTGAGGGGAGCTGACAGGAACAGGGAGCTGTCACCTGGATGATGCATGCTGCTTCCTTTCCAGATGATGATGGCCCACATCTCTGCACCTCCATATCTCACTGCTGCTCCTCTCAGCTTGTTCCTCTGGACCAATCACCAGCCACTGTCAGGCCACCAGATTCTGCCTGACAACCACAGGCATTTCCCGCCATTTTCCTTCAGCCAATCAGCTGCTGCTGCCAACCAGTCCATCACTGGGCAGAACTCACTCTCTTCCATCTCATCTGACCCAGTAATCACCTTTGTAACATATCATAGTTAACCAGAAAACCTTCTCCATAGAGGGTGACATATCATCCATCCATCATGTACATAAAGCTCCCAGATCCCATGAGGCTCCATAGAAGGTGACATATCATCCATCCATCAGGTACATAAAGCTCCCAGATCCCATGAGGCTCCATAGAAGGTGACATATCATCCATCCATCATGTACATAAAGCTCCCAGATCCCATGAGGCTCCATAGAGGGTGACATATCATCCATCCATCATGTACATAAAGCTCCCAGATCCCATGAGGCTCCATAGAGAGTGACATATCATCCATCCATCATGTACATAAAGCTCCCAGATCCCATGAGGCTTTCCTTCCTAACTGTCCCTCAAGCCTTACATTGGTTTTAAGCTGAAAAGCTGCGGAATTGGTCCCCAAATTTTCTGCCCCGTGTGAACATACTCTAGAAGGGGAATGCTTGAAAAGTGGGACAATATATATTAATAATGGTAAAAGTGTGCCACTGACCTTATATGTGTTGTCACATTATCTACTGACTAATAGCTACATCACATCTCCATTGTAGGAATAGAATCAACTCAGGGCTACAAAGGAAGTTACAGGGGTTTATTAACCCCTTAACGACTGCCCCATCGGGAAACTACGTCCTCAGAAAGTGGGCCTTAATCCTAGAGGACGTAGTTTTATGCATCCTCTTTGGATTAATGCCCACTTGCCTGAGGACGTGACAGCTCCATGCTGTCGGTGCCCGCAGGTAGCCGACAGCATGGAGCTGTCATCCCAGGATGCGGGCAGACCCCCCCGGCATTGCGATCGGCGCTAGCCAATGGCTAGCGCCGATCGCAAAAAAGTAAAGAAAACTGTCAAAAAAGTTAGTTCTTCAGCTGCCCTGCTGGATCGGATCCACCAGGGCAGCTGAAATTACTTACCCGGCTTGTCGGCGGTGTCCCACGGAGATCTCGTCCTCCCGGACCCGCCGGCGGCCTTCTGCGCATGCGCGCCAGACGATGACGTCACGCGCATGCGCAGAAGCCCGGGAGCCCCCGGCAAATTTAAAATCTCCTGGCTCCCGGCTCCTGAAGGTAGCCGGGAGCCAGGAGGTGTTACCGGGGACCGCTGTGAGCGGTCCCCGGGCCCGCGATCGATCGCGAAAAAGTTGAAAAAGTAAAAAAAAAGTAAGGTTTCACCTCCCCTCATGGATCGGATCCATGAGGGGAGGTGAAAATACTCACCCCCGGTCCTCTGCGATGTCCCGATGTCCCGGGACCCGAAATCCCCGTCTGCGCATGCGCGCCCGATGATTGACATCGGGCGCGTGCACAGAGGGGCTCGAGCCCCGGGAAATTCAAAATCCCTCTGCTCTTGGCTGCCATGTGTAGCAAAGAGCAGAGGGATGTCACTGGGGACATGATCACTGTCATCCAATGGATGACAGTGATCATGTAAAGTAAAAAAAAAAGTGCAAAAAGTTAAAAAATAAAAATAAAAAAAGGGGTAAAAAGTAAAAAAAAAAAGTGCAAAAAGTTAAATAAAAAAAGTTTAAAAAAGTTTTAAAAACTTGCGTTTCATCTCCCCCCACGGATCATATCCGTGAGGGAGGATGAAATGACGTACCTAAGGCCCGCGGATTTATCCGCGGACCTTACCCCAGCTTCTGCGCACGCGCCCGTCGCCAATATGGCAGGTGCATGCGCAAAAGCCGTGGTAATTTAAAATCTCCCTGCTCCTGGCTACAAAACTTAGCCGAGAGCCTGGAGATTTCACGGGGGGCCGCGGTGAGTGGTTCCTGATCACGTGTTCGCCGTTATCCAATGGATAATGGCGATCACGTAAAAGTAAAAAAAAGGTGAAGGTTCATCTCCCCTCACTGATGCGATCGGTGAGAGGAGATGAAACTTTTTGCCGGAGGCCTCCGTATTTGCGCCCCGACACAATCTTCTTCCGTGAACGTTCCCGGATTCTGCGCATGCGACCGCCGGCAAAACATCGGACACATGCGCAGGAGTCGGGGAGCCCAGGAAATTTAAAATCTCCTTGCTCCCAGCGACCAACGGTCGCCGAGAGCCCGGAGCAGTGACGGGTGGCCTCGTTGGGCGGTCCCCGGTCACGTGAAAAAAAGGTAGCGATCTACCTTAGGTCGGTCTCACATGACCAGATAGGAATTACGGATTCCGCATGCTTCTGATCCGCGGTAATACGCAGATCAATCGCATTGGATTACACAATTCCGCTCACATTAGTGGGTCGGAATTGCGTAATCCACTCGCAGAAAAGAGAACGCAGCAGGTTCTATTTTACCGCGGATATCCGCAACATAGAGCCCATTGTGCTCCATGGTCGCGGATATACCCGCTGCCCATACGCAACTACCTTGTATACGGGCTGCGGGTACCCGCGTCATCGCTAAGTGACGGTGCGGAAAATACAAACAAAAAAATATATCTATACTGCGTATGACCGCCTGTGTGAGTAGGCAGTTATGCGCAGTACATTACGCAGCCGTACGCAGGGTCACAGCCGGGCTCACAGCTGGGATCCTCTGCGGGCCTCCGCAAGCGGATTCTACCTACAGCCATGTGAGCCCGGCGTTATTCAGACCGCTACCTGTAATACGCAATTTACAAGAAGCCCCGGGAACGTTCGCCTTCCTGCAGTTCCAGGAGCAGCTTGTTGAGCGCCTTCTGTGTGAGACCGCCACATCTCATTAAGCTTACGGAGACTCACAGAGCGCCACTTTTTACACCCCATACCCGCTACTGAGGTCAAGAAATACCCCCAAAAAGCATGAGAGGAGGGGGGATACACGGTTTTATAGCCCCATGTACCCATCCCAACCAGCCTCCGTAATTACCCTTGTCTTTGGAAATATTACACAGTTCACATTATTACTTTTATCTAAGATTTGGGTAACGCCGAAAAGGGCGGAGCGGTAGGGGTGGGTGTGTGGGGGGGGGGGGATATTTTTTGTCAATTTTTATTCCGTACAAGTGGGCAATGGGGCCTGGAATGTATTCAGTCGTGCCCTGCAATCCAACGGGTGTTCCCTCCATTATAGGCCTAGCCATGTGTCCAGTAAGTAGATTGGGGCCACAATGGGTATGTTTCTGAACACGGGACAAACGGGGGTATCCATTTTGGGGTGAACGTCTTCATTCCTATGTACGCTGTACAAAAAAAACAGTTTTTAAATTGACAAAATTGCCAAAAAAATGAAAATCGTAATTTTTTCCTTCTGCTTTGCTTAGATTTATTCAAATACTGTGGGGTCAAAATACGCAATACACCCCTAGATGAATTCATTAAGGGGTCTAGTTTTTAAAATGGGGTCATTTGTGGGGGGGTTTTATCGTTTTGGACGCTCAATGGCTCTATAAGTGGGCAATGGGGACTGGAATTTATACCGTTGTACCCTGAAATCCAACGGGTGCTCCATCCATTATAGGCCTAGCCATGTGTCCTTTAAGTAGATTAGGGTTACAAGGGTTATGGTTCTTTCTGAACACGGGACAAACGGGGGTATCCATTTTGGGGTGAAAGTCTTCATTCCTATGTGTGCTGTACAAAAAAAACTGTTTTTAAATTGATACAACTGCCGAAATAATGAAAATTGTAATTTTTCTCCTACTGCTTTGCTTAGATTTATTCAAAAATTGTAGTGTAAAAATACACAGTACACCCCTAGATAAATTCGTTAGGGGGTCTAGTTTTCAAAATGGGGTCATTTGTGGGGGCTCTCTGTCGTTTTGGCCGCTCAAGGGCTCTACAAGTAGGCAATGGGGCCTAAATCACCTTCATGCTAAATTTCTGTTCTGAAAGCCACCGATTACTCCTTTCATTTTGGGCCCCCTTGTGCATCCAGACAAAAGATTAGGGCCACAATAGGTATGTTTCTGAACACGGGACAAACTGGGGTATCTATTTTGGGGTGCAAGTCTTCATTCATGTGTGTGCTGTACAAAAAAAGCTGTTTTTAAAATGACAGAATTGACAAAAAAACGAAAATCACAATTTTTTCCTTTTGCTTTGCTTCAATTCTTTCAAAAACTGTGGGGTTAAAATGGGCAGTACACCCCTAGATAAATTCGTTAAGGGGTCTAGTTTTCAAAATGGGGTCATTTGTGGGGGTTCTCTTTGGTTTTGGCCATTCAAGAGCTCTACAAATGTGCTATGGGGCCTAAAACGCCTTCAAGCAAAATTTATGTTCTCAAAGACACCGACTACTCATTTCAATTTGGGTCCTGTTGTGCATCCAAACATAAGATTAGGGCCACAATAGGTATGTTTCTGAACACGGGACAAACTGGGGTATCTATTTTGGGGTGCAAGTCTTCATTCATGTGTGTGCTGTACAAAAAAAGCTGTTTTTAAAATGACAGAATTGACAAAAAAACGAAAATCACAATTTTTTCCTTTTGCTTTGCTTCAATTCTTTCAAAAACTGTGGGGTCAAAATGGGCAGTACACCCCTAGATAAATTCGTTAAGGGGTCTAGTTTTCAAAATGGGGTCATTTGTGGGGGTTCTCTTTGGTTTTGGCCATTCAAGAGCTCTACAAATGTGCTATGGGGCCTAAAACGCCTTCAAGCAAAATTTATGTTCTGAAAGACACCGACTACTCATTTCAATTTGGGTCCTGTTGTGCATCCAAACATAAGATTAGGGCAACAATGGGTATGTCTCTGAACACGGGAGAAACAGGGGTATCCATTTTGGGGTGCAAGGCTCCATTCATGTGTGTGCTGTACAAAAAAAGCTGTTTTTAAAATGACAGAATTGACAAAAAAACGAAAATCACAATTTTTTCCTTTTGCTTGGCTTGAATTCATTCAAAAACTGTGGGGTCAAAATGGGCAGTACACCCCTAGATAAATTCGTTAAGGGGTCTAGTTTTCAAAATGGGGTCACTGGTGGGGGCTCTCTTTGGTTTTGGCCGCTCAAGAGCTCTACAAAAGTGCTATGGGGCCTAAAACGCCTTCAAGCAAAATTTATGTTCTGAAAGACACCGACTACTCCTTTCATTTTGGGTCCCGTTGTGCATCCAGACATAAGATTAGGGCCACAATGGGTATGTTTCTGAACACGGGAGAAACGGGGGGTATCCATTTTGGGGTGTAAATCCTCATTTTCATGGGCTCTATAGGAAAAAAATATGTCTTTAAAATGACATACTTGCAAAAATATGACATTTTATTTTTTCTCCTCTAAATTGAATTAATTCCTGAAAAAAACTGGTGGGGTCAAAATACTCATGACACCCCTCAGTGAATACATTAAGGGGTGTAGTTTTTAAAATGGGGTCATTTGAGGGGGTATCTATTATTCTGACACTTATGAGCCTTTGCAAACTTGGTTTGGTGCAGGAAAGCAAAGTGTTCCTCAAAATGCTGAAAAGTAATGTTAAATTTGTATGTCCTCTAAATGGTTAAAAAAAACACAAAAGTTTTTCAAGTGTGCATTCAGAATAAAGTAAACAGATGGAAATATATATCTTATCAAAAATTTGTACAGTATGTTTGGACATATTTGAGCTATTACGGTTGAAAATGTGAAAAAATGACAATTTTTTCAAACTTTTTCCAATATTGGTACTTTTAATAAATATACACAAATTATATCGGTCTCTTTTTACAACCTAAATGAAGTACAACATGTGGCGAAAAAACAATGTCAGAATCACTTGGATATGTAAAGCCTTTATGGAGTTATGCTACGTTGAACGACGCATGTCAGATTTCCAAAATTTGGCTCCGTCACTAAGGCGCAAACAGGCTTCGTCACTAAGGGGTTAAAGTAATGGAAACACCTAGATGATGTCATCAATCCTAGGAGTCTGTGTTATTTTGATACACTCCTATATCTTCACTCCCTTTGTCCCATAAGACTCCTGTAATCCCATGTAGAAACTAAGAAAAGCCCAGATAATTTCACTATGAAAAACTTCTGACACTGGAAATGTCATGAAAATGACGGTGGAAGCAGAGTTGGCATACAAGCGCCAGATGATCTACTAGCTAGTGCTATTCTATGCCACCCCATTTTAGAATGGATGGTGAAGCTTGTCCCTCTTTCTTTTAGGGTCGTTTACCCTTTGAAAGGCCTTTAGAATGGGGGTTGAAGATTATCCTCCTTCCTGCTTTTTTAGAGTGGATAGCCTTGGAAAAGTCCTCAGAATGCAGGATGACTTTTGCTCCCCTTTCCATTTAGGTTAGTGTACCCTTGCATAATGAGCATTGTGTGGCCCAGAGTGTTGGGGCAGCAGAAATGCAGTCTTAGGCCGCCTGCAGACGGCCGGGTCGGACCCGACCCGAGTGTCTGCAGAGAGCAGCGTGGGCACTCACCTCTCCCGCGGCCCCAGCTCTCTCATGTGCCGTCTGCTAGGCAGCCGGCGCACGCGCAGAGCGGAGCCGGCAGTCGGTGAGTGAGCATGCAGCGATTTGTTTGCCGCGCGAGATTTCTCGCAGCCAAATCGCGGCCGTCTGCATAGGATCGCGTTTGTTAACGCAATCCTATGGCAGCTTTCAGGGGTGGAAATTCCGCAGGAAATCCCGTCGTGGAATTTCCGCCCATCTGCAGGCGGCCTTAAAGGAGATGTCCCGAGGCAGCAAGTGGGTCTATACACTTCTGTATGGCCATAATAATGCACTTTGTAATATACATTGTGCATTAATTATGAGCCATACAGAAGTTATAAAAAGTTTTTTACTTACCTGCTCCGTTGCTAGCGTCCTCGTCTCCATGGTGCCGACTAATTTTTGGCCTCCGATGGCCAAATTAGCCGCGCTTGCGCAGTCCGGGTCTTCAGCAGTCTTCTATGGAGCCGCTCGTGCCAGAGAGCGGCTCCGTGTAGCTCCGCCCCGTCACGTGCCGATTCCAGCCAATCAGGAGGCTGGAATCGGCAGTGGACCGCACAGAAGAGCTGCGGTCCACGAAGACAGAGGATCCCGGCGGCCATCTTCAGCAGGTGAGTATGAAGACGCCGGACCGCCGGGATTCAGGTAAGCGCTGTGCGGGTGGTTTTTTTAACCCCTGCATCGGGGTTGTCTCGCGCCGAACGGGGGGGGGGGGTTGAAAAAAAGAAAAACCCGTTTCGGCGCGGGACATCTCCTTTAAGCTCTCGCTCATGACCTGAAGGTTAGAATCATAGAATAGTAGAGTTGGAAGGGACCTTCTGGGTCATCAGGTCCAACCCCCTGCTCAATGCAGGATTCACTAAATCATCCCAGACAGATATCTGTCCGGCCTCTGAAGACTTCCATTAAAGGAGAACTCCCCACCTCTCGTGGCAACCTGTTCCACTCATTGATCCCCTCACTGTCTAATATCTACTCTGTGTCTCCTCCCTTTCAGTTTCATCCCATTGCTTCTAGTCTTTCCTTGTGCAGATGAGAATAGGGCTGATCCCTCTGCACTGTGACAGCCCTTCAGATATTTGTAGACAGCTATTAAGTCTCCTCTCAGCCTTCTCTTCTGCTAAACATTCCCAGATCCTTTAACCGTTCCTCATAGGACATGATTCGCAGACCGCTCACCATCTTGGTAACTCTTCTCTGAACTTGCTCAAGTTTGTCTATGTCTTTTTTAATCTGGTGTGCCCAGAACTGGACACAGTATTCCAGATGAGGCAAATGTTTGCCTTTTTGCAGGTTCAATCCCCGTGTGGTTCAGGTAGCCAGGTCAAAGTTGACTCAGCCTTCCATCCTTCTCAGGTTGGTAAAATGAGTACCCAGGTTGCTGTGGGGGTGTGGGGTGGGGCAGATGACAAGGGAAGGCAATGGCAATCCAACATGGCAAAACAGTCTGCGATGTGACGTCACCCGCGAAGTCAGTCATGACTCGGTGCTTGTACCAGGGGACTTGAAAAAGTTTCTTCTTCTTCATTTCTTAAGGCCTCCAGCACACAGCTGGATATTTGCTGCGTCCGCACCGTAAATCCATAGCAAATACCACATGTTACTTCCTATGGAGATCCGCTGCTTTCTACACACAAGCATGAACATTGTGGACAGAAAAAACAAAATATGTTAAAAAAAGCTGTCCTGCACATGGGCGATGGCGAGCCACCGGGTCCATCCGCAGTATGGATGAAGACGGTGACAGAGCAGGTACACATGCAAAATCCGGTTTTCCGTGTGCAGGAGGCCTCATATTGTGTTGGGAAAAAAAGACTATTGCGCATTCACAATGCTCGGCAGAAAGTAAAATTTGGGTTCCTGAATTATGGTCCATCTCTTCACGGGTCCCACAGAAGACTCAGGTCCTGTCTCAGTGCTATGTATGTACTTGACAATATACATTTAATAATAACAATCTTTATTTGTATAGCGCCAACATATTCCGCAGCGATAACAACATTCATTGGTTGGGCTTTATTTCATCGATATTAGTCAACAAAAGCCGACATCCATTTTTATGTAGGAGACCAAAAACATTAGTAGCCGTTGAACTGCAAAGCATTGTTTCTATGATGTAATCTGCATACATGTCCAAACAGAAAACCATGTTGCAGGATCATATTAAAGGAGGTCTATGAATGCAGAAAACGACTTTATTTCTATTTCCATACTTTGAGCAGAACAAAAATTGAATTCCAACATAATTCCCCTACTCAAGATCTCCGACCGGCGGGATTGTACCTTTTTGTTTTTTCACATTCCTTTGTGCTAAAAACAAAACATGTCAGATGCCAAAATCTCCAGCCTTCCTATTTCTGCTTGTAGGAAGACCAGCTACACATAACCTTGGTGACCTGAACTGCACTGCAGGTCTAATGTTTCGGGAGAGCCCATCAAGTTGTCTGAATTGTGCCCCTTGAATCATACCTCCTGCCCTGATATTGTATGTAGATTACCATCCACATGTCCCAGAGGCTTGTGATGTGCTCAAGGTATAGAGGGAACCATCTATGGGAATGTAAGAGTTTGTGAACATAGTACCGTACTAGGATTCAGTTCTTTGAGTAAAACGACGGTTTGAAGCAGGGGCGTAACTATAGAGGGTGCAGGGGATGCGGTTGCACCCGGGCCCAGGAGCCTTAGGGGGCCCATAAGGCCTCTCTTCTCCATCCAGGGAGCCCAGTACTATGCATAAAGCATTATAGTTGGGGGCCCTGTTACAGGTTTTGCATTGGGGCCCAGAAACTTCAAGTTATGCCTCTGTGCAGCATGGTTTAGGTATGGGTACGGGTACAGATACAGATACAGATAGTGGGGGGGGGCCCAAGCTTACCTTTTACATCAGGGCCCCTGAGCCTTTAGTTACGCCCCTGGTTTGAAGTAATCTGAAACAACATGTTTTTACATTGTCCCAGTCTGTGTAAAAGGATAGACTGTAAACCCTTCGCTTCAGGATTATTGGTTCCCCCAGAACATCATTCTGCATTTAAGATGCGTGCTGTGATACAGAAGAACAAACTTATCGTAATGCAAGATGATGGACAGGTTCTGTGAGACCTGAATATCCGGCCAGAATTGGACACTTCCATAGACAAATACCTAAAAGGCGCAATAACTAATGAGAACCGAGCAGATGATATCAGAAACTGCATTGAATCTGTCATCTGCTCAAAATTAACAGAATGCTTTGGACTAAAAGTGTCCAGCCTGTGGATATCATTTATTTGGGTCATCGGAAAGTGACTGCTGTATAAATCAAGTTCAAGAATTTTTTTTTTTTTTTTTTTTAATTTTCAGTGTCACTGTAATTTTTTTAAATTCCGATAATTTTTTAATGACATTTTATATAGCGCACACTCATTCTGCACTTGATGTCCCCATTGAGGCTCACAGTCTAAGTTCACCTCTTAGTTTGCTTTTGGAGTGTGAGGGGAAAACTGTAGTAACCAGAGGAAAACTAAACACACATGTGGAGAACATACAAAATTCCACGCAGATGTTATCCTCAAACCAGCGCTGCAAGGCAACAGTGCTAACCACTGAGTCACTGTGCTAATATCCTGCAGTTTTCACACGGACTACAGACACTTCCTGTTCAGTAGGGAAAACTTTTCAGCAGTCATTCAATTATTATGCTGTGATCTGATGCATTGGATTCCAACACATCAGATCACATGGGCGATTTGTGAAACATAAAAACGCCCGGCCAAGGCAATATAGCGCCGGGCGTTTTTACGTTGGACCCAAAACATAGTCCTGGAACTATGTTTTGAGGCCAGAATACGTCGGCCGCTGCATGGGCTCCTATGGGAGCCCATGGCAGCGGCCGTAGGTGGGAGGGAGTTTAGCAGCGTGGCTGCTAAACTCCCTCCCTCCTTCTGTTCTCCTCCCCTTCCCCATGCAGGCTCACCTTTCTTCCTCCCCGCTCGTTCTGTGCAATGGGAGGGGGCGGACGAGAGTGGAGCTAAGCGCCAATCCGCCCTGCCTCCTCCCATTGATGGCTATGAACAAGGACGGGACACAGGCAGAGCTAAGGCAGGGGCAGAGTTTGTGGATAGCGAGGGAGGTGGTGGGGATTTGTGGGATAGGGAGGGAGATCAAATTATTTCAGTCTGCGGCGAACAGTCCTTGCACTTACCTTCATACCACATTGTGACGGACTGCTTTCTTTAGCCTCTGGTGATTACCATACAGCAGTCTGTGCTATCAAACATCAAAAAGCCTTTTTTTCAAAATGTTTCCCCAATTTTGGCCACTAGTGCAGACCCGTGTATTACTCATGTAAGCAGAAAAAGTTCTAACAATAGATATGGAACATGTTCAGAACTCTCTAACGAGTCTCACCGTGGGTACGAGGTCCTCATTGTCTCCGTGTCATGGTACCCCTGCGTCGTTCATGTCTAGCTGTGTGACAGATTATGTCAGAGGGGCTTTTTTCCTCTTTAGTAGCACCTTTTCTCTTCCTTTCTGGTACCCTATGGAGATAACAAGCATTGTATTAGGAGTTTAGCCTTTTATCATGTAGGAGCAATCAAAGATAAGCACCGCTGCCAACTCCCGGACCCCGACAGAACAAGCACAACCAAGAGCCTGTCCGACCACAACTGTCAGTCTCAGGGGCCGTTCATACTAGGATTTAATCCTTTACTGTATTTTGTATCATATCTGATACAGTACACATATTTCCAAAATTTCCAAGGAAGAGGCAGAAAGACTGATCGCCAAAGAGAGCAAAAACAACTCTAAACTATTCTTCAACTATATCAACAGTAAAAGGATTTGCACTGAGAGCGCTGGCCCTTTAACAAATAACACAAGAGAATCCATTGAAGATGATGGAGGGAAGGCAAATCTATTAAACAGTTTCTTTTCAAGTGTATTCACAAATAAAAAGGAAATGCCACATGAGATGCAGGGGGATAAAATGAACCTCCCGCAATATATTACATATCTAACACAGGGGGAAGTGCGGAATCGGTTAAAGAGGATTAAAATCAATAAATCACCAGGCCCAGATGGAATACACCCAAGGGTACTAAGGGAACTAAGTGACGAGATAGCTAGGCCGCTATATCTAATATTTATGGACACTATCAAGACCGGGGTTGTACCATTGGATTGGCGCACTGCCAATGTAGTGCCAATGTACAAAAAGAGGACCAAAAGAGAGCCTGGTAACTACAGGCCTGTAAGTCTCACTTCATTAACTGGAAAAATATTCGAGGGGTTTCTGAGAGACGCCATCGAAGAATACCTCAAGGAGAACAACGGAAAAACTCCTCACCAGCATGGGTTCATGAGGGGGCGATCATGTCAGACCAATCTGATCAGCTTCTACGATGAAGTAAATTCTAGGCTGGACTTGAGAGAGTCTATTGATCTCGTATATCTGGACTTCTCTAAAGCATTTAACACCGTGCCGCATAATAGGCTGATATATAAAATGAGGCAGCTCGGATTGTGTGAAAACGTGTGTAATTGGGTAAAGAATTGGCTCAAAGATAGAAAGCAGAAGGTGGTAATAAATGGTTCATACTCTGATTGGGCCACAGTCGCTAGCGGGGGCCACAGGGTTCAGTATTGGGCCCTATTCTGTTCAATATATTTATCAACGACCTGATAGGGGGGCTGCACAGTAAAATATCAATATTTGCAGATGACACAAAATTATACAATATAATTGATACAACGGAGGACAATGTACGGCTACAAACGGACCGAGATAAGCTGGGGGCTTGGGGGGGGGGGGGGGGGAATGGCAAATGCAGTTCAATGTTGATAAATGTAAGGTTCTGCACATGGGCAGGAGAAAAGGATGTAACCAATATACACTAAATGGGGTACTGCTAGGGAAAAGACCTGGGGGTACTAGTGGGCTGGAGCAACCAATGCCAGTCAGCTGCTGCAAAAGCTAATAGAGTCTTGGGGTGCATTAGAAGAGGTATAGGGGCGAGGGACGAGAACATTATCCTCCCATTATATAAGGCACTTATCAGGCCCCACATGGAATACTGCGCACAGTTCTGGTCACCGGTGCTCAGGAAAGATGTTACAGTGCTGGAGGGGTTCAAAGAAGGGCAACTAAACTAATAAACATAATGAAGGGACTGGAATACCAAATAAGGCCGCCTGCAGACGAGCGGGTCAGATCCGGCAGCGAGAATTCTCGCCGCGGGACCCGACCCGAGAGCCTGCAGAGACGAGCGCGTACTCACCTGCACCTGGCGGCCCCGGCTCTTTCATGTGCCGGCTGCGGCGCAGCCGGCGCATGTGCAGACCGGAGCCGGCGGCCAGGTGAGTGCGAGCCCCGCACAAAAATAGGACATGCCGCGGTTTGTTTGCCGCGCGAGATTTCGCGCGGCCAAACCGCGGCCGTCTGCATAGGAGTGCGTATTGTAATGCACTCCTATGCAAACTTTCAGTGGCGGAAATCCCGCGGGAAATACCGCCGTGGGATTTCCGCCCGTGTGCAGGCGGCCTTACTCTGTATAAATATATGAGGGGACAATACAAGGATCTCTCCCATGATCTGTTTATACCCAGGACTACGACGGTAATGAGAGGGCATCCACTACGTCTAGAAGAAGGCAGGTTTCATCACCAACACAGAAGGGGGATCTTTACAGTAAGAGCAGTGAGACTGTGGAACTCTCTACCTGAGGACGTGGTGATGGCAGAATCTATAAAGGAATTTAACCCCTTAACAACCAGCCCATAGTGTTTTTACGTCCTCCCGAAGTGGGCCTTATTCTCTGAGGACGTAAAAACATGCTTCCTGCAGAGAATAAAGCCCCTCGGGCTGTGGACGTGACAGCTCCATGCTGTTGGTGTCCGCAGGTAGCTGACAGCATGGAGCTGTCATCCCGGGCTGTTCGGAGCCCCCCCCCCGGCATTGCGATAGGCGCTATGCAATGGATAGCGCCGATCGCAAAAAAGTAAATAAAAGTGCAATAAAAGTTAAAGATTCAGCTGCTCTGATGGATCGGATCCATCGGAGCAGCTGAAATTACTCACCGATGTCCGTCGCACGACTCCCAGCTGTCCCGATGCTCCGGGCGCCGTAGCCGTCCTTCTGCGCATGCGCGCCTGGCGGCATTACGTCAGCCGCATGCGCAGAAGGCCCGGCGGCGCGGGAGACTTAAAATCTCCTGGCTCCCGGCTCCTGTAGGTAGCCGGGAGGCAGGAGATGTCAGCGGGGACTGCGGTGAGCGGTCCCCGGTACCGCGATCGCCGTTATCCAATGGATAGCGGCGATCGCAAAAAAGTTAAAAAAAAGTGTAAAAAAAGAAAAGTTTCACCTCCCCTCATGGATCGGATCCATGAGGGGAGGTGAAAATACTCACCTCAGGTCCGCCGATGTCCTCCGGCCGGTGTCTGGACCCCCCGCTGGCTTCTGCGATGTGCCGATGCGGCGCGCATGCGCAGAAGCCGGCGAGCCCGGCAAATTCAAAATCTCCCTGCACCCGGCTGTCACAGATAGCCGAGTGCAGGGAGATATGACTGGGGACTGCTGTATGCGGTTTCCAGTCATATGATCACCGTTATCCATCAGATAACGGTGATCATATAAAGTTAAAAAGTAAAAAAAAAAAAAAAAGTTAAAAGTAAAAAAAAGTTTAAAAAGTTAAAGTTTCATCTCCCCTTATGGATCGTATCCGTAAGGGGGGATGAAATTACGTACCCAAGGTCCCGGATTTGTTCCCTGGTGGGATGTTGATCCGCGGATGTTACCCCAGCTTCGGCGCATGCGCCCGTCAGCATGATGGCAGACGCATGCGCAAAAGTGAAAGATTGCCCAAGAAATATAAAATCTCCCTGCTGCTGGCTACAAAAGGTAGCCAAGAGCCTGGAGATGTCACGGGGGGCCGCGGTATGCGGTTACTGGTCACGTGATCGCCGTTATCCAATGCATAATGGCGATCACGTAAAAGTTCTTTAAAAAGTGGCAGTTTCTTTTCCCCTCACCGATGCGATCGGTGGGGGGAGATGAAACATCTTCTCGGAGGCTTCCGCATTTGAATCCAGATGCGATTATCCTCCATGGACCCTTCCGGCTGCTGCGCATGCGCCCGGACACATTCGCAGGAGCCGGGAAGCCCAGGAAATGTTAAATCTCCTTGCTCCCAGCGACCAACGGTTGCTGAGTGCTTGGAGCAGTGACCGGCGGCCTCGCTGAGCGGTCCCCGGTCACATGATAAAGTAGCGAACTAACATTAGGCCGGTCACGTGTGACCAGAGAGGAATTACAGGTTCTGCATGCGCTTGATCAGCGGTAATCCACGGATCAATCGCATGCATTGGATTACACAATTCCCCCCAATCAGCGGGTCGGAATTACGTAATCCACCCGCAGAAACAGAACACAGCATGCTATATTTTACCACGAATATCTGCGACCTAGAGCCCTTTGTGCTCTATGACCGCGGATATACTCGCACCCCATATGCAAACACATTGTGTACGGGCTGCGGGTACCCGAGTCATCTCTAAGCGACGGCGCGGGAAATGCAAACAAAAAACCGCCTGTGTGAGTAGGCAGTTATGCGCAGTACATTACGCAACCGTACGCAGGGTCACAGCCGGGCTCACAGCTGGAATCCGCTGCGGGCCTCGGCAAGCGGATTCCGCCTACGGCTGCGTGAGCCCGGCGTTATTCAGACCGCTACCTGTAATCCGTAATTTACAAGAAGCCCCGGGAACGTTCGTCTTCATGCAGTTCCAGGAGCAGCTTGTTGAGCGTCTTCTCTGTGAGACCGCTGCACCACAGCAAGATTACAAAGCCTCACAGCGCCACTTTCTACAACCGCTGAGGTTACGAAATACCCCCCAAAATACATGAGAGGAGGGGGGGGATACCCGGTTTTCTTGCCCCATGTGCCCAGCCCAACCAGCCTCCGTAATTACCCCTGTCTTCGGACATAAAACGCATTTATATTATTACCTTTATCTAATATTTAGGGAATGCCAAAAAATGGGGATGGCGGGGGGGAGGATTATTTTTAGGAAGTCAAATTTTTTTCCGTATAAGTGGGCAATGGGGCCTTGAATTTATTCAGTTCTGCCCTGAAATCCAGCGGGCATTCCCTCCATTATGGGCCTAGCCATGTGTCCTGTAAGTAGATTAGGGCCACAATGGGTATGTTTCTGAACAGGGGACAAACAGGGGTATCCATTTTAGGGTGAAAGTCTTCATTCCTATGTACACTGTACAAAAAAAACAGTTTTTAAATTGACAAAATTGCCAAACAAATGAAAATCGTAATTTTTTCCTTTTGCTTTGCTTAGATTCATTCAAATACTTTGGGGTCAAAATATGCAGTACACCCCTAGATGAATTTGTTAAGGGGTCTAGTTTTTAAAATGGGTCATTTGTGGGGGTTCTCTATAGTTTTGGCCGCTCAATGGCTCTACATGTGGGCAATGGGGACTGGAATTTATTCCGTTGTACCCTGAAATCCAACGGGTGCTCCTTCCATTATAGGCCTAGCTATGTTTCCTTTAAGTAGATTAGGGCCACAATGGGTATGTTTCTGAACACGGGACAAATGGGGGGATCCATTTTGGGGCGAAAGTCTTCATTCCTATGTACACTTTCCAAAAAAAACAGTTTTTAAATTGACACAATTGCCAAAAAAATGAAAATCGTAATTTTTTCCTTCTGCTTGGCTTAGATTCATTCAAAAACTGTGAAGTCAAAAAAGTCATTATACCCCTAGATAAATTCGTTAGGGGGTCTACTTTTCAAAATGGGGTCACTTGTGGGGGTTCTCCATCGTTTTGGTCACTCAATGGCTCTACAAGTGGGCAATAGGGCCTAAATCTCCTTCAAGCAAAATTTCTGTTCCGAAAGCCACCGGTTGCTCCTTTCATTTTGGGCCCCATTGTGCATATAGACGTAATACTAGGGCCACAATGGGTATGTTTCTGTGCACAGGACAAACAGGGGTATCCATTTAGGGGTGCAAGTCTTCATTCATATATGTGTGGTACAAAAAAAACTGCTTTTGAAATGACAGAATTACCAAAAAATGAAAATCGTATTTTTTTCCTTCGGCTTGGCTTAGATTCATTCAAAAACTGTGAAGTCAAAAAAGTCATCCTACCCCTAGATAAATTTGTTAAGGGGTCTACTTTTCAAAATGGGGTCACTTGTGGGCGTTCTCCATCGTTTTGGTCACTCAAGGGCTCTACAAGTGGGCAATGGGGACTAAATCTCCTTCAAGCAAAATTTCTGTTCCGAAAGCCACCGGTTGCTCCTTTCATTTTGGGCCCCATTGTGCATCCAGACTTATGATTAGGGCCACAATGGGTATGTTTCTGAGCACGGGAGAAACAGGGGTATCCATTTTGGGGTGCAAGTCTTCATTCATATATGTGCTGTACAAAAAAACTGCTTTTAAAATGACAGAATTACCAAAAAAATGAAAATTGTAAGTTTTTTCCTTCGGCTTGGCTTAGATTCATTCAAAAACTGTGAAGTCAAAAAAGTCATTATACCCCTAGATAAATTCGTTAAGGGGTCTACTTTTCAAAATGGGGTCACTTGTGGGGGTTCTCCATACTTTTGGTCACTCAATGGCTCTACAAGTGGGCAATGGGGCCTAAATCTCCTTCAAGCAAAATTTCTTTTCCGAAAGCCACCGATTGCTCCTTTCATTTTGGGCCCCATTGTGCATCCAAACGTAAGATTAGGGCCACAATGGGTATGTTTCTGAGCACGGGACAAACAGGGGTATCCATTCTGGGGTGCAAATCCTAATTTTCATGTGTACTATAGAAAAAAAGTCCTGTTTTTAAAATGACATATTTGCAAAAATATGAAATTTTTGTTTTTCTCTTCTAAATTGCATTGACTCCTGAAAAAAAACTGTGGGGTTAAAATACTCATGACCCCCTCAGTGGATACATTAAAGGGTGTAGTTTTTAAAATGGGGTCACTTGTGGAGGTATCTATCATTTTGACTCCTATGAGCCTTTCCAATCTTGGATTGGTGTAGGAAAACAAAGTGTTCCTCAAAATGCTGAAAAGTAATGTTACATTTGTACGTCTCCTAAATGGTTAAAAAAAAACAAAAGTTTTTCCAATGTGCGCCAAAAATAAAGTAAACCGATGGAAATATATATCTTAGCAAAAATTTCTATATTATGTTTTTCCATATTTGAGATATTGCAGTTGGAAATGTGAAAAAATGACGATTTTTTCAAAATTTTCCCAATTTTGGCGCTTTTAATAAATAAACACAAATTCTATCGGTCTTTTTTTTCCACCTAAATGAAGTACAACATGTGGCGAAAAAACAATGTCAGAATCGCTTGGATATGCAAAACCTTTCTGGTCTTTTTCCATGCTAAAGTGACACGTGTCAGATTTGCAAAATTTGGCCTGGTCATTAAGGCGTAAACAGGCTTGGTCACTAAGGGGTTAAGAGGGACTAGATGTCTTTCTGGAGATTAACAGGATATAGATTTTAGGGGAGCAGCGGGTTGTTGATCCAGGCCTTACAGACAGGTAGGAACTATTAACAGGCTGAACTAGATGGACATCGTCTTCATTCGGCCTTACATACTATGTTACTATATATATTTTTTAAGGGAATAGGTTTGCCTCTCTACTGCATGGTGTAACCGATATGAGACACTCCATGCTATTACTACATGGTTCTCAGAGCAGGCTCTAGATGACAGAGTTGGTCAGTTACAGATTATATAGAAGGAAGTCCGCTGTTCCCTTAACAACAGAAGCAGTAGATGGATCTGAGTGAATATCAGTGAATGTTTATGGAAAAAAAAGGTAAAAATATTTTGCTGTTCTAAAAATCTCAAGCAATGACCCAAACACTAATTTGTCTACATTCACAAGCAGTAGCGGTACACAGAAAAATGCATATGTATCATATATGATACAAAGTGGCTTGGTGGTCAACATAGAAGATGGCAAAGTGAAAGCACTCGTAGTTTTGACTTTACGATGTACATTTTACTTAGAATGTGAAAATAAGTTATTACATAATAAAAGTGGCGCGTCCGCATGATACATATACATGTATACATGACTGCTCCATAAACATAAGTGGCGCGTCCGCATGATACATATACATGTATACGTGGCTGCTCCATAAACATAAGTGGCGCTAACGATAATGTTCTGTTATGGCGCTGGTATTCTGTATTTATAAGCTGGGATTGTCGTCGCCATAGCAAAATAATGCAGAACTAACAGAAAAGTTTATTTAAAGAAAAACAAGTTCTTGTAAACTGCGGAAGGAGCCGGAACGTCTTGTAGAGTCTGAGAGCGAAGACGATATTATTATGTAAAGGTTGACCAGAATCATGATGTTTCACATGTGATACGTGTACAAGTATCATCATGATGCAGACAATCGCTGAGGTTATTTTCCTGTAACATTCGTTGTTTCTGGATGGATTTTATCAGGTGACGTTTTTTTTGTCAGTCGTGCGGATTTTGATTGTTTTGGATGCAGAAATGCTGTGGAATTTCCGCCGTGGACGTTGCGCAGCATTTCCGCTCTGTGTTATCACAGCCTTAGGCCCCCTGCACACAGGCGGAAACTCCGCTGCGGGATTTCCTGCAGAATTTCCGCCTGTAGAAGCCGCCATAGGATTGCATTAGAAAACACAATCCTATGCAGACGGCCGCGATTTGTCTGCGCGAAATCAAATCGCGGCATGCTCTATTTCTGTGCCTGGCTCGCAGAGAAACCTCACTCTGCCGGCTGCCAGCACATCAAACAGCCAGGGCCGCGGAATCAGGTGAGTAGGCGCTGGTCCCTGCAGGGCCGCGGGTCGGGTCCCGCTGTGAGAATTCTCGCAGCCCGATCGGACGCGGCCGTCTGCAGGCGGCCTTAGGCCTCATGTCCACTTGCACGCGCGGATTTCACTGCTGAATCGTGCGTGCCGCAGCCATGGGGAGGGAACTACAATATACTCACCTCTCTGGACGCTGCGGGGCTCTCCTCAGTGCAGGCCGGATCTTCTTTCTTCCGACTCTCCCGCAAATCCGCGGAACAGCACAAAAACAGCTGTGTCTGTGCGGCGGATACGAACGGCTTCAATGGAAGCCACAGGAGCCGTCCGTACAGGAGAACCGCAGAAAAACGGAGCATGCTGCGCTTTCTTCCCGTGCGTGTGACAAGAAATCCCATCGGCATGCTTTTAGCTGCCCTACTGATGCTACTGGATCCCTGTGGGCAGCAGGACCACGGCTCTCCCATGCGGGGCCACGCACGGGCTTTATAAATAAAATCCGACCGTGGACATTGGGCCTTGGGGCGTCCTCACACACACCATCGGCAAAACGCTGCCATCTTGATTGCAGCTCTTTGCCACGATTTTACTTTCGCTTTCGTCCGCCGACAACGGCTTTTAGCGCCCCCATCAATGTGATGGGTGATGGGGTGCGCTGAGCGTGTGAAAGTAGAGCAGACTGCGCTGGAAAGTCGCGGGGCTGGAAGGTGCCGTGATCGTTCGCACGTCTGCGAGGCCCTATTGAAACCAATGGAAGCATTATACCGCAATTACCGCTCCAAATGCTGCTTCTTACTCAGCGCGCTCGTGGGCGTCCGTTATTTACCTCAGAGTTACACCACGCGGTCTCCGCCCAATACTTGCCCACTTTTAGGCCTTACGGCAAAAACACGGACGCAGGTGCTGATACGCTCGCCGCTACGGAGCTTATTGGCGCATAAACTGGGGTTTAATTCAGACTCTGCGATAGGTCGGAGCCGCCCTGTTTTTCTGGAATGTACTATTAACCCTTTGCAATCCAATTTTGGATTCAGGGTTTCCTAGGGGGTTTTCTCTCTCTGCCATTATACAATGGCGCCATCTGCTGGTTAGAGACAGTTCTACAGTATGGGACATGCTGGAGAGGCCCCCGACAACAGAACCAATAATCTACAGTATGAATACCCTGCCGGACGTCTTCCGACATCAGAGCTGTACAGCCTTCAATCAGAATGTCTTCAGACGTCAGACAGTGGATTGGAAAGGGTTAAGGGACGGGGATACCGCTAGTGAAAACGAAACAGAAATCACGGCTGCGTTCCGGGACAAGACAAAACCGCTGATATTAATGGTTTCGTTTTACTTTTGGGATTCTGGTGCGTTTGGTCTCGCCCTGCCTTTCTTGCAGTTTTCCAGAATTTGAATAGTCAAGGAAAAAATAAACGACCCGCTTCATGCGCTACTATGCTCCGTAGCGGCCAGCGTATCAGCGCAGGCACCCATGAGGCCTAAAAGTGGGCAAGTATTGGGCAGAGATTTCTATAGTGTAATAACTGTGAGGTAAATAACGGCCTCCTCTGCGCCTGCCGTGTAATAAACACAAAAATGACAAATTCCACACAAAGTCACACAGAATCACGCAGCCTCCTGGTACCCTGTCACCCTGTCACCCTCAACAAAAATGGCTCCGGCCGTCCTTTACCCTCAACAGAAATGGAGGCGCGTTTAGTTCCGGTGATGTCACTCCCAGCATGCAGTAGCTGGTTACTTTGAACGAATCCCCGCCTGGCAACCGGGGCGCCTTGTCCAATCAGAGCGCAGATCCTGCTACTCACTGTAGTTTGCCGGCTGGTAGTCACGGAGACGCTGCGGCTTGAGCGTCCAATCAGAAGGCGCGGCGGTGGAGTTTAAAACAAGCGGCGTCCGGTGTCTGACCGTTATAGGTGCTTCCTGCAGGCTGTGGACTCTTAGTGTGAAACGGCCGACAGGTGAGTAGGGAGGGCTGTAGACCGGAGGGTGTATATGTGCCTGCAGTGTATCCTGGGTGCCCCCGTTATTGTGGGGATCCCCATTCCCCCCCCCCCCCCCCCCCCCCCTCTGACCTGGCGGTTATCCCCTGTGAGGCGCTGTTCACACGGGCGGCTTTGATGCGGATCCTCTTATTGGGAAATCCCGTCTGCAAGCGGCAGAGAACATCCGTGCGGGTATTGCCGGGGGCTTCAGTCCGCTGTGCGGCCATTTTATCGCCATTTGCGCTGCGGATCCTCCTCTAATTAATAAGGGGCGACCGTCGCGCCAAAATCTGTCAAAACTACTTTGGCGGCCACTGATTCAGGCTGTGGTGCGGCCCCTCAGCTTCGGGTGCGTGTAGGGCATCCGCCCCGTGTGACCGTGCCCGGGGGCTACCTCACGGGCGGATGCCTCCGGCGTCTTGTTCACACGTGTGGCGTTCGCAGCCGGTACGGTTGAGGCTTCTTGCGCCTGTAGTAATGCGGGTGTGATTGGCCCAGAGGGAGCCATTGTCTTCTGGCAGCACGTTCCGCAGGTGGCATCCGCCCGTATGTGGCGCTCCGCACTCATTCGCGCTGCGGGCATCTCATTCTGATCTTCAGCATCATAGGCGCCAAACGGTAAAACTGGATGCGTCGCTGCGCAGCGGACGGGCACTGCTGACTGTAATGGCGGCCATCCGCCTTCCGTTATGGTGTCCGCAGGTTCCCGGATGGAATGGCGCTGGCGTGTCGTGTAAAGCTGCAATGGAGGCCCAGAGTGGACCCTGTGATGTGAATGAGCCCCGCTGGCCTGTCCACCATACTCTACTCTTCCTCTTCTCTTTTAGCGGTATTCTGGAGGCCGAGCAAAACTTCACTAACGTTTCTGCTTATTCCGGCCTTCCAGCTAAATCGTTAAAATTAATTCATTTTTTTTCCCCCGTCGCTGCCGGCCGCCGCCGCTGTTTTCCAGCTAACTTCAGATTTGCACGTTTAACCCCTTAAAGACCAGTGTGTCTCGTTCCTAAAGGACCGCACCCTCCAGCGACTCTACTTGTATGGCGGCACTTATTTTTCGTCATATAGGACAATCCTAATTTTTTTTTCTGTAAAGGTTGAAAAAACTTGTGCGCAACTTAATATTTTATTAAAGTCCCGAAGTCACCGGGTGCCGTCTGCCGGTGGATATATGTATAGAATAGAAGTAAACCCCCCGGTGACTTCATCTAAGACTTCTGGGGGTCATTCACATCCCCCCTGTATTGTCCGTGGGGCCTCCAGTGTGCCGGGAGTCACGGGCGGAGCTGCTTGGGGGTCTGCTAATATCCCGCCGCTCTGAGATGTTGGGGTCGCTGGGTCTCATGGAGGTAACAGCAGCGCTGCCTCCTGCGTTCTCTGCATGGCGCTCATCGACTGCTATGTAGCTTGTAGAGGAGGCAGTAGCTGTTAGCTGCTTCCTCCTCTGGGTCTTCGGCTGTCTGACATCCAACAACCCGACCTGCTAGATTGCAGGAGCCTTAACCCCACGTTGTATATTTACTGTTGCCCCGGACCAAGCACAGTATATTCACAGCACTTGGTCCTTCATGGGTTAGCGGGGTGTGCAGATCCCCCTTGACACCCCATTGGCGGTTACTGACAAGTGCGCATCCACAACTGTACAAACTGCCATCATTACCCGAGGCTCTGTGCATGTCTGACCGGTAAGACAGCGCAGCGTCCAGGCTGATGCCACCGGAAATCCCCCCCCGCTTTTTCCTAGGCTTTAATCTCTGCTGATAGCAGATGTAAGGTGCAGGATTAAAGTAGGAGCAGGTCGGGTCTTCAGCTGTCAGACACAACAGAGGACCCAGAGGAGAAGGGAGACGCGGTCTTTAACTGCTTCTGCTTTCTCCTTTCCCGGCTACATCACACTCCCTGAGCAGAGCTGCAGTATCCTAGCAGACCCAGATCAGCCCTGTTAGTGACTGTTGGCATATTAGGGGGAAGCTTTCCCTGTAACTGGGGCTCCTATGGATGCCCCAACTACAATGTCTTTATTTGAAAATTTTCCGAGGTTGAATGACGTCGTGGAGGTTGGATGACGTCGTGGAGGTTGGATGACGTCGTGGAGGTTGGATGACGTCGTGGAGGTTGGATGACGTCGTGGAGGACATAGATGGTAAAAAATAGTAAAAAAAAACCAAAACTAGAAAATAAAATAGAAAAAGAAAAGTGTGTAATAAATCTCTTATGACCCGACTCCAACCAAAACCATCGCCATATACGCCCTGTAATGCAAAACTGTACGAACTATATAAAAATGCCCAAAACAAAAGGAGGAACCCGTTCCTGTAATATACGAATTCTAAAAACTATAGATTTTTAAACATAAGTGGAGGGTCGGTGACGATATTAAATCGCCCCATATGTCACGGGGGAAAAACACAGCAAAAATAACTGGTAGCTGCAGAACAACCACCACATGGGTGAAATCCTAAAGTGTCGGTCATTCAGGTCCCTAAGGGGTTTATGGACACAGCGATGCCAACCGTTTGTTATAAATATGGGGAAGCGGTGTACCTGGTAATACACCCGCTAAGGTGAGATGATGCAATCGGCCGATAAGCTGTAACCTGTGCGGTGGAGTCCTGACGGTGTTGTGAGGGGAGGGGGGGGGGGGGGGTGATCGGCCATGTCTGATGTCGGTGTACCCCATCTTCTCCTGATGGTAAGCGAACACCTGAAGCATCTGGCAGAAGCTTATTCCCCCAATCCCACCCTTCACCAAACTCCTGTACGCTTGGCAAACCACATGCAGGGGACGTTGGTGGCATAGCTGTCGACCAAAAGGGCATTCAGCCATGTACGTAGATGGGCAGCTGTGAAGCAGCCCTCCACACTACATGATGCCCAGCGGGGCTCAGCAGCGTGTAGCACTGGACTAACAATGTACGGCGGGCATCAGGTAGTCAGAAGCCAGGCAGACATCTTGGCTTGCCCACAACCCGAGGGTCACTTTAGTAGTCCGTTCCTCCCTATGTATGTGTAACTTCCAGCCGCTGATCACGGGGGTCCTGAGCGGTGGCAGGGAAAGTGCCGGCCCTCTAAACTGCCTTGGAGTATGGCAGCTTATTGCCCTGCCTGACACTGAGGGTACAAGCTTTTAGATTATGATGGCTGAACTTCATCCTTTTAGGGCCGGCTGCACCAAAGTTTCTTTGATCTGAGATCAACTAGAAAAATGTTGCACCAACGCGGCTTACGGTGATCAACTCTGCGCTGTCAAACTTGAGGTATCACATTGAACCCAAACTAGCTGAACTTGGTTCAGTAGCTGAAATCCAAGATGGCGGACTCGGCTGATCGCCTGATAGGCTTTTCCTGTGTGGTGAAATTATACCCATGGCTGCCATATTATCGCTGTGAATGCTGGGAGATCACTTGGTTGCTTGCAAATTAACATCAGTGTTGATGCAGCATGTATTCCCTAAAGTTTAACTAATGCAGATCATCGGTTGGTGCAGCCGCCATTAGTTGTCCGTATCGCTGACCTCCGCTTCTTCTTGTCCCCGTAGATCGCAGGCTCATGGCGCAGTTTATATTTGAAAACGACCTCAACAGCATCTTGAAGCTGGATACGCCGATCACGAACGCTCCACTGGCGCGGTGGCAGCGCAAAGCAAAGGAAGTAACCTGCTCGTCAGCAAACACATCGATGAACTCCACCGCCCCGTCACCCATGAAGGCGGCAAACAGATCCCATAGCACCAGCAAGACTCCAACGAAAACCCCAGGTATGGAGAAGTAAAAGAAAAAAAGCTTGTTTGTATAGCGCCAACTTATTCCGCAACTTATTTATTACCCCCAAGTTGGGTACTCATTTTACCGACCTCGGTAGGATGAAAGGCTGAGTCAACCTTGGGCCGGCTACCTGAATCATGCGGGGTTTGAACTTGCAACCATCAAGATCGTAGGTGAAACTTACACTCTGCACTACACAAGGAGTGCCTGATGATAAGCTTGCTGACTGCATCCAGTAATCAGCAGAACTCATCTGTAGACCCTGTAATCTACAGGGTTATTACAAATTTATCTTCCTATGTGAGACCCTCATAATTGTCTTTAATGAGACTCTGATACTTTTGCATTCAATGGAAACAAGCTAAAAATTTTCTTGCACAACATCAGTAATGTTTCCCCCCTCAGAGGCGTCAGTGTGGCTCCCTTTGTCACCGCACACATGGAGCTGGTAGTTCCTGCTGTACACGCAGCAGATCACAACTAACGGATGCAATGACTTCTGGGAAGCCACAGATCATGGTGGGCGTCAAGGGGGGGCGTGTAGACTCTAATCACAAGGCGTTGGGTCCGGGGAACGTGAAGGCCGAGGATGAAGCTCCTATTGTCGCCCAGTGCGCGGCCGATCAATCTGTTTGGTGTCCGTTCACTTCTGACCTCACTTTGATAAAGAAGTGGGATTTCCTGTTCCAGCTGCAGCAGAAGCCAAATCTGTAGCGTCCGGGTAGATAATCCCTGGGATTGTTCCCTCATGGAAGGTCTGGACACTTTCCTGCAGGTTATAGCGCAAAACTCATTCACCGCAGGGAAGCTGCCCGTACGCTCCACATTTTGATGTTTGCCCGGAAGATGGCTTCATCACGAAAGACTCCATGAAATCCTCACTTTCCATTAGTTGGCATACACTCGCAGAAAAAACGTCGCTGCGGTTTGTCGTCTGGTTTCATGGCCGGTAACAGTTACAATCGGTAGGGATAACATTACAAACATTTGAGCGCCGTCTTCCACACGGTCGGCGGTGGGACGATTTTCGCTCACAGATGAAACCCTTTTCCTTCACATTGGAGCACCACTTGTGAGTTGTGCGCCCGCTGGGCGGAGCTTTAACAAACTTTGCATGAAACTGACTGGTAGACGTGACAATCAAGGACACAACACTCCCGTGTTCGTTGGCAGCATTTTGGACCTCATTTGGCAGAACTGTAACAGTAAGACGTCCTTGTTGCTCATAGCAGCCAATCACAGCTGTCGTCTTACCTGACATGAGCGCTGCGCTGTAATTGGTGGTTATGGGCACATTTCTATATCTGAGTCATTAAACAGGAGGTCTGGGGATCTGACATCAGGAAGATCTGTAATAACCCCCGTATAATATGCATCATCTTTACAGGCAAATCGCAGGGTAAGCTGCAGGGCACGCCGTCGCGAGCCGGAGGCGATCGGTTTATTCCCACCCGCAGCACCATGCAGATGGATATGGCCAGCTTCCTACTCACCAAGGAGAACGAGCCGGAGGAGCAGTCGCCCACAAAGAAGGTGACTAGCAGTAACAGATGTGGCCTAAGCACCCCGAGTAAAAGTGCCTCCAAGCTATAGATTATCCCCTTATATTGAGGAGGGGGGATAATGTTATGGATCAGTCAGTGTCTGACTGCTGGGACCCCCACTGTTTTTTAAGAGGGGTCCAAAGGGTCCAACATGAATGGAGCAGAAGATGTGCATGCATGATAATCGGAGTACAAGCTCTCAGCTGTCTCTGGTGCTCTACTGAAGGCAGTAGGGACGGCATGTATTCAAGAACCTCCGGGATCGGTGGGAATCCTGATGGTTGGACCCGACTGATCATAGTGATCCACTATAACTGTAACTTCGCACAACTTTTTAAGAATGCTTCTATTGAGGTACTAGAGTGTTCATTGCCTCACCGTATTCTGCATGTCTTATAACAGGAGCAGCAGAAGGCCTGGGCAGTCAACCTCAATGGGTTTGATATGGAAGATGCCAAAATCTTGCGTCTTGGTGGAAAGTCTCAGAATGCTCCGGAAGGTTTGTGCCATCCCTGGGTTAGGCTTTGGTCACGCCCCTGACGTGCGCTCGCCTCATCCTTCTCCTCCTTCCAGGTTATCAGAACAACTTGAAGGTTCTGTACAGTCAGAAGGCGACTCCTGGATCCAGCAAAAAGCCCGGCAGATATATCCCCTCAATGCCCGACAGAGTCCTCGACGCTCCTGAAATCAGGAATGACTACTGTAAGTTCAGCTGCCACTCGTGACCTGGTGACGCCCTTAAAGGGGTTGTACAGGATGAGCAAAATATGGCTGCACACCCATCCATGGGTTGTCTAGTATTGGCTTTGAGGTGAATGGGGGCGACACTGCAATACCTCACAACACATGGATGGGTGTGGTGCTATTATTGTGGGGAAGCGGCCATTTTATTGAAGTCTTAAACAACCCACTTTTTTTTTTTTTTTAATTGGAAAGGAGTTTTTATATTAACTTTTATTTTTGGGTTCCTAGAGGGGACTTGCTAATGGAGTATAATTCAATATCCCAGTATGGCATTATACCGTTGTTAGAGATGGGGTTACCACTGATGGCTCTTGGATCCTGTTTTTGCGGGCTGCTCATCCTGGCATTGCGGGGGTCGGGGCTAGCGACTGTTTGGGGTTCCCCACTCTGGTGGTCGGTCATGGCAGCTGGCGGCGCGTCCCATGGCAAGGGCACGCCTGTCTGCTGGTCGGCCGCACAGTGCTCAGGTGGGTGCACGCTGCCAGGGGGAAGAAGCTTTAGCACTCCCTCCAGTCATGTGACTTCTCCTCATCCTTCTGGGCAGGGACGTCTGCATATAAGCCCTGCTGGCCCAGACTTTAGTTACCAGTGTTTGGTTTGGAGTTGCTCTGCCTACACCCGCGTTACTGACCTGACTACAGCGTTTATGACCTCGGCTGTTCCGTTGACTGACTCGGTATTGCCCTGTTGTACTCCACACGTACTCTTTGGTTTGACCCTTCTTGCTACGACTACTCTCTGGTCTGTGTGGTTTTGCTTCCTGTCAGCTATTCGGTACTCTCCTCCGTTCTCCCTGTCTTTATTTCCTTGGGGTCCCTGTCATTAGTGCAGAGCAGGGACCGTTGCCCAGTTGTCGCTCTGGGGCTGAACCCAGGGGGTCAAGTAGGTAGGGACACGGAGAGGGCTGGTTTAGGGGTTCCCTGTCCATCTGCCCCAGCTGGTCTATAACAACCGTGTTCTGACACTCAGGCAATTAGCCATGGTATCCCTGAGGGCCTTCAGAAGGTCCCAAGCTGTCATGGCAACTGAATGGCACCTCACAATCATCGCTTGGGGCCTATTGTGGCATTTAATGGGTTGTCAACCAAGTCAGCATTCAGTTTGTCAGACAGCAGGCACCTGCCAGGTATGGAGCGGGATTGGCTTGCGATCTTGTTCCATACAAACCCTGCATGCAAAGGACACAAGGGCATGAAGTTAACCCTGTCTCTCCTTCCAGACTTGAATCTAATTGACTGGAGCTCCCAGAACTTGCTGGCCGTAGCTCTGAATGACTCGGTGTATCTCTGGAACCACATGAGTGGAGATATCATTCTGCTGCTACAGCTGGAGAACTCCGAGGAGTACATCTCATCCGTGTCTTGGATCAAAGAAGGGAATTACCTGGCAGTAGGAACCAGCAACGCTGAAGTGCAGGTGAGTCTAAGGTCTGTCACTTGTGTGTCATGGCCTCTGCACTGGATGTCTAATGGCTCCCTCTACTCCTCCAGCTCTGGGATGTGCAGCATCAGAAGCGGCTCCGGAATATGGTCAGCCACTCGTCCCGCGTTGGCGCCCTCACCTGGAACAACCACATCCTTTCCAGGTGAGTCTGTTGGCCCTATAGTTATAGGCACTGTAGGGGATGTGGTCACCTCTGAGGGCTGGAATGATCACTAAGACCCCAAACAGTCATTTATTAAACTTGCACAAAGTTAGCTTGAGGGTCACTCACCTCTGCAAAAATGTCCCCTTTTCCCAGTCTGTCCTGTGGTCACATGATTACATTGGGCATGCAAGGAAGCTCAGCTGATATGGACACAGACCCCTGTGAGTATTTGCTTGGAGTATGGGTACAGCCCCAGAGACAGATGTAGTGGCTAACCTGCCCATAGAGGGTAACAAAGGCTCACAGGGGATAGTTGGACTAGAGTCGGCTGCTGCTGGGCATGCAAGTTCCAATCAGGAAAACGGGTACATTTTTGGAAAAAGTGAGTAAACTGCAAACTTGGGATAACCATGTAATAAACGGCCATTTTGTGTCTTGGACAGCTCCTTATGAAGGTAACTGTCTCCAAGCAGTGATCAGCTCCAGTGCACAATCCATGTCTGTCCAGCGTTCAACACCAATAGCATGTAGCAGAAAATGTCCGGCACTCAAGGAATCCCATACAATCCAAATATCCGTCATATTACCATAAAACCAGAGGGCATGTAAAATCTTGTGTACTTCAGACTAAACTCTCATAGCGGGCTTCTCCATTGTAGTACAACATGTTTCAAAGTATCATTATACAATTAAAACCACATGCTAAATGTGAGACTTATTATAATGAAGCGGCAGGGCTGTGCGAAGGAACAATGGTCTATGTACCAATCCATCAGATCAGTAATGCAGTCCTGCAAACAGGATCCAATATGCCTCACGTATTTAGAAGCGGTTTCCCATTTCCCCATGTCTGTTTTAATTTGTTCAGTCCCCATAAGGGCTCCTTCACACTGGTAACGGTGATTATCTCCCTCGCAATCCTACTAAAAACCTATTCATGCAAGGAGTTTTCACGTGGAAACAGCCTCGCACCCCTGTAGGGTTCCATTCATCCCTGCCACAGCATGATATCGCAATGTTCTCCCGCTATTTTCATTGGGGCTGCTGCTGATGTGTGGGAACCCCTGGGTATGCCTCCATGCCCATCTGTATCACATCTTGTAGCCAAGCTAGAGGCGGTACAACAGGGTACTAGTTGGCATGGACCAACTTGGGCCTGTCTTAGGATGCCCTCTGGACTCCCCAGGTGGGGTTAGTGATGGAGACCCTGTGGGTTGTGAACCCTGGGCATTATGTGCTGTACAAGCTTGCTGTTGTATCTTTCATGTTTGCTGTGATGTGGAATAACTGTCAGGGGTCAGATATAAAGTTCCTGACTCCAGAGGAGGGGAGCGGTGTGTGTACCGTCTGGGGGAGGGCTGTGTATGTGTACCGTCTGGGGGAGGGCTGTGTGTGTGTACCGTCTGGGGGAGGGGTGTTACTGGCAATGAGTGTAGATTTGAAAATCTTTAAAAGGGTAAATGTTAAAGCTCCAGTGAAAATGCTTGTTTTTGCTCAGATGCCACAATAGAAGAAATGTCCCCATGTGAAATCATACGCAGAAAACAAACTGCGACATGTTCTATTTCTGTGCGGGTCTCGCAGAGGCCTGCACAGAAATGTCAGTGGTGACGCGCCGGCGCATAGCAGAGAATGAAGACTCCGTGAGTTGGTGAGCCGCAGGCCTTTGCAGGGGGACGGGCCCACATCCTGCAGTGGGATCCGACCCGGCTGCCTGAAGGTGTGGCCTTTCTCTTATGCTGTTTTTCTTCTAAGTTCTGTCTGAAATGCGTTAGTTTTTACATGGCTCTCCCGTTTCATGGTGAAGAATGTGATGGTAACCATCTGTCTTATGTGGCCCAGTATACACGAGCCTTGTGCCATAATCGGAGCTTCCTTATGACTACTTTCTATTCAATGCCTAATCTTGTTGGTTTTCAGTGGCTCCAGGACCGGACACATCCACCACCATGACGTCCGAGTTGCGCAGCATCACGTAGCTACCCTGACGGGCCACACGCAGGAAGTCTGTGGTCTGAAGTGGTCCCCTGATGGCCGCTATCTGGCCAGTGGGGCAAATGATAACCTGGTGAATATCTGGCCTTGTGTCCAAGGAGATGCCGGAGAGTTCACACCCGTACAAACCTTCACACAACATCAAGGTGCTGTCAAGGTAAGGAGAGCAACTATGGGTGTTTATATACTGGGTGACCAAGCTATATTCCAGAGCTGCACTCACTATTCTGCTGGTCTAGTCACTGTGTACATACATTACTGATCCTGTACTGCTCCTGAGTTACATCCTGTATTATACTGCAGAGCTGCACTCACTATTCTGCTGGTGGAGTCACTGTACATGCATTACTTATCCTGTACTGACCCTGAGTTACATCCTGTATTATACTCCAGAGCTGCACTCACTATTCTGCTGGTGGAGTCACTGTGTACATACATTACTTATCCTGTATTATACTTCAGAGCTGTGCTCAGTACTTGGTAGAATTAGAAGTTCTCCTAACCATAAGATAAGGGACAACTTGCTGACCAGTGGGGGGCCTGTGTCATTCTCACTTCGGGGTTTACTGCACCCCTGGCAGTGAGGAGGATGATCTGTCCGTGCACTAGTGCTCCATTCACTTTCCATGGAACCACGAAGTTACCAAAGCAGCTGCTTGAGTGTTTCAGTCATTGAAACGAATGGTTGATAGACGTGGAGGATGTATCTGGGGGCTCGCTGTGTTTAGGGGCTTCACTCTCCTCCCTTATGGGAGTGAGAAATTATTACATTTTGCTGAATATGAAGAGGTGCAGCCGGCCCACAACATCACACCCTCCGAGGAGGAGGTGCAAATACATGAAGTGAATGTAAGAAAGTGCTTGTAGGTGCAATTCCCTTTTCCCTCTTTAACCCTTTAATGGCACGGCTCATAACATCACATTATACCCCGATCTGACAGGCAATCTATCAAGCCTCGTCACAGGCATGGCTTGATAGTGCTGCTGTTGCAGATTCCCTAGGGCCTTTTAGAAGGCAACTGGCTACCACGGCCGCCCACTATCTCATGGCGAGGGGCAGTGCGGGACCTCCAAACACCAATCAAGGCACTTAAATGCTGCTGTCAGAAATTGCAGCATTTAAAGGGTTAACGGCTTCAAACCTCAGACACAAATATACATCCTTCAGGGTTAAGGGAGGGGGAACAGATTGCACTCACAAACCCCCCCAGCCCCCCCACCCCACCCTCACTGCTTTTTTTTCTTTCCCCCCCCCCCCCCCCCCCTTCATTGACCATGTATCCTGGCCAGCTCTCTCCATACTGATGCCACTGCAGCCGGAGAACCTGTCCTCAGTGACAGAAGCCCTCCTCCACAGATCAGCAGTGGGACTCTGCCAATTTAGCAAGCTATTTTTCATCCTATGAATGTGGGATAACTTGCAATCTTGGTACGACGCTATTAATGCTGAAACCCCCCAGCTCTCCCTGCTTGTTCAGGGTCGCCCAGACTGCAAATCAAAAGGCAAACTAAAGATGCCCAACGGAACTAGTCTTTCCTCATTGCAGCATTTCTTCTGTTACGGAGGATGTCTGACTCTTCAAAGCCAATCCGCCGCATTGTGACTTCTGCTGTATTGATCTGTTCTGGCCCCGCTCAGGATGTGGTTGGGTAGATCATGGGTTCATTACTGGATTCCGGGCTGCATTTGCTCTTGTGTGAAAGAAAACAAGGCCATAAATACAGTGTAGACTGACTGTCTTCCCCCACAGGCTGTAGCCTGGTGCCCATGGCAGTCCAACGTCCTTGCCACTGGTGGCGGAACAAGCGACAGACATATCAGAATTTGGAACGTGTGCTCGGGGACCTGCTTAAACTCTGTGGACACACACTCCCAGGTAAGTGATGGCCCAGCCCTCGCCCTATGGCACCGCACCCACTGAATGCTGATGAGCGCTGCTTTCCCAGGTCTGCTCCATCCTCTGGTCCACGAACTACAAGGAGTTGATCTCCGGCCACGGCTTCGCACAGAACCAGCTGGTTATCTGGAAGTATCCCACAATGACTCGCGTATCAGAATTAAAAGGTAAGTGCCGCTCCACAGCTGAACCTACCTACTTACCTGAACTCCGGCCAACATGGGTGCGTTCCTCCCCAGGGCACAGCGCCAGAGTGCTCAGCCTGGGCATGAGTCCGGACGGCAGCACCGTGGCCTCCGCTGCGGCAGACGAGACCATACGGCTGTGGAAATGTTTCGAGCTGGATCCAGTCACCAAGAAGGAAAAGGAGAAGGTGAGGAGCAGCAAGAGCCTCATCCACCAGAGCATCCGCTGAGCTCCGCCGCCTGATTTTAACCCTTCATGCACACTTTGGATTTTGTAATAAACTTTTGGATTTTGTACTATGACTTGTAAAGTGTTTTTAGAGGGCCGTTAAGGTTTTATGAGCTTTTACCTGTGACGAGCGCTGTACTGACAGGACTATTTATACCAATGTGCCTTGTCCAATTATTAAATTGGTTTTATCATGGACGACTATCTGTGGCCTCGGCTTCATAGTATCATGTAATGTGAGATGTGAAAAAATGGGTTGCATTTTGGGTATTGCCATAATGTGAGGACCTTCACTCCCACCCCCTTATAGTCACTCTGTCCCTTGTTACTGTCACTCCTGTTCCTGCACCCCTCACTGCGGTGTTAATGTCCGACACGGAGCTGCTGTGCGCTGAGCTGCTATATGTATGTGACCACTGTAAATAAAAGTGTAACGTGGTTTCCATGCTGGCTGCATCTGCTGATTTATGGGGATAAATTGGGCTTTGGGGGGGCTTTCAAACAAAGTTCTGCTAAACATAACGGATATGGTCATGTCGTGGAGAGACTTCAGATTTTCCACTAAGGAATTCTACAAGGGCAGCAAAGTCAATGAGCAGCCATTTATGACCACTCTGAGTACGATCACTCAGCCAGTTGTGAATCCACCTAACAGTTGCCTTGTCAATCATATGCCTTAGTACAGTCAAGATATACTATATCCACCGCATCTCCCTGATCAACCCAGTCGATGATTCTGTCACAGAAGGAGATTAGATTCGTCCGGCATGACTTGTTTGTTACAAACCCAGGCTGGCTCTGGTTAACTACTATTCCCATCCAAGTACTTGCATACATGCGGTCTAGTAATTTTGTTCAAAGATTTTTGTTTATTTTTTTTCTTGGTAACGAAGTCAGGCTCACAGGCCTGTAGTTTCCTGGATCCACAGTCTTCCTTTTTTTTTTTTTTTTTTTAAGATTGGGACAACATTTTGCCCTTCTAATCTTCTGGGATTTCTGTTCTCGACGAATTTTCATAGATTACTGCAAGTGGTTCAGCAATTATCTCTGCTGCTTCCTTTAGTATCCAAGGATGTAATTCATCTGGAACTGGAGACTTGAATTCATTTAAGTTAGCTAAGTCTTCCCTCACCATCTCTGCTTATAGACTTCTCAAGGGGTTGGTAGGAGGGCATTGTTTTTTTTTGTGTAGCAACTATAGTTTTCTAAAAACTAGTAGTGATACCTTTTTTGGTTTTCCTCATTCCATCTGAAAACCAACTGTTGAAATCCAAAACTGAGGCAATTTATTTCCATATGAATCACTTCCATGTAATGGGAGTTGTATGCAGCCTGTGCACCTCCATCACATGTATGACTTTTCTGTGGCAGGAAGTTAAGTGTCTCGTGTTAGCTTTTCCATCTACATACTTAGTGGAGAGGGGCTTCAGCGCAGTTCAGCAGCTCCCGACAAAAGCGAGAAACAAGCTTCAGATATGTGTAAGGGGTGACTTAAGACTACAGTTGATGAAGATAGAACCAAATATCACGAAATTGTCATCCGCTCATCAGGCCCAATGCAGCCATTAATGACACAGATTGATTCTGGCAAACATTAGTAGTCAAATTTCATTGTTCTTGCATTTTAATTCGTCTTCTGACCATTAAGGGTTAAGGTGTATCTTGCATTTTCTTTAGGCCCCCTGCACACGGGTGGAAATTCCACGGCGGCCACCATCCCAATACCTAAAGGGCTGCAAAAGGTTGGGAACTACTGAGTTACAGGACATAGCAAATTACATATATTCCACTAGGTGGCAGCAAACACTAAAGAAATGCTTGTATTATCTTCATACAGGTTATAGCATGAAACCACTCGTAATGATCATTGGTCCACAAATTCTTGTCGGGGAGGGGCGCTCCTTCCTACACATTCACATCAGATTTCATTCATTGCAATGCAACAAGTGCAATCTGCAGCTCAATCCTCAACCAAATTTGCAACAATTTGATTGCAGGTTTTACAATGTTTGTGCATTGCGGCTGAACTCTGCAGTGGACGTTGCCAATATGTGTGGATGTGGCCTAAGAAATCATCCACTGGCTGAACTCTAAGAAAAGTATGATGTGCCATTATAGATTTATGTCAGGGTAACTCCCACAACTTATGTGCCGGCTGCAGGGGTCACCTCACCCGATACAACATCAGTGATCTGCAGTATAACATTATTCTAGGGGCGGGGGTCCCTAACCCTCCTTGGACTGCCGTACATCAGTTCCAGTTCTCAGCTGCGGATGTTGTAGCATGGGCAGATTTCTGCAAGCTGCAGTCAGATGACGGACAGAAATGTCTGCAACCAGTCCCATGACTTCGGCCTCCGGTCCGTCTACCATGACTATATGTTCCAGCATCTGCACGGACATCCCTGACAGAGTACACTGTAATGAGCATCAAGGAGCTCGTTATAAACCCCATTTCAAATGCCACACAAAACATTGTAAAACTCTTCTATTGATTTCAATAGGGGTTGGAGACGAGCGTTAAAAAGGGGTGTTTCTAATGCCACCATTTTCAAACTTCTCTGCTCAATTTTAGTGCATTTCAGCAATTTGTAACGCACCTCTTCATCCCATGCAATGATGGGCTGCATTAGAAAACAACCCATTTTTACAGATGCCTGTGTGAGAGCAACCTTGGGGAAAAGATGAATGTTAAAATGCAGAAGTACAAAGCGTTGATTTCTACTTGTGACTTTCCAAGTAGTCCAGGCTGTGTAGTTCACGGTGTGACCACTAGAGATGCTATTACACCAATATTGAGTATATAGGCTCAATAGTCAGATCAGAAGCAGCTACCGGGGGAGAACCAGTTTTGAGCCAAACTCACAGGATCAGGTACCTGCAAAACGAGAGAAAACATTTGGCAGGTGCCAAATATACAGAAGCCGTTTGTAGATGTAGGTGCAAACGTTCAATAAGGCCAGAGTCAGACGATACAGATCCCTGGTGCCGGGTGACATTACAACCAGATGGCATCAGTATTTCAGCAGCATTTGCCTCATTCCAGCTTATTTACCATATAAAAATGGAATTCTTCCCGTTAATTTCTTTCCCATGAGTCCATCCTGACGGCACACATGGAGGTTGCCCCTCCCAAGCTCGTTGGGACAGGAAGAGGAGAGTTCCTATGGCCCCCTCCCACCAACCATCTCCAGTGACTTCAAATCATCACAATGGAAACGCGGCTGAGTCTTTTATTGATGCCGAAAAACCCAACATACATGCAAGTATACAGTAATTCGCCAGAGTGGGTAAGTATGTTGATCCAGGGAACAGTCTGATTGCCATTAGGGAGTCGGGAAGGAATTTTTTCCCCAAAAGGGCTAATTGGCTTCTGCTCTTGGGGATTTTTGCCTTCTTCTGGATCAACAACAACACAGGAGGATAGACAGGCTGGACTAGATGGACATTGTCTTCATTCGGCCTAACAAACTATGTTACTATGTTACTCTCAGTACCCAGGAATTCTCAGAAATAGTCCCATCTCCCTGAGTATTGAGAAAGCCTACCCCCTACTGGACCTGTAGTTCCATCTGGAATCGGGCCTAGGGGTAAAACTGGCACCTTTACCCCTGCCTCCTTTTGGGTACGACCACCTACCCCATTTTTCCCTTACTTCTCCCTCTGGGTCGGTAAGTTTCCTTCCGAAAATACAAAGTCTTTTTTGGCAAATCTGTTGGCAAACCCCTTTTCCTATCTCCTGCCTATTCCAGGATTTTTCGATAGTGTCTCCAGTCCAGGCTCTAAGCCACAACGCTCATCTGGCAGAATTTCCTAACACCGCATTTCTGGCAGTGAACCTCACAGACTCCGCCGATGCATCTGCTAGGAGAGCTGTAGCCTTCTTAAGTGAAGGAACACATTCCAATATCTCTTCACTTGATGTTTTTTGTTTTAAATGAGACTGCAGCTGAGCAAGCCATAAATACCTGGACCTCGGCACAGATGTAGCTGCTATGTTGGATTCCACCAAGGTAGATGCTGACTCCCATGCTCCTTTAAGGAAACCCTCGACTTTTCTGTCCATCGGGTCCTTTAACTGAGATGAATCCTCAAAAGGTAAGGATTAAGGAAGTTTTCTTAATAAGCTTCACTACCTGAATGTCCACCTTTGGCACCGTATCCCCCAAGACTGGGTCCTCTGGTGCGAACATTTCATCCTGCACTGATCTTGGTATCTTGGTTGCTGGACCTCGATCACTTCCATGGTGTTACGTACTGCCGTAATTAACTCAAGATTCTGGTTAGTGAAATAATATTTCTTCTCACTGTCATCCATTATAACAGGCGCTGAAAATTCAGATGATTTCCCCTCGGAATAGTCAGCCTCAGACGGTTCTGATGATGTCTGGAAGGTCCTGGCTGGGGTTTGGAAGTTTTCCCCGATCGTATCGCCTGAACCAGAGGCGTAACTTGAAGCTCCCGGGCCCCAATGCAAAACTTGTAACAGGGCCTCCAACTGTAATGCTTTATTCATAGAACTGGGCTCCCTCTGTGGAGAAGAGAGGCCTTATGGGTCCCCTAAGGCTCCTGAGCCCGGGTGCAACCGCATCCCCTATAGTTACGCCCCTGGCCTGAACTTCTTCCCTCACCGTTAGGCGGATGCCTTGTAACAGGTTCTGTTGTTCATCCTTTACAATTGTTGCCATACAGTCTGAGCATATCAGTATTTTCGTATTGTCATTCCCTTTTTTTTTTGCACACAATTCACACTTCTTTATTTTTATTTTTTGACAATTTTCATTTTTAATGCTTCTTCCTAAAAATAGAAGATGCCATTATACCGATATACATAACATCACTTTTCTGGATTTGGCCAAGTGGACTACTTACAGCTGGCAAATTCCCCTTGTCGCCATCCATTCTTTCCATGGCATTTTGGAGGTGCTACAGAGCTTGAATCCCACATAGAAGCTCTCAGGGATTTAAATCTAGCGCCTGTTCATGCACCGACGCCGCTGGAGCGTTTCTGATGTCATCACGCACTACGCAATGCCATGTCATCGTTTGGAGCCGGCCGCCACACCATCACTATACGCCAGTGCAGTGGCCCATATGCATATATCTGACCCCTCCATAATTGTCTTAAATGTCATGTCTTCACTGTAGATGCTCTGTGTAAATTGTCTTGTCACTAGTTATGTGTATTGCACAGCTGCAGCATGTAAGAGGTTAATGTCTGTAATTGTCTGGGTTATGTCTGGAAATGTAACAATTTGTGATGTCACGTATGATTGATATATGGGAGTGCAAGGTGAAAAATGAAATCTCCTGAGAACTTAAGAGAACCGGCTTGACTAAGTCGGAGAGAGAGAGAGGGAGGGAGTGCCGGCCACATGGGGGTACCTTCAACCCTCATGTAGTGAAGAATGGAAGCAGAAGAGAGGTACACTGGGGGTCTATTCCCAGGACCCCTGCCCTAAGAGAGAGCGAGAGTACGGAAGAAGAAACAAGAAGTCCGTCGTGCAGTGTATAGAATCCTACAGAAGTGAGTATTCAGTGGAGTGTACTTGTCCTCTCGCGGAGTGTGTGTCCAGGAGCGGAGTTCTACCAATAACTAGACTGTAGGCCCGGTTTCATCCCGCTTCCCCCCTCCCTGACCTCTTCAATTGTTTCCTGCACTGGTGTGTGAGTTTGTCTACCACTTGTAAGGCTGTGTCAAGATATTTATTGCAAGTAAAGTTCTGGATGTTGACCATTCCCAGCAACTGAGTGTCATCAAGTTAACCCGTGTGTGGGCTTTCTTTATTTACCGTCGGATATCCCACCGAGCAAGGAACGGTGGCGTCACCCATGACAAAACTGTACAAGTCCACAACACAACTTATTTAGGTAACCAGTGCACCAGCGTTGCCTGGAGAGGCCTGCCAGGGCCTTGGCCAAGGGTCACATGCGTCCCTCAGGGGAGGAGCTGGTAGTGCCAACATGACAACCCTAAACAGCTACCCTGCCATCTCCTCAGTGGTGTGCCTTGCACCTTAGTCGCTGCAGGAAAACCCTTTTTCTGGCATCACGAACAGAATCGTCCCTATGCGCCTGCGTCATTTTGCTGCCCAGACCGAAGAGATTGTGAGCCCATGTCTGGAGAATTGTCTACTGTGTCTATTCTGGTCTACTGAGCCCATGAGGAAACTACCGGAAGGACAGGACTGTGTGCCTGCACCCAAGATGATGCAGAGTGAAAAGGATCCTTTAGCCAACCCTTCCTTTATGACTAGGATGCGGTATGTGATGCGCCAAGGACGGGTGAGATTGTTGGACCCCGTGATGTTGGCTGATTTGTATATTACTGCCACAGGAGAAAATGTTATGGACGTACAAGCTGTCATCCAAACGTCTTCTTCTAAGGACTTTCCCGCCAAGAGATTCCTGCTTTTGCTGAAGAAAAATTAGGGGAAAAGACAAGAGGAACTTTGGCGCGAGTTTCAGGACATCCCCCAAGGGGAGGAGTGCACAACTACTGAGGAGCCTCTGGATCTCTCAGTTCTATCTGCTCTGGGATACCAAGCTACAAGGATGTTACCTCCAAGAAGAGACTCTGAGATTGCGACTACAAAAAAATTGCAGTGCGTGCCTACAGGATATCCTCCCCCACAGCCGCGGTACTATTGGGGCGACGAACCGGAGCTGCAGGAGGTATTGAGGGCACTGGCTGCAGCCGCAACCCCACCCCGGAATCCACTCTTTATCTGACCAGGAGCTCTCGTCCCGGCAAGGAAGAGGTCATCACCACCACCACCTACTCCCGCGGAGGAAGTTCCCGCGCTGGCTACTACAGTAAGGATCTATCATCAGAGGGAGCCATTCATCCTGCCCTGGATCATTATCTACCAGGATAACAAGGAGGCGAGAGCCACCATACCCGCAGGATTGCATCCCCATGTTAGGGACTTTGAGGAGCCCGGGGTGACAGTGTACTTTCATGCAAAAGAACTGTACCTGTGGGCAGAGTTGCGCTGCCCATCAAGTGTACCACCTATGTTGGCTAAAGAGGACGCTGCACAAACTTCCGGAAACAACTTATTCAGGTAACCGCTGCACCAGCGTTGCCTGGAGTGGCCAGTTTGGGACTTGGCCAAGGGTCACATGCGTCCCTCAGGGATGGAGTTGATAGTGCCACCGTTACATCCTGTATTATACTCCAGAGCTGCACTCACTATTCTGCTGGTGGAGTCACTGTGTACATACATTACTTATCCTGTACTGATGCTGAGTTACAGCCTGTATTATATTGCAGAGCTGCACTCACTATTCTGCTGGTGGAGTCACTGTGTACATACATTACTTATCCTGTACTGATCCTGAGTTACATCCTGTATTATACTCCAGAGCTGCACTCACTATTCTGCTGGTGGAGTCACTGTGTACATACATTACTTATCCTGTACTGATCCTGAGTTACATCCTGTATTATACCCCAGAGCTGCACTCACTATTCTGCTGGTGGAGTCACTGTGTACATACATTACTTATCCTGTACTGATGCTGAGTTACAGCCAGTATTATATTCCAGAGCTGCACTCACTATTCTTGTTAGTGGAAGGATCAAACTTACCAGATACTAGTAACTAATGAAACCACCCTGAGCAGGGCAAGAAGTGAAGTAAACACAAATTTGTCAGGAAAGCTTTCAGTCATGGTAGTTTCACATGAGTGATTGAGATACCGGCACGAGAAAATCACGGAGATATCGCGATTTTGCTCATGAGATGTCTGGGCATCCACGCTGCGCCGCTTGTCATCTTCTCACAAGAAAGACCGTAGGAGTTGTTAAATGCACGACAATGGTCAGTTTAATGCGATAAAACATAGGCTCCATAGAAAAACATGGGCGAAAAAAAAAAAAGGAGCAAAACGTAGAGAGATCAGAATAGACAATTTTTTTCCACGCAACATCACATGATTAAAAACATCGCAAATGTGAAGGAAACCATTGAAGAACGCGGGTTTCATCATTTTGCGTTTTTGCACAATTTTATCGCCCGTGTGAAACCGTCCTGAAGCAACGGTCAAAAGGGCAGCTGACTGGTAAGGGTCAAGATCTTATGCATTTTGTATGGTGTTTCCATAATTTTGTCCGCGCCCTGTATATATAATAATCACACCATTCTTTAACCATTTCCTCCCCTCCTTCATACAGCAAGTCATGAAATACAGAAATAGACCATTTTTTTGGTTACAAGACAAAACCGCCAGTCACGTCTCGGGGAAAAAGTAAACTTTATTTAGTTACCCCTCGAAGTTAAGAGAATGTACGGATGGGCAGATTCCTCTGACGGCGGGGGTCGCTATGATCAGTGCAAGCCGCCGCGGTCACATCACAGCCAACAGGAGGCCCCAGGTTGCCGTCCTCGCAGTCTACAAGCCACATCTGCACCCGCAGGAGGAAGCTGTTCGGATTGTTTGGCCGACGCAGAACCTCTGCAACTACAATTCCCTGCAGATGGCAGGCGTGCTGGGAGTTGTAGTCTTCCAATGTAGGAGACCACTCCCCCACACTTCTAGATGACGCAGCTGATCCAAGTAAATACCGCCTTTGTTTTTACTGCTTTTCTTTTAACCCCTTCATGACCGGCCTATTGTGTGCCTTAAGGACCAAGTGATTTTCAGCATCACATTACAAGGCTTGGCTTTTGTGGGACAAGTTGTATATTTTTAAATGGCACCTCTCCAGGGGGACGTATAATGTGTTGTACAACAAAAGGACTTTAACTGGGTTCAAATATTATATAAAAAAAAAAAAAGTTTGAAACATTTTTTTTAGTCCCTGAAGTGGACTTGAAGATCTAATCATTCGCTCTCTAGAATAGTACACTGCATTACTAATGTAGTGCATTCTACTAAGCCTATGACAGCAGCCTATTAGGCCCCGCCTCCTGCAGAGTCAATTATATGGTGGACATGGAGGCCTTTGTCAGGCTTCCAGCTGCCATGGGAACTCATTGGTACCTTGTGATTGTGGAGTGCCAATGGGTGATGGACAGAACCCCCCCACCCCCGCGGGGTTTGTCCATTCCTGGCAGTTAGAGCAGGAGCCCCGCTGTCAGTAAGACCACTGCCGATTTAAAGCTCCTAAGTAAAAAGGCGTATTGCAGTCACGAAGGGGTTAAGGCTCGTCATATCCCCACACTACTAACACAAAGGTGATAGAATCAGACAGAAGCGCCATCCGTTCAGGAGTCACGGAGTGCGTTCTTCTCTGCATGGTACATAACCAGCAGAGCGCCCCCTACGTATACAGTATTAGCGACAACAGCTTTCACTTTGGAATTAAACGATGTGCAATAAGTCTCTTTTATTAATAGTATTACACAAAACTGATAAATATTCTGGCAGACTTGCGGATAAGTTATGAGGAGATCCCAGCCCGGCGCAAATTCTGTCCAGGCCGCCAGCATCACATGTTCAATCGGGCGCTAATCCCCCCCCCCCCCCCCCCTATTTTCTTGGGCCTGCAGAATTATTTTTTTTTATATACAAAAAGTTATTCTAGTGTATCGGCCTCCGCCGCTAGAGAGCTGCACCCCGCGGCCGCAGAGACCGGTATTACAGTGTTACTAGATACAGAAAACCAGTGAAACGCGTTGGGTGAGACGGTATGGACGGGACATGGGCGGTGATCTACGGTGTAAGGGATAGTGTGAGCTAAGTGAATGAAGGCGCAGACAACACCCCCCCTCCTCCTTCAGATCAGGCAAATTCATGTAAATTTAGCCTAAACAAAAAAAATACACAAAAAAAAAAAACACAAAGTTTCACACAAATACTGTTGTCTCCTTCAAACAAAAAAAAAAAAAAAAAAATGACCTAGAAAGCTAAAAAGACCCAAACATCCCGATATTCAAGTATTTCAGGATTCCTGCACCTCTAGTGAGCTGGGCACGGATGTCTGTGAACAATGAAACCCAGTGCAAAGATAAAAAACAAAGCGGGCGAGGCCGGGAGGCCGAAGTCAGGAGGAGCCGGCCCCCACGGCCCGCGCTCTAGGCGACGAGATGTACTGGAATGTGATGCAGAAGGAATCCGGATTCTTGGAGATCGTCACGGGACTTCAGTACGGAGTAGAGAAAGACAAGGAGGGAATTTTTGGAATGAGTCGGCCCGTCTTTTCTTTTTGTATGTGTGCTCGATGCTGGAGAACAGGGAGATTGCTGAGACGCTGGACGACGGAGTGGACGCAGGGAGTCAGACACACTCGCTTCATACAAACAGTCTTTTTAGGCACTTAATTTTTTTTTTTTTGGCTGGTGTAAGCCCCCAGGTGAAGTCGGAAACCAGTTTGGCAGTTCGTACCGGCCATCACACCGCTGGGTTTCTCGTTTTTTTTAACAAAAGTAATAATTAAAGGGGAAAAAATGGCGACATTATCTTCCCACATTTCCACCTGGGATAGGATTCGGGAGATCTCAGCCGTCGGTCTTGTAGACTTTAGTTTTCCTTGGCTTTGCCGTTCTTGGCCTTGCCGTTCTGGTGTATGGCTCCATTGGCGGAGCCGGTGGACTTGGGGAGACGACGTCCTTTGGTGTAGGCCTGGTACCAGAAGTTAGAGAAGAGGGCGAAGAAGACTGTGCCGTAGATCCAGATGAGGTGGATGAAGATGGGGTACTGGTAGTCACAGGAGGACATGAAGTAATACTGAGTGATGTGGATGGAGACCAAGACGAACTGGATCTGGAAGACAGAAGAGGGCGAGAACATGAAACATGCTTGTGGCCCAAGGTGACTCGGGCCGTAATCTGTGTCAACGCTCTTACCAGCTGGATGGCAGTCATGTGCTTCTTCCACCACAGAAACTTCTGGAACCGTGGCCCAGCAGCGGACAGCCCGTAGTAGAAGTACATGATGACGTGGACCAGGGAGTTGATCATGGCGTGGAAGGATCCCATACCGCCTGCAGAGAAGAGACCGGTCAGAGGAAGAACACGGACTGACTCACAAGCTCATCACAACCAGGGACGTCTGAAGTCCTCACCTGGACCGAACTTTACCCCCCACCACCAACTCCAGGGTAGAACGGAGTGATGGAAGATGTGCAGGAATGTGATCTGACCGTTCTTCTTCCTCAGGACAAAGAAAACCTGTGGCAGAAAGAGAAGAGGGCGAACTAAGAAAGGCGAAGACGGTCCATGCTACTGCGCAGGAAGCAAGATGTCTGCCGTGGTCAGTGGCAACATGTTTAACCCCTTCGCAACCAGCCTATTTTGCACCTTATGGACCAGGCGATTTTCATCATCACCTTGCAAGGGTCAAAAGTGGTTGACAGAGCTGGTTATTCTTGTGGGATGAGTTGTATATTATAATGGCCGCGCTCTCAATGTATTGTATACATTGTAAATGTCTAGTAAGTTTTTTTTTTGGGGGGGGGGGGGGGGGGAATGAGGGCTGGGAATAGGCTGAGTTACATGGCAAACATCCCATCATTATATGCCTAGGTCAGGGACTACAACCCACAGTCCTATAGCTATGTTGAAACTAGGACTCCCAGCATGGCCCGTACAATCAATTACGCCCCAACTTCCCACATCCAGGAAGAATCTGAGCGGACGGCGTCTCATTAACCCTTACACGGTCAGATATTTTATATCTACTAACAGGGCAGCAGTTCGGTCCTTACCGTATCGAGCAGCTCAATAAACTTGGAGAACAGGAAGAGCCAGGCTACTTGCACCATCTAAAGAAAGAAGAAGGGCCACGTTAATCGTTATCCGATGCAGCCGGCCATGTCTGCCAACCCGGAGGTTGTACCAAGAGAAAGTTATCCCCAACCCACAGGTCTGCTGGGACCCCCACCAGCTCTGAGAACAGGGGCCCTACATAAATGGAGCAATAGTCAAGCCGATGCTGCACCAAAGTGCTTGAATAGAGTGGTGGGGTGCATGCTCAACCACCTCTTCAGAACCCCCAGTCTCAGGATGGGTGGTGGTCCCAGCAACCCAACCCTCAATCCTGGCACATGCCCTTTAAGGCTATATTATCCATTAAAGGGGTTGTACTGCAATTACAAGGATCCTTTTCACTTATCTCCAAGGTCTATGGGCATCTTTGAAGACTTAGGCGATGACCCCCTATACAGTAATGGTTTGATGAGGACACTGGGGGTGATTAGCGCCACCTTATGGTTGACGGACGCCAATAACTTTCCCAAAGAGACGCTGCACACCTTTATAACGTTGCGTGCAGTAAATCCCCCCGTCTGTTATACGTGATCTGCCGTCGCTCCAGGGCCCGGGGTGCGGCGTCCTGGTTGTGGTTACTATGGCTGGAGGCAATAGCAAACATCGCGCGGTGTTTATAGAGCAAAGTTCAGCAGGTGGCGGCAGGTGGCAGCGTCTCCGGAGGAGGGCGGAGTCAGCCTCACCTGTCAATGATCAATAATTGGCGCAACACCAGGCAACTTACTCACCCTCAGAGCCATTGGTGAATCGGAGACGTCCACGGGGTCGCAACGCCAGGTGTATCCGGTCAACCAACCCGACATAAGGAACTGCGCCAAAGAGAGATAAGTGAAAACACGGGATGGTTTCAACGCTAGCGCCGTTATCGCTTTATGGCCGCTGTAAATGTTATCGCAGTTTGATAATGTCAAGGTCTGCGTTCTGTCACTTCCTCCTGAGAGGTGTAATCCGCGCCGAGGGATTCATCTTGTGTTATGGAAAGTTCTGCAGCTTTTTATATTCTACTATTCTCAAATCCAATGTTTGCTGTCAGTGAATGGAACATGTTCAGATCCATAACCCTCCTTGACTTATTACTCCTCACAGCTGAGGGTTTGCTACAATTGTATCCAGTGTAGACAATCCTCTGATCACCAAATAGACCAGCAGCACAAATATCTACTGATCCGGATAGTTTGTTACAATGTGTCGGTGCGGTAACGCACATCAGCATGGAGTCCGGGGTGCGTCCCTCAGAGGATCGGCCAGACTGAATACAACTGGTTCAAACATGAATGTCTTCTCTGACAACGAAGCAAGCAGAGATCTTGAGAACGAGGAGCGACTGAAACAAAGTATATCTGGAAGTGTCAGAACACGTAAAAGACGTTCGTCACCGCAAATCGCCATAAAGTGAACCGAAGGAGGAGATGTACAGGGTGGAGTGAAAAAACGGATGCGGCGCCATATCTCATACTGGGGACTTATATGAAGCAACAGGAGCGTACTTGAATGGGAAGACATGCGCTACATGATGGTCCGGCGCGGCTCCTGGGGGCCCCGGAACACAGATTTCATGTTTGTGTTATGGCCCCTATAAGAGCGTAAAACCCATATGCAAAGTTCAAAAGTAGCTTTCTGCATCTCTACGTCCCGGGAGACCGCTGCCATGACGGACGCAAGGAAAGCGGACTGGATGCGGCCTCCTTCTGTGATACATGCATGGAGCAGTTCGCAGTGCAGTCAACGGTTGGCGCTATCATTGTGGAACCATGTTAGTCAACCGCGAAACGTCAATTCAGATGCAACGCAAATTACTAGTAAGAGCGTGACCCAATCAGAAGACAACGCAGATTTTAGCGTCTGTGTGTGGAATTTGGCGCGATCGCCTCTTTGGACCAGTGTTCATTCAGGGACTCAACGCAGATTGGTACCGGAATCTCCTGCCGACTTCCTAGGATCGGACCCTATTGTAGCAGGAGGCGACCGCTTCCAGTACACTTTCCTTACATCAGTCATAGCGGCGATACCGCAGGACTGCATTTACCGTGTGAGGTTTTTTTGTATTGCGAGACGCAGAAATAGACCCCATTGTTTTCAGTGGGTGTATTTACACGTGCGATTATCCTCTCATAGCGACGCTGCAAGACAGAAATATGGCAGCAGGTTGTATTTTTCTGCAGTTTGGTGGAATTAACACGTCCATTATTCCTTAGGAGTGAGAAAAAAATATAAATTTCGCATCACACTCGCAATGACAAGCGAGTTTCATGAAAATATAGGCGCATTTTTTTAAATTTCCCTATTGAAAAAAAAATAAAATTTTTTCCCAAAGCGCGTCGCACTTGCATCTGGAAGAGAAAAAAAAAAAAACGCAGCCCTACAAGCACAAACGTGGTGGGAGTTTCCCGGACAGATGTCGCGCTTGCCATGTACAGCCTAAGAAAGACTCAAAAGCAGATTCTCACGCGCTCCTCTTCAACTTTGCAGCTGGGTTTTACTCTCTGACTCTTACAGGGGCCACAACACAAAATCCATGTTCCGGGGCCCCAGGGGCCCGTGCCATCATGTAGCACATCCATGACTTTCCCTATAGAACCCCAGCAGTGACATTTAGCGCTGCAGCAGTCATGTTGTCTACAGCTTGTATGAAGACAAAATATAACTGGACCGTTTATTCCGCACAGAGTCGTTCCAAAGCCCCCCCCCCCCCACACACACACAAAAAAACCCGCAGTTTTCACGCAGTATTTAAGTTAATTTTAACTGGTCCCGTAAAGTTTCAGTTGCTCCGGATTCTCTCCTCCGCCTCCATCATTTCCGACGTCTGCAGCTCCTCTGAGACACCGCAGGTTCCCCCCCCTATGCGCGCTGCACTTCCAGGATAGGAGAGTGACGTCAGCGAGCTCGACGGATGCGGTAGGCACATCACTGCGCATGATCCTGGAGCTGAAGCGTATGCTGCACTGTGTGGAACGCTTGGCATCTTCAGCTCAATGAAGCCGATCACGCCAATCAGGATCCAAGGGGCGTGGTTTGAGACGATGGAGGAGGGGAATGCCGACAGAAACGCCCCATCAGACCAGTTACAGCTAATTTGCATACTGTGCGAAAAGGGCAATTTTAGAGCCGCGCAGGAAAAAAAGATGGTCTGCCAACGCTGGTCTTTACATTCCTCTTCTTCGGTTCACAATGATGATTTTTTCCATTAAAACTAATGATCTGAACCCCGAGGGCAACGATCCCGACCGCTGACCCCCAAACCCAACTCACCTCATATACGATATAAGCAGACAGGGCGACTAGACTGAAATTATAGACCACCATCAATGGCTTGAGGTCAAAGGGCTTCCGGTTGGCCATTAGTCTCGGCCCTAGGGACAGAACGAAGTAGACGTAGCCCAGCAAGATGGCCCCAGGCAGGAACGGGGAGTGCATGAGGGGGTAATGTCCTATTCGGGGATCTAAGGGGAGACAAGATGATTACAGAGGGTTAAACTTCAGAAACCAGCAGCGAACCGCGGCGGTACTGGAATATATTAAGGCTGCAAGGGAGGGGCGTGTAAGAAGTAATTACGGACTCCCGATGTCTATGGCAGTCAACAAGAAGAGCCGTAATTAGAGATGCAGGAAGGATTATTATATTCCCACGCATTTCGCTGACAAGTCAGGGAGGCTCACAGCCGAGCAGACAGGTGAGCGCTTCACGCCGTGCCCAGAGCGCTTCATTTGTATAACACCACCGGATCGCGTCACGTTATTTGCATCTCCTCTCTACACATCACTTTAAAATAGTAACCGAGGGCAGGCGCGTTTCACAAATGTGTCCGTCTGTCCTATTAGGGCAGGTAAAGGTCATATAGAGGACCGCCTCGAGTCCAGGCTCTACGGTCAAAATGGAGAGCCACTCAATAAGAACGGCTCCCTTCCAGAGGGACCTGCGCAGTCCTTGTAATTACAGGATGGCCGCTCTGTAGAACTACAAACCACCCGCAGCAGCCGTCTCAGTGACTGACGCGAGTGCCAAAAACAGGACCCGGAGGGCGGGGGTTATAAGCAGTTTGCCCTGGGGCCCCGTCTTCTGAAAGTTTGCAATAACCCCTTTAATCCCTTCAGGACCAAAGATTTTTTTATTTTTTCGAACAAAAATGGCTTCCTGTTGAGTATATGAGACCTGATTGGGCGGTGCGGGGGGCGGGGGCTCGGGTTTTTTTGCAGGTTGAGCTGTAGTTTTTATTAAGACCATTTTGGGGAGCTGGGATACAAAAAATTCCCAATCGTGGTATTCTGTCTTTCTTTCAAGGCCTTCACTGTGCGGGAAAACTACTGACATTTTAGTCTTTGGACTTTTATGTACCCGGTGATATCAAATATGTGGGGTTTAATGGTTTCTTTATAGGATAAAAGCCGTGGGGCGGACCTTTTAATGAGTTTAAGAAAAATAAAGATGAAAAAAAAAAAAAAAATCTGTAAATAGTTTTTTTTTTTTTTTTTTTTTAAACTCCCCAAGGGCTGGGCCTAATTGGCATCAATGCATGGCAGCCCTGGGTGCCTTCAGTAGGCTCCGAACTGCCATACTAACCTGTCTACATCCCCGACTGCATTGTGGGGCTTGGGAAGGGGTCCTCCCTCCCACTGACTGTTTAAATGGACGGTTAGCATCTAGACTAAGTGCTCCGATCACGGCAGTTATGGACGGGGCTCCATACACACTTCATGACCGCCTGATATACATTTACTGTCTGTCGTGAAGAGGTTAAAGACACAGTAGAAGCAGAATCCAAGATTGGCAACAGCACGCAAAATAAATTTACTATCAGAGGTATATATACCTATAATCTAACCACATTAAATAATGCAAGGTTCTTAGTATGTAATTTGATCAAACTACATTGGCCCATCCACCAACGTCCAGGTGACCAAGCTCTCAGATGGGTCCTAACACTAATACCAGGTGGTTTATCTCAACCTGGGAAAGCTGAGTTCCTACCTCATGCTCCTCTCTTGGGACTAAGCCTACAAATAAAACCAGGGAGGGTAGGATACCTTATAGATGTTTCAATAGGAGGGACAGGAGGTGAATGGGCGGCAGGTGTGCACGACCCAGTGAAGGCAGCCAAAACTTCACAATATATGGTTAGTGCTGACCCCCTTTTTCCCTTTCTGTACATATATTGTGAAGTTTTGGCTGCCTTCACTGGGTCGTGCACACCTGCCGCCCATTCACCTCCTGTCCCTCCTATTGAAACATCTATAAGGTATCCTACCCTCCCTGGTTTTATTTGTAGGCTTAGTCCCAAGAGAGGAGCATGAGGTAGGAACTCAGCTTTCCCAGGTTGAGATAAACCACCTGGTATTAGTGTTAGGACCCATCTGAGAGCTTGGTCACCTGGACGTTGGTGGATGGGCCAATGTAGTTTGATCAAATTACATACTAAGAACCTTGCATTATTTAATGTGGTTAGATTATAGGTATATATACCTCTGATAGTGAATTTATTTTGCGTGCTGTTGCCAATCTTGGATTCTGCTTCTACTGTGTGTTGCAGCCATGGTTTAACGTGCACCTATACATTTCTATTGGGATATATTTCCCATGGTTAGTGCTGACCCCCTTTTTCCCTTTCTGAGGTTAAAGACACAGACGTTACCCTTCATCCATAGGATGGGTGACAAGCCGCACGGTGGGTCCAAAATAGAAGGAAATCACAGCAGCACCACCAAATTACCACATCAGTGGGAGGTTTCTGAGATTACAATTGCAGAGCTTCACCACAACGTTTCAACGAACGCAGGGGTCTTTCTCAAGAGAAAGACCCCTGCGTGGGTTGAAACGTTGTGCTGTTTGTCTACCATGGAGTGAATAAAAGGGGCATCGTTCAGATGCATTTTTATTGAAGACGCTCTTGTTGCTGCTCACTTATTGCCTATCTATACTAAGCTGCACGGTGGGGTCTAACTACCGGGACCACCATCGACCCCGAGGATAGGAGTCATAAAGCTCCAGGCTCGGACGGTGGGATGGTCACACACGCAGAAGCTTTCCATTCATTTCAATGTGAGTGTCAGAGATAGACGAGTGCTTGAACTCCATCCCCCCAGCAGAGTGGAAGTAGATGTGTGACCACAGCATCATTCATCAGGGACCTTCAGGGCCACCGGTCTTCGGATCAGTGGGGTCTCAGCTGTCAGCCCCCACCAACCACATACTTATCCCCTAGTGTATAACTTCTATTGGCGAGTCAACCCCTTTAAGAGGGGATGTTAAGACCCCACGGTGATGTGTGCTGTACTGTACCTGCTCCCTTCATGAATTCTTCATAGCGCCGCCCCCATTCCGACAGGACCTCCATCTTCACAGCTATTCACAACCTGAAAGACGCAGAAATTACAGGTCATTCTGAGGTTCAACGACAAGAGAAAAAAGACAAAAAAAAAAAAAACACAAAACACATCATTTCTGAAAAATTATTCATTAGACAATTTGTGCAAAGTTTTCCGATATTTCCCCCCGCCCCCCATAAAAATAGGCCACACCCCCAGTCACAAACTCAGCTCATATCGGTACACTATATATGGGGGGGGGTCAGATTGGCTGCCTTGTATAAAGCGGTGCATGGAGAGGCCGGCACGCTCGGCGTAGCTCTGCAGATTGCCTGCAGCGTCCGACCGACAAGCAGCGGAGCTCTACCTGCATTTTGCGGCGGCGAAGCGGTGCATACTGGCGCCATTATAGCAGGTTTACCGGCACGGATTTCATGGCGATTCGGCTGCAGATTCCGCTATGGAAGTCTGGTTGCCATTGTCCCCACTACATGCAGATTTTAAAGAAATGTTACTTCATGCTGCGGGTTTGTCCGTTGACCGGGGCTAAATCCGTATGGAGATCCACGGCAAAATATACGCCGCAGGTTTCTGCAACGGTTTTAGAGGCAAAATCTGCCAATCCAACGTACATTCTGCCGTGTGAACCTCCCTTGGGGTGACGGTAGCTGGAGTAATTGTAAGAAACCACGAATTTGGGTGATAGTCGCCCCGTGTACAAGGGAACGCCAACAGAGCGCTGAGCGAGAAATCGCTCGTTTGTCGCTGCCACTTGGTTTTTAGCTCTCCTGCAATCCAGCGGCTGTCGGCCCGTGTAAACTACTCAATCTGCGAGCAACTCCCCGTTTACGGTGAATGGAGGCGGCAGGTAAGGGCGGCGCTGGGTTTGGAAGAGAGTAGCCATGTTTTTCTAACCTTGGACAATCCCGGCGCCGCTGATCCACCACCGATTGCTGTGGATTTTTTCTGTTGCACATATGAACCCTTAGAGACGTACGGTTATAGCCTGCAGTCCCGGGACGCCGTTCGCCGCACGCGGGAACCTTTCTCTAGGAAGTCGTACATTCGCCCATTTGTTGCCTTTTTACCGGTCGGATTTAGGATTAAGGCCTCAGAATACCTTGATATTATCTGGAAACAAGTCTTATCTGCCCATCATCAGGCTGCCCGGCAGCACAACCCGCTGCCCGGCCTCCTCTTAAACGCCCCGTTAATCTGCCACGCAACGGACGCCCTTATTTCCACGCTGGTCCTGCGTGTGACTAAGCGAGAGCAGTAATTGAAGGGCGAGACGATCCGGATGCCCCTGATCTGTGATAAGCAGCCGTCAGATAGATGAGACGCTGCAGAGCAACAGACCGGCGAGAAGACAATCATCCCAAATGAAGAGCGACAAGACCGGGTCACACGGGGACGGCGCACTGCGAAGAAACGGGAAGACGGGGCTATGGGAGGCTGAAGACGCTTGAACAGGTTCTCCTATTAAAGACATGTCTGATTGGGGTCCGACTGCAGAGACCCCCAGCAATCCAGAGACCAGAGCAATCCTTTGAAGTGAATGGAGAGGCAGTAAGCATGCGCACCACCGCCCCGTCACATGGGGCAGCCGGACATCTCAGTTCCAGGGCTCCTGGGGGCCGCAGCAGTCGGACCCCCACAGACCCTGAATAATTGCCTGGTGGTAAAACCCTTTAAATCACTATGATAACAAGTCCATCTTTTTCATACTTTGTATGTCAGTTCCTCACAGTTTTTTAAGATTTCAGTTTGCTGTCAGTGAACGGAATCACCCATTTACATCCTTGCCTGTGGTTGTTTGCTGCGGACGGGCCCCAGGCTTCATCATCGATACTGAACGGTTATACTTTTAATATACTTTAGTTATACTATTTCTCACAATTCCACTGCTTACTGTCAGTGAATGGAATATTGGGATTTACATTGTTTGGCCATAATACTTCTCCAAGCTGAGGGTTTGTTACATTTGTATCCATGACTACTCTCTTCATCCTGATGGTTTGCTACACTGTATCAGCCTGTAGTCCAACCTGCTCAGCTCACAGATAACTGGATACAATTGTAGCAAGCCCTCAGCTGTGACAAGTATGAGGTCTGTAAGGGGTTTCATGGAAAGTAGGGTCTCCATTCACTGAAAACAAACAGATCGTAAAAAAGGCGAGAAATGGAAACACAAAAAGGGGCACATTTAGAAGCCATTTTGTCAGTTTCTGGTGTAAGGAAAAAAAAAAAAGTGACATTTTTGTGCAAGTGGGGAATTACGCAAAAAGTAGTAACTTTACTTCATTTGCAGCGGCCGCACTGCTTTTCCTGGAAGTGGGCAGGACTTGTCAGGAGGGGGCGTGGCCACCAGGACAGCAAGATTTATGGAGACTTTTAGCCCGGCGTCAAAAAATGTTGAACTTCGTAAATTTCCCCCAAAGCCTATTAGAGTTGCGGCACTTTCAGTGAATGACGATTTAGCGTCGGTTATAAAAACGTACTAAGATACGAGGAGCGACGCGTCCGTGGGCTGAGAGGCACCAACGACAGGATGCAGCTTGTCGTACTCTGCTGACGCCATGTAAGTGGCGGGAAACGAACCTCACGGACGCAATATGGGAACACTGATAAATGTTAGACTTCTAAGATGACCCCAATAGGAAACCCGCGACTTCCTGCCGGCGGCCAGCGCTCCTGGAGGGGCGGCGTGGAACGAGTCGGGCCGGTTTCCACTCTCACCCTAATTATCAGCTTTAGATTCTCGCAGGTGATACCAGACTTGTCTGCGCACGGCGGCCCACGCAGCTCATCGTCCCGGCGCTGTAGGGGGCGTCTCCCCGCCCCGCTCACCTGCAGACAGGCGCAGCAGGAAGTCACCTCCACCTGGCTGCCAGTACCGCCCTTCATCAGCCTTTGTTCTTCTCGTCATCTATGGAGGCCGCGTTTCCATCATCACATTTTACTGCGCATTTCTCACGCTGCATTTAGATGGAACGACTGAGCGAAACCGAATGATAATCGTTTAGTTTAAACGTGAACAAATAACGAACACAAATATCGCTTATCGTTCGTCGTTCTGCAAGAATCGGCCATTGTTTTCTATGGGAGTGTTAACCATATGAATCCCACACTGAGCAGGCGGTTGGACCCGAAGACCCTGGAGGTCCCATCCAACTATTATACTAGGAGGTCATGTGATTTTCACGCGAGTGATGTGCAATTGGCGCAGGTTACTATGTGGACCGCAGGAAAAATTAACCAGAATGTAGAAAAACGTGCGATAAAAACACGCCTGAAGACTGCATGAAAGTCACATGGAAAACATGTTTTCACCGACCAGAATCTCACTCGCCGCGTGGATACGGGCCGCACTCACTCGTATTTACGCTCATATCCGATATGCAGAGCTGAAAACCCACCCATTGCATCGCGATATTCAGAGCTGCGCTCTAACAAGCAGCGTATCCTATTGTGGTCCGTAAAGGGCTGAAACAGTTCACTAATGTGAGTGGAGTCACGGGAAGACGCAAAACGAACGCCGATTTACACATGAAATCAGCGCGGCCTTCTAGTGTTTTTTTTCCGTGTGTGAAATACGCAATAAATACGCGTGCGGAAAAACCTCAATAAGCAGAGAAGACGCAGTCTGAATATGCTACGTAAACGGAAGACGCTTGTGTGAATGAGCCCCTAGAACAATGCCAACTCTGCAGATGCCAGTGCATGGTCACCGACCGGAGTGTGGGGGGCAGATTTACCGCTGCTCCTCGGATGATTTCTCAGATCGCAGCTGACAACCGGGTTCTAGCGAGATATTGGATAAAAGTAGCGAGCCGATGACACGCAGCGTCGCGCTCGCATCAGTGTGCATTCACTTAGTCAGCGCTCCAAGCGAAGGTTTAGTAAACACGCTGCAGTCACCAACGAGGACGGCCATACGACCCAACATAAAATGGTGATCCTCGCTCGCAGGTATCATGCGGACACCGCGATCATTTACCCCAGGATCTGTGCAGATCACGCGGCGCCGCCGCCGATCACGGGAGTTTATCAAACTGTCTAAAAGATAAAACTTAAATCTTATTGTCCCAACCAATCACAGCGCGGCGCTCACTTTGCTTCGGTAATGTGAAATGATTGGTTGTGTCCGGCAACTCAAAAGTTTTATAACTCCTCCCCAAAATACAACAATTACGGTATAAGCCCGTCTTCTGCAATCGCCCCGCAACCGGATCGCATGAATATAGTGACATTCACCGGCCTTCCTGCGTATGTTTTTGTATGTGTGAAAAACACGCAGTAGATCAACAGAAACACGTAACGCACTCGCAGTTTATACTCCGCGGATTTCCACAACCGAATACACGCGTGTCCGTGTACACGAGCCCTCGTCTGCTGATCAGCCGCTCCATGCAGAATGGCCCTTCAGCTAGATCCGTTTAGCTTTTGTTCCGGAACGCTGTGGCCGATGTTATTTTTCTGCCAGGAAGTGTTGTAGAGTCTTCGGCATTTTGTAGCATTCCCCCCCCCCTTAGGTTTTCTCTCTCTACGATGTCAAATACTAAAAAATAAGTACAAAATGGCTAAAACATGAAAGATTCCTGCCACGCGGCGTTATTTCATACAAGTATTTTGAAAAAGCTGAAGGGGAAAAATAAGCCTGTTATGGCGGCCGCTGGAACATTACTCCTAGTAGTGACAGCCACGCCCACAAATACCTTGAAAAAGCGCGGTTTATACTTTACTACAGACGGCACAGAAGGAAAAAAGCGCTAAAAAAAACACTTTCTAAAAATGGTTGCGTGTGAAGCGCCTGAGCAGAACCCGCGCAGCAGCTTGCAGCGCTGCAGAGGCGGCCATGATGATGCAAGTGGTACTAATCTCTAGCCAGCTAATGCAATAATCGGAGGCGGCGCAGGTGAGGCCATCCGCGCTCGCCGTTATCTGCAGACTAGATTTATCTTGCAGGAAAAAGCTGCAATAAAGTCATAAAAGGAAGTGCAGATAATAAGCCCGACGGCGCGAACCTCCGGTCCGCAGGACGGCTAGTACCAGCGTCATCACAGTCCTGGCGGGCTCATATCACGCCCCCCCCCCCCTCCCCCGACTGCTCTTTAGGGAGGCCACGATCAGTTTGGGGGCCTCTTCACGAAAAACTATAAAAAATAAAAAACATAAAAAGCCACAAGATGTTAAAAGTGAAACAAAACCCATCATGCAGCGGCGTGGCGGACCCCGCTGAGCCCGTCTAGAGCCGCTGCACTCCCGTATCACCGCGGATGTGGCACGGCGCTATCCTGCCGTAGAAGCAGTGTCTCTGGAACGCAGCACGTCACTTTGCTTTTGACGGTAGCGCACTGTACAGCAGCTTTATAAGAACTACACGCGTGTGCGCGGGGCCTTCAGCCGCAGTGGATGCCAGCTGTGAGCCGTGACCCTGCATACGGCTGTGAAGTTGTACTGGGCATGACTGCGTACTCACACAGTACTTCGCGCTGGCACGGATAGCCGCCACTCATACGCAATGTGATTGTATATGGGCTTCAGGTATATCCGTGACCATAGAGAACAATTGGCGCTGCGTCACGGATCTCCACTGTAAAATAGAACATGCTGCGTTTTTACACTCGCAGATTACACAATTGCGACTTCCTAATTGGAACTGCGCAATTCACTGCATTTGATTGATCCGCTTATTACCACGGATCATACGCTTGCAGAATTCAAACCCAATTGTGTGAGACCGGCTTACTGTGACCAGAGAGTATCCGCAGCCCACGCACATATCTGCACGTCGCTGGGCATTGTTAGTGCCACAGAAGTGATCTACGATTCGCCCATCAGGTGCGGTCAGGATATAGTGGGGTGCTGACTGCGTTAAATCATTAGGGGTACAGCATTTCCTCTAGGATACTGATCCAGTTATCGCTGCGCACTATTTTTTAGCGGAATGCGCAGCGGTAACCTCAGACCTTTTACCGTACCAGCAGCGTGGAGGAGGTTTTAAGAAGTTTCGCTGCAGGAAGCAGACAGCTCTGTAGGCTGCCCAGTGGCCCAGGCCGGTACTGCAGGCACAGTCCCATTCACTTCTATAGGTGCCAACCCAGACCGCTGCTCAGCGTACGGCGCTGCCCGCCGGAAGTGGGACAACCCCTTTGACCAATTGAAAGACTAAGCTGCGTAAATCTACAGCGCTTGGTCTTTGGCTTCAATCCCAGCCAAAGATAAATATGCGGCGCTGTATTAAAGCCCCTGTATTCTAGCGGAACAGAGTTGGGTTCTCCGCTGTCAGACAACTGAGGACCCAAAGGAGAAGACGAGCGGCTTCTAACGGCTTCGGTCTTCTCCTTTACAGGCTGTGTAGTGCTCAGTAAGCTTTATGTAAGGAATGCAGGAAATGGCGCGGCCGCTTCCTGCATGTGACCTGGTGATCATGTGACAGGCAGTGACTCCCGACACGTCACAGCTGCAGGGTCTTAGCAGACCCCTGACCCGCTCTGCCAGAGACTACTGTCAAGCTAGGGGGTGGCTGACCCCATAGCTGAATAACGTGAATGTCCCCCCCCGGTGTTATCGGCCGTCACGAGGGACAAAGAGGTCACATAATTCTAAAAAAAATAAATTATAAAATAGAGTTCCAGAACGCGGCCGCTCTCACACTCACCGCGATTAGCGCGCCGTTTGTAACGCTGGGCTTAACAGACCTGCGCACAAACACCGCAATTTTCGAGCGCAGTCTGCTCTATTTTCGCAAGTTTTAGCACATTTTGGGCACACCTCAAGCATCACGATGGGAAAAATGCTCTCAAACGCTGTGACATGCGTTAAAAAAAACGCAATTTCGAACACAAATGCGTTCACAAAAAACAGAGAAAGCAACCTAAAATATATTAAATGAAAACGACCCACCGCCGACAACATAAACCATCGCTATATCTGCTGAGGTGTCAGATAGCGGAGGTCACGCACACAAGGTGACCAGGCTCAGGACGCCCCCTACAGACCACCAGTAGAGGGGAGCGTCTGACCAGTCGACAGGCACCAGCAGCTCCAACTCTTTTATTATCAGCCATCCAGAGACAGGAGCCACCATTGTTACCCCTGTGTCTGTCAGAACCATTACCAGGCCCTCGGCTAAAGGACATTTGGTCTCACGGCGCCGACCGCTGCACCCACCGCATGCACGGCCTACGGCCTCGGGCCCCCACTGTCGCCCCCACCGCATGCACGGCCTACGGCTTCGGGCCCCCACTGTCGCCTCCGTTTGCAGTGATGTTGTGAACGATGAAACTGGACGCTGCGGAGGGGAACCGGTCTGTCTTCAGCGATGAATCCAGGTTCCTGTCTGGGAGACCTCGGGGTGAGCGCCTTATTCCTGCCCCCTGCTGGTGTGATGGTCAGGGGGGCCATCGCATACGACAGTCGGTTCCCCCTAGTAGTGGCACGAGGGACAATGTCAGGACATCCTGCAGCCACGTGTGTTCCTCTAATGGCGGCTTCCAAGAGGCAGCAGGATAATGCTCGGCCGCACACACAAGGGGGTCACAGGAAGCCCCCACAACATTGTTACACCTCCGTGGCTGCCCGGTCACCAATAGAACCTGTATGGGACCATCTGGGATGCCAACTTCACCAGTTTACATGATTTAGAGGCTCAGTTACAGCAAATGTGGAGCGAGATGCTGCAGGATACCATACGGAACCTGTATCCCTTCATGCCCGCCCGTCTCACATCTTGTACCCAAGCTAGAGGTAGTACAACAGGGTACTAGAGCCTCCATGGCCACCTGTATCATATCTTGTATCCAAGCTAGAGGCAGTACAACAGGGTACTAGAGCCTACATGCCCACCGGTATCACTTCTTGTATCCAAGCTAGAGGCGGTACAACAGGGTACTAGAGGCTCCATGCCCCCGTATCACATCTTGTATCCAAGCTAGAGGCGGTACAACAGGGTACTAGAGGCTCCATGCCCACCGGTATCACATCTTGTATCCAAGTTAGAGGCGGTACAACCAGGTACTAGAGCCCCCATGCCCGCCTGTATCACATCTTGTATCCAAGCTAGAGGCGGTACAACAGGGTACTAGAGCCTCCATGCCCACCGGTATCACATCTTGTATCCAAGTTAGAGGCGGTACAACAGGGTACTAGAGCCTCCCTACAAGGGGTCGGTTCTCCACAATAAGGCCCAATGCCCACAGGCAGATTTGAATTGTGGAAGTCATGCAGACGATCCGCAGTTCAAGCCGCCCATAGGGAAAAACGGGCGTCTGCAACTGAATTAGAGCACGTGGATTTGATTTGCAGACCTTTGGGAGTGGAAATCTAATTGCAGCATGCTCCATGTCGGTGCGGTTCCTGGACGGACGGCCTCCATGCAGATTCCGTGGGGAAGCGGGAGTTTGGAAACCCTCTACTGCACATGGGCGCTGGCCGGCAGTTTCACACACATCCGCAGTAGAGAAAAAAGAAGACCTGGATGGGTAAGCAGGTTCCTCGGCCGCGGGCGGGCAGGGTCAGATTCTGCTGCGGACTCCCACATGTGGAATGCGATCCGCCCGTGGGCACGGGCCCTAAATGGTCCTTTTGCTCTGATATTACAATCACAGAGTTTCCTTCCGTGCCGACAACTTGTTTCAGGTTCTGTTCGCTGACTTCACTGCAGATTTACATTTAATAAAAGACAAAACGTAGCGCTATTTATCCTATAAAGCAGGGGTCCCCAACTCCAGTCCTCAGGGACCCCCAACAGGTCATGTTTTCAGGATATCCTATGGTAAGAACCCCTGCGGCAATCTCTGAGGCCCCGACAATAATGACATCACCTGTGCAACACCGAGGAGATCCTGAAAACATGACCTGTTGGCGGTCCCTGAGGACTGGAGTTGGGGGAACACTGCTATAAAGTATTGGAGGGCACAATGGGCAATTACAGCCAGGGAGTCCCTGCAGTTCAATCACAGGATAGATCCTTTTTGGGCGGAGGTGGACTGAACAGAAAAAAGGCTCTATGGCGCAGATGCGAATGAGCCGTCACTGCATTACCTGCGATTCGCCATCCTCTGACATCTACCCCAGATGACTGCGGCCCGGAGCACGCTGCGCTGCAGATATATGTCGGGGATCATTCCAATTATATACCTCTAACGATGCCACTGCGGGATGTGCTGCCCAATGACAAGTGTGGTAGAAGGCGTTTCATGGTGTCCAGTACAGGTTGGCGCAGTCTCCTGCCCAATGACAAGTGTGGTAGAAGGCGTTTCATGGTGTCCAGTACAGGTTGGCGCAGTCTCCTGCCCAATGACAAGTGTGGTAGAAGGCGTTTCATGGTGTCCAGTACAGGTTGGCGCAGTCTCCTGCCCAATGACAAGTGTGGTAGAAGGTGTTTCATGGTGTCCAGTACAGGTTGGCGCAGTCTCCTGCCCAATGACAAGTGTGGTAGAAGGTGTTTCATGGTGTCCAGTACAGGTTGGCGCAGTCTCCTGCCCAATGACAAGTGTGGTAGAAGGTGTTTCATGGTGTCCAGTACAGGTTGGCGCAGTCTCCTGCCCAATGACAAGTGTGGTAGAAGGTGTTTCATGGTGTCCAGTACAGGTTGGCGCAGTCTCCTGCCCAATGACAAGTGTGGTAGAAGGTGTTTCATGGTGTCCAGTACAGGTTGGCGCAGTCTCCTGTGCTTTGCTATACAGATAATAGAGGTTTGCAGCACCCAGACGAGGTGGTTTTAGTCTTTTGTAGGTATATGGGGCCTTTGTATTATATGTGACATATAGGCCAAGAGCTCTCCTGGCGAACACCCAAGTAGGGTGCGGATGTAGGGAGCACTGAGCCCGGCTCCTGCGCATTGACCGGGGTTCTACTGAAACCAGCTGATCGTAGAAGAATCCCACTGCGGTCCGCCCCTCTCTGAATAGCATTTATATCCCCGGAAATCTGGTCAGGTGATCACAGCGAGAGCGAGGCATCAGTATTCCTTGCATACAGTTTAAAGGGACCCGGACACGTGTGGAATATTTCTGCAGGACGCTTCTTAAAGGTGCAGGACATTCTGCACCAACATCCGCAGCTCCTTCAGGTGGTCTTACAGGAATACTGCGCAGGTGTGAGAGGTCCCCAGTAGGACAAGTCTGACAACCGCCGTTACTTTAGCGAGTCGATGCAATGCACAAGAGCAACCAACACATCCAGTTCTGCGACATCTGTCACTTAAAGGATCCTGACATCTTGGCGACAATTTGCGCGACTGTGTCAGCGGCACAGAAACAGACGCGGTCACAGAACTTGTCACGCCAGTGATTAACAGTCAGGAGAGGTTGTCCTTGATCAAGGATGTAGGCGGAAAGTACAGATCAAAGCAAGCAGACTGGGGGTTGTAGTTTCCCAATAACATGCTGGGAGTTGTAGTGTTAGACCACAGTGCCTACAGACAGATCAGACTGAAGCTAAGGGACACATGAGAAGCTGCAGACCATTGCAGAAGGGACCCAGGGGTCACGATGACCCCGCTGATCAGACATGTATTTATGGCCCACGAGCTACAACTGACAGACCGTAGTGGTCGCTGCGCCGAGTCACATACAAATATATAGTCCATGTGAAAAACAAGAAGCACGCCCCATTATGGTCCCGCCCATTCAAGTCAACAGAGACGCCAAAAAAAGCCCCAAAACACGGATAGTACTGGTGTAGGTTTTTTTGCTGAAGTGAAACATTAATTACATGTAGAATAAAAAAACGGACAGACAGACTGCGAACGGACGTCACACGGAACCCAAAAGATGAGGAAAAATAAAAAGACAACTTTAAAGCGCTCGTGCGAATTCAGCCTTATGTGACGGATATGTGATAAACACTACAGAACCCTACTAACGAATCCCGCGTTCCAGCTGCGCCTTGCGACAAATGCAAAGTGTTGCCACGGAATTAAAGCCACTTAAAGCAAAATTCCATTAATCCGGCAATCCAGAAACCCAAATATATGACAGCCGCGTTGCGGATTCCGGTCTGGTCTGATCATTTACATTAGTTGCAGTGCGGGTCTGGAGACCCTTTTCGGGCGGCCCGCCTCTGGTGTGTGGCATAGCGGGGAGGCAAAACGCAACTTGCATAATACAGGGAGTCTGTGCACCCTATATATCTCAGGCACAGCTTGAAGCTCGGGGGCCCCAACCATCACGCACCCCTTCTAGTTCTTCCAGCCCCTGCATGCAGTAAGGGCTCATTCACAGAGGCGCATGCAGCTTCCGGTCCGTGAATATGCAGCGTTTTCACGTACATCCCCTCCGCATCTGGTCTGCTTGGGTAGTTTTTTGTACACATTTCTTGGCGTACGTGAAAAACGTTAATAAATGTAGGCCCACTGATTTCAATGCGCCATTTCTGTCCTTAATACGGACCAAAATAGGACATGTTTTCTGTTTTTTTCACGCACGTGTAAACGCAGGTCTCAATACCCCAATGCAAATCGATGGGGTTTCAGCACTGCGTAAATCCGCCTGTGTGAATGAGCCCTAAGCGTCCCAATGCCATCTCTACGGGGTTTATTAGTGAAGGCGTGATTTGTGCGTTTTATTCTAGTTCCCGACAGGTGAAATCTAAATTTGGTGAATATTTAGAGGCGCTGAAAAAATTAGTAGATGTGCCAAAAAAGTTCAAAATTTAAATGAAGTTTATGAAAGAGGCACGCAGGCCACAAAACAGTCAATAGAGGAGGCGTAAGAAGCTGAGATGCGCCACAGTTTATGCACGATGCGCCAAAATTCATGTAAATGTGCCAATACACGGAGTGGCCAAGCGTCCGGATTCACCGCCATATAAAGGACGTTATTCCACTAAAATAATAAGCAATGCGAGCGCCAAAGTGAAATCGCTTTTCTGACTGCGCTCAAAGATTACCTCGGAGGCTGAAGGACCGCACGATAAAATTGCTCCAAATTCGGCACATATATAGCAAAAAATTGCACCAACCCATTATCTAGTTTAGCTTGGCCTAATCTGCGTTTAGCTTTGCGCATATTTTCATGAATGTGTCGAACCATCCGACAGGCCACGCCCACATTCACATCCGCAGCTTTTTATTCTGTTTGGCACAAATCAGTTGTAAACAGGTCGTAAAAATAGTACGCTGTTATTCTGGCGCAAATTAGGCCACAAACCTGGTGAAAAAAGCTTGGTAAATAGCCCCCACATCTCCCCCACGGCAAACAAGCCCCAAACTGACTGCAAAACCCTTCATCTAGCAGGCTGGGACTTGTAGTCCTACAACATATACAATGTAACGGCCGACGCACCTGAACGATCACAGCGGGCGCCGAGACGTTTGGGTTATTCTCTACAGATGCCTCAGCCGATCCCCTAAAGCTGGCAGCGTGCGCCCAACGCATTATATAAGGACCCAGCCCTTGTATCCACAAGTAATGTGACAAACCACAAAGCCGTTCACACCCAGATATGTCATTTGAGGGAAAGGTGACGGAACCGCCTGCAGGATGCACGCCACGAAACTTCCAGCTTGTGTGCCAGAGGCAGTTAAAGGGGCGCTCTACATCAAGCGTCACCTTTCCATTTGCATGCAGTGTGTTATTCTCTGTTATCAGCCATTTTGCATACTGGAAACGCAGACGAATATCACGATTTTATCGCCGCTTCTGACACGTTACGCTTCCGTGAGCAGCAGCTCACCGCCGACTTTAGGTGTAATGTCCCTTTAACTTAAAATATTGACTGAAGCCAAGGAGGCGCAGGAAGGAAGCGAAGCGGAAACGTTTGTAGCTTCTGACCTTACGAGACCCAGAATATTACTCCATTAGTTGTGAAGCGTCATGAAGCGGGCACAGGCGTGTTCACTGCTGACATCACGAGGTGGCGAGTCACATGAGACGCTGCATCGTACGGTGATGACCGCCCGGACAGGATCTAGCGAAACAACATGAATTACGCAGCCTATTTCTGCAATTACCCGCACAGTCCTACGCAAAGATGGTGGCACCTGCTGTAACCTCTCACCTACTTACCGCCAACCCAAAGGTGCGGCGTCCTCTAAAGAGTCATTCCTCAACAAAGAACTTAAGTCAGCTCAGGCGTAGCTCCCCTCCCCCTCCCTGAAGTTCACGGTCCCTCAGTCTGACTCCACAGGTTGTGTGGTGGTCTCCTGCTCTCTGCCGCGGCTTGACATTCCACCTTGTCCACCAGCCCCCACCCTGGGCCTCTCCAAGATCGCTAGCTACAAGCAGGTCCTTCTGCAAAGATGCCCCAAGGCGGCGTTCACACGATGCAGTTTGTGAAGCTAAAACCGGAGAAGTCATCATCGCTCGCTGACCGATACGAACTGAGATGCGTTATCTGCGGCGCATCAACGAGGGGCGCTAATTCAGAGAATAATCATGAAAGGCTGAATGACAAACTCAGCTCTGCTACATCATTGCTATGAAAATACAAGTCTGAGACTCCAGAAAACTTGTAGCAAACTTTCCCAGCGACAATCTGATTGCACCGCGGACTATCACACCCATCCTTCCCCTTCCTCGCCCGCCTTCCTCTCCGCTCACACAAGACATTCCAGATGTGACAGACTTCATCCAGGCTCAGCCAGTGGGTGGGAAAAAGAGAGCCGGGCGACCTTCCCTCCATCCTGTGCCTGGCACACTCAGCGACTGGCACATACATACACTTATGGCTTAACGCTTTCTTGCCTGGCATCCACATATCAGTCAGATGGATTATGGGCCTGTCACCCTTCGCCGTGCCACATGGGACTGGTGGCAAGAAGGCACCAAGACTTTACCAACGGCTCCAAGACACATAGGCACACTTTCCCAGCCCCCTTAGGTGCCAGCTTTGCCCACCATGGAAGAAGTTACTTACCTGGTGTTGTGAAGTGGGTTTCTGACACTCCCAAGCCTGACAGAGAGCGTGAAAGAGGGAAAGGAGGAAGGAAGGAGAAAGAGAGGGAGATCTGGGTAACCCCACCCCTGTGTGACTCAACTTCACTGCAAACAGCAGAGCTGCTGCTAATTAGGGAGGGCTCAGAACAGGAGACACTGATGGGGCAGGCCCAGCACAACAGGCAGAGCAGGCGGGCACACCCTGCCTCACCCTCCCCAGCTGGAGGAAAGGAGCCCCTGGCCCAAAGCCTGGATGATGCTCAGTCCAGTGGATGGGGGAACTACAAATTCCAGCAGCTTGGCCTTCTAAAACTGCAGCAGAAACGCCGGTTACTGCATAAGTAGCACAAGTTACAATGTATCAATCTAACAGTATTTACAATGCGTCACTCCATGCAGCAAGAAGCGTCTATACAATGTATCGAGAAAGTATCACTGTGGGCTCCAACTAATAATATGTTTACAATGTATCACTCTGACTGGGGGGGGGCCGAGTATATACCGGACTGTAGGGCTCCTTCACAGCGGATTACAGAATATCTGCCATATGCTGCCATGTTGCTGTTCACACATTTTGCGCAAAACATGGAAGCAATAAAGATCGCAGCATGTTCTGTCTTGGCGTGTATTACGCACTCGTACACGCCAAGATAGTGCATGGCGATCAGCGTCTGACAGTAAATTCACAATGTTATTGCATACTAGCTGCACGACTGTCGCATGCGAGCCTTGCGTGAAGCCGCCCTTATGATAATTCCAGGACGCTGTGCAGATGAAAAAGCAGGTTTAAGGCCGTATTCACACAGAACGTCTAAGCTGCGGAAACTACGTTTCTACAGATGGGCGGGGTTAACAAGCTCTGCAGAGTTGGCTGCGTTTTATGTTGCGGATTTTATTTATGTACTTGTGTTTTTATGTGTGATTCTGCAAGCAGAAATTGCGCAGAATTTACTGCCTGTGTGAAGACAGCATGATGGTGCGTTTACACTGGTGAGCGCAATTGTTTATGAGAGTGGGAAGCATTTTGCAAGAAAAAACGCATCACATTGTGATACATTCGATATTCACGTGCGTGAAAACTGCATGTTTTAATAGTAAAAAAATTAAAACACATAAAAATTGCATCTACATGCGACCGTGATGAGATTTTATTTTTCACTAACCCTTTAACATCCTTGGGCCCGTTTTTTGTAGGATCACCTATAAATAGAGCCGGCTGCAATGTTTCTATCTTCCAGGATCGCTGTGAGATAAATATCACACATGTAAAAAAATACACCCATTGCAAAATAGGGATTCTTTTTTTTGTGCGACTTTTGTCGCTGCTGAGGGTGCAAAGATTTTGGAGGTGAGAGAGCGCAATATCTTCTGAAATCAGCCGCAGAAGGGCAGCTAACTTCAAGTCAAAATCCACACCGATGCATCCTGCGAGTACAATCCAATTTTTGATACGCAGCAAAAGACTTGATTTGGCAATTTTCATATGAAACATTTCTGTTTTGTTCTTTATTGATTTCAATAGGTTTTCGTTACGTTTAATTCTGTTCTGTTAATTTTCACTTTACACAAAGAACAAATGGCGCCGCTGACCGTGATATTTATTCTGTTTAAAAAACGGAAAAGAAACAGAATAATGAAAACCCGGTGAAATCACTGAGGAACAACACGGAAATGTTTAATTCTGTTCATATTTCTGATTCCCTGATCCTCAAACTGATTGCTGAAATCATTGAAACGCTGACCTGTGGCTACTTACACACGGCTGAGCGCGATATTAGGCCGTGAAACGCGGCCGACATCAGGCTCGTGCACGTGCGATTTTTCTGTCAGAAATGCCTCCCGTCACTTCTGTGAGGTTGCGATCCTCCGGCGCGGCTTAAATTTACGCCATCCTGTCTGGTTTTAAAACAGGCCATAAAGGACGTTGTAAAAGGCTGTAAGATGCAGAAGATCGGTGAATACGTACATCCGTCACTTTCATACTCTGATACACTTTCTGTAATTTTGCGCTATTGTGGCCGACTGGTGGAGGGTACAGCAGATTATCTCCCAGGATGTACCTCTAAGGCGATACTTCTAGGTGGGGACTCTGGATACATAGTATCGCCCCTGCACTGACGAGCCGGACCTGTTTTACATAAGTGGATCGTATCACTAGTTTTGTGTAACACGATTGTTTCTTGCCACTTATTGTAGTAAACATCTCACAGCGTTTTATAAACTGCTACTAAGTAAACTTGTGGAGGCTTGTAGAGCCGTCGCGCCTGTTTGGGCACAAGGTTTAGGCATAATGAACCGATACATATGTTGCTATGTGGTGACTGTATCTACATCCGTATATGCGGTGATCCACTGAACATGATACAATGTATCCAGGAGGCCTCTTTACTAGAAGCGTATAACTAACTATTGGGTCCCTAGATGCTCCTCAGCGGTAAAGAGGCAGTGAGCGAAATGCGACGAGGGAGACGGCGCTGCGTGAAGATACTAAACGCGATGCTCTCTTTACAAATCGTTGTTCTCTGGGGGCCGACAGCCGCATTAATAAGAAGGTCTCTGGAGCGCTAACTAGGAGGATCTGTCATTAATGTTCTAACTGCACCAGTTGTCTATTAACCCATCTGTAGCTGGTGACCTGCAGAGCTGTAATAATAATGGTAGCATGTGGGGGAAGATGCAGAATTATTAAGACCTGGACACGGGGCTGAGCAGTCTGTATGGAGTCTTTACGGTGGGATTGCCACATGGCAAGAGATACAGATAGATTCCAAGAAGCAATAACCCCTCAATATGGCATCCAATGAAAGTGGCCATGATTTGTATGAAGTTGGAGATGTAGAGGCAAGTGGGCGCTATGGGCAGGGGTGTAACTAGGGTGCCGTCACACGGGGGCCCTAGAGCCTGAGAGGACCATAAGATACACTACGTTTTACATTCACCCAGCTATGTGAGCAAATCCAAACTCCGCACCTGCAACTATTCAGGTACTTTCAGCTGAGGCATGCATTGAGCACCCAATTCCCTCCAACCCGCACCCAAATCTCAAAATTCCCTACCATTGGTATATTAAAATCGCAAGGCCCTAAAGGTCTGATTTCGTCCCTTTATACACATTTACTATCAGCAAAACTAAACTCTAATCCACTCCCCGTCTTCGATAAATGGAAAAATTACATCCCATCCCTGACACCTGAAGAATGGGAAGATATAGAAGAATCTCACTTATCAGTATCTCCGGCCATAAATAACAAATTGATCCAATTATATATCATTCACCAATCTTACTTAACTCCTAGCTGCCTATTCAAAATAGGGAACACTCATTCAAACACCTGTCACAGGTGCAACCAACCGCACGCGGACTTCTGGCACCTAGTCTGGAACTGCCCAATTGTCAAGACATATTGGTCCAATGTAATAACCCTTATAAACCAACTACTAGAACCCCCCTACAGCATAAATTTAGACCCCAAAATAACCCTATTTGTAATTCTGGAGGAGGAGCAGTGGCCAGCTTATACCCGCATATTTCTTAAAGAGGTACTCTTCCTAGCACGAAAAGAGATAGCCATGCATTGGATGGCCACAGACCCGCCCTCGATTACACAATGGATCCAACTCGTAAACTCGATAATACCCTACGAAAAGGTTATATATAAAAACCGAGGATGCCCAAACAAGCACCATAAGATATGGGGCCCATGGCTGGAGGCTCACTCCACGTTACCCACAGAATAAACAAAGTTTTATCAGAAATAATACGACCAGCGCAGGTTGCTTCGGTTCAACAGGTTCAAGTTTATTGTATAACACAAACCCTAGACGCAAATAGTACAGGGAATTTACTTAGTTAAAAAATTAATAATAAATATTTTATTAAAATTAGTAGATACAGTTCAAGGTAGTAAACTTTAACTCATAATATTAAGCAGAAATATAAAATATGCATACTCACATGTTTGGGAATGTCTGTAAATGTAAAAACTAAGAGTATACATGCTATAGGATTGAATGCTAACATTATATACCTTTCTTTTCTGTATCGAAAAATTTCATGTGATAAATAAAGCAAAGTTAAAAAAAAGATACACTACGTTTCCCAATCAGGTGTTGGGCTGCCTTAATGACTGTAGTAACCCTTCTAGGCCACTTTCCACCATTCCTCTAGGAGAGCATCAAATACTGATGCCAGGGATGATGGGCATGTTTGGTGTGCACGAATTCAGCATTCTAGTTCACACTATTGGTGTTGATGGTGGACTTCATTATAACTAATGGCCCCAGTCCTTCCCAGCAGAAACAGCTCACCATAATAAAATTTCCTCTAAAAGTCATTGTTGGGGCAACCACCACATCCAACTGCAGCCATTTGATCAGAAGATGGTGAACTGTGATTCAGCCGTCCACAACACTTGCTTCCTCTGACTTACAGTCCGTCGCTTCAAGCCCCATTGCAGGCGCGCTCTGCATTCACTGCTGTGACATTGTTTGCAGCTACTCGTCCATGGTAACCCTTCGTATGCCATTTCCTATGGATGGTTCTGGTACTAATGGATATCCCAATGTCCTGTGAGACCCCCTGAGCGAGGGCACATCATGTGTGCGATGCTTTCACAGCTGGTACAAGGCTTAACTGTCCACATTCTGTCAGTTTACAAGGTCTCCCTGAAGGTGGCGGCACCGCACACACTAGATGGTCTCCATCTCCCAATAACATGACCATCAGTGGACTCTAGAAGGTGCAGAAACTATGACTGATTGGTTGGTGACATCCCACCACCAGACCCCGTTGTCAGCTCTACACATAGTGACATTCCCTCCCCCAAAACCCATTGTCAGCTCTACATCTGGTGACATCGCCCCACCAGACCGTGCTGTCAGCTCTACATCTGGTGACATCCCCCCCCCCCCCCCGGACGACGTCAGCTCTACACCTGGTGACATCCCACCACCAGACCCCATTGTCAGCTCTACACTTGGTGACATCCTCCCACCAGACCCCATTGTCGGCTCTACACCTGGTGACATCCCTCCACCAGACCCCATTGTCGGCTCTACACCTGGTGACATCCCACCACCAGACCCCATTGTCAGCTCTACACTTGGTGACATCCTCCCACCAGACCCCATTGTCGGCTCTACACCTGGTGACATCCCCCCCCCCCCCCGGACGCAGTTGTCAGCTCTACATCTGGTAACATCCCCCCACCAGACCCCGTTGTCAGCTCTACACCTGGTGACATCCCCCCACCAGACCCCGTTGTCGGCTCTACACCTGGTGACATCCCCCCACCCTGACCCCGTTGTCGGCTCTACACATGGTGACATCCCCCCACCAGACCCCTTTGTCGGCTCTACACATGGTGACATCCCCCATCAGAGCACGTTGTCGGCTCTACACCTGGAGTCATTCCCCCACCAGATCCCGTTGTCGGCTCTACAACTGGTGACATCCCCCCCCCCCCCACCAGACCCCATTGTTGGCTCTACACCTTGGGACATCTGATGGTTTCTGTACTGGGGTCTCCCGTGTGATCCTCTCCTTTATATCTAATGCTCACACATCACCTGACCGCACCGGACTGTTGGGGGGGATTTCCTGCAGACTTTGGTGTAGATTTTAACTTCCCCGTTGACGTCTACACATATTTTCTACACCAAATCCGCTGGTAAAATTGACATGCAGTGTGTATGTTTCCACAGCGGGTGGACAAGACCTTCTGGTGGTCTCACACATGCAGCTATTTTGAAAAACAGTGTTTCTTTTTAAATTTTCTTTTTGTTTGGTCAGATAATTTGTGAAAAACATTTGGAATTTCTGGTGTTTTTTACAAGAGAAAAAAGGCAATTTTCTTGCCAGCGAGTTCATTTTTTGGACCTTACGAAGTATTTTTTTATGTAAGAGCTAGGCTGGTTTTCACGCGGCATTACTTTCCACGTTTTTATTGTAATTTTGCAGCATTATCGATGCGCTTTTTATGCAAAAACATATTTTATTTTACTGCTAATTGACGTGTTTTTGTGATGCAGTTTTCGGCTTGGTTGACGCAGATCGTTTCAATGTGTCCCATATTTGGGTGGAGATTACTTTACTACCTGCTGTCGGCGCTCCTGGCTTCCGGTTCCAAGCGGCCTGTAGTGGCCTTACCTGACCAGCAGCGCCGCACCTGACCAGGCCACCAGCGAGCACTGACAGCGGGAAGCCTTCAAAGGAGGTGAGGGGGAGCGACACATAGTATGAAACCAGCTTTTAACTGTTTATTGGATGCAGAAATGCTGCAAAATTGGTAGTGAAAATTTCTGCTGCGGACATTCCGCAGCTTTGCCGCCACGTGTAAATATACCCTGCCAGCTTGAGGCATGCTGCCATGTGCAGAGTGGCCTTACTAGGAAGGGTGACCTCCACAGTGGCCCCAGCAGTAATAGTGTCCCCTATATCGGCCTCAGTAGTAATGATGACCCCCTCAGTGGCACCGGTATTAATAGTGACCCCCCCACAGTGGCCCCAGTAGTAATAGTGACCCCCAACATTGGCCCCAGTAGTAATAGTGACCCCCAACAGTGGCCCCAGTAGTAATAGTGACACCCCCACAGTGGCCCCAGTAGTAATAGTGACACCCCCCCAATAGTGACCCCAACAGTGACCCCAGTAGTAATAGTGACCCCCCCCCACAGTGGCCCCAGCAGTAATAGTGACCCCCCCCCACAGTGGCCCCAGCAGTAATAGTGACCCCCCCCACAGTGGCCCCAGTAGTAATAGTGACCCCCCCCCACAGTGGCCCCAGTAGTAATAGTGACCCTCCCCCCACAGTGGCCCCAGTAGTAATATTGCCCCCCCCACAGTGGCCCCGGTAGTAATAGTGACCCCCCCCACCACAGTGGCCCCGGTAGTAATAGTGACCCCCCCACTACAGTGGCCCCGGTAGTAATAGTGACCCCCCCACAGTGGCCCCAGTAGTAATAGTGACCCCCCCACAGTGGCCCCCAGTAGTAATAGTGACACCCCCACAGTGGCCCCAGTAGTAACAGTGACACCCCCACAGTGGCCCCAGTAGTAATAGTGACCCCCCCCCCCCCCACAGTGGCCCCCAGTAGTAATAGTGACCCCCCCACAATGGCCCCAGTAGTAATAGTGACCCCCCACAGTGGCTCCAGTAGTAATAGTGACCCCACCACCACTACAGTGGCCCCAGTAGTAATAGTGACCTCCCCACAGTGGCCCCAGTAATAATAGTGACCCCCCCCACAGTGGCCCCAGTAGTAATTGTAATTGTGACCCCCCCCCCCCCCCACAGTAGTCTTAGTAGTAAATGTGATTTTCCCCCCACAGTAGTCTTAGTAGTAAATGTGATTTCCACAGTAGCCCCAGTAGGAAATGTGACCCCCACAGTGGCCCCAGTAGTAATAGTGACCCCCACAGTAGCCTCAGTAGTAATACTATTACTACTGGAACTTATATAGGGAGCACTATTGCTGATAGTGTCACCTATATCAACCCTAGTAGTAACAGTGACCCCCACCGTAGCTCCAGTAGTAATGGAACCCCCCCCCCCCCCCCATGAAACCCATATACTTATCCCATCCTGGTCTTCAGAGAACCGCTGCTCCTCTTCTCACACACTTCTGATCGGAACAGTGCCTCCTCCCCTGACCTCCTCTTCAATGGAGCTTAGAAGAAAAGCTCAGGGGTGCCACAAAGTGATTACCAGCTGGGGAACTGCAGCACCCCGGTGGTAATCACCTTTTTGGTGACCAGATGTCCCGAAAGCGGGACAAATAGCTGTCCCGCCATGGTCCCGGTGGAAAACGGGACACAGGGTCCCAAAGTGGGACTGTCCTGCTGGTCACCTTAGGCCCTGGGAACTGGCAGATTTGTCCAGTTATCAGAGAGGAGTTTTATGGCAGTACGGCCATAGAGGAGGCATCTGGAAATAGAACTCCCCGGGACCAGTTGCTTTAATTAGACCTGAACTTGTTTTCTTCCAATAGTTCCTCAGCCAGCATGATGGACATAGTAATGATAAAAGACATTCATCTTTGTACTATTCAGTTCAGACATATCCAATTACTGAGGGTGATTTCTATACTCCCATTCACACATTTCATCAATAATTGCACCACAGAGTGACTAAATAGTTTATGTCTCAATCTCCTCTGGCTCTCCTCTTACATTATCTGCTTCCTCTAAGCATCCTCCAATCTGTGACTTTATGTAACTACAACTCCCAGCTTCTTAGAACCGTAGAGTTAGAAGGGACCTCCGGGGTCATCGGGTCCAACCCCCTGCTCAGTGCAGGATCGCCAAATCATCCCAGACGGATGTCTGTCCAGCCTCTGAAGACTTCCATTGAAGGAGAACTCCCCACCTCCAGTGGTAACATGTTCCACTCAGTGATCCCCCTTGCTGTCTAATATCTAATCTGTGTCTCCTCCCTTTCATTTTCATCCCATTGCTTCTAGTCTTTCCTTGTGCAGATGAGAATAGGGCTGATCCCTCTGCACTGTGACGGCCCTTCAGATATTTGTAGAGAGGTATTAAGTTTCTTCTCAGCCTTTGTTTTTGCAAGCTAAAAATCAATTCCTCCCATTCTGTATGTGCTTTTTTATTCTTTTTTTATCCTCTCTCTCCTTTCTCTCTTTGTGTCATCGCCATATCTTTGTCAATATAGAACTCAGACTCACAGGCCTGTAGCTTCCTGGTTCCACAACATTTGCTCTTTTCCAATTTTCTGGGACTTCCCCTGTTCTCCAGGAATTTTCAAATATTACAGCGAGTGGTTCAGCAATTACCTCCGCTGCTTCCTTTAGTATCCTGGGATGTAATTCATCTGGACCTGAAGACTTAAGTTAGCTAAGTGTTCCCTCACCATCTCTCTGCTTACAGATAGCCTGCATTCTTTTATTCTCCCAATAGCACAGGGAAGATCAGTTGACGTCCCATCTACTTTCTAAGAGAAAACAGATACAAAATGGGAATTTTAAGATTCGACCTTCTCAATATCATTTATAACCAATTCACCATTTTCATCCTTTAAACATTCTATAGCATCCTTTGGAGATTATGCTTTCCTAACATACAATCCAACACCTCCTCCTCTTTTATTAGATCTGTTTTGTTTTTTTTTATAAATATGTTATATCCTTCAAGCCTTGTATTCCAATCATGTGTATCATCCATCAAGTTTCCGTGATGCCTATGGCATCATATTTCTCCTGTGTTCGGAGCTCCAATTCTCCTTGTTTGTTTCCCTGCTCTGTGCATTTGTGTAGAAACATGTTAGTTTGTGATCGGGGTCTCTTGCTCCTCTACTTTCCTTATAAGTTTTTGTCTTTGCTCTTTCTTTCCACTTCTAATAGCAAGGTTCTCAAATGTATTCATTAGCTGTATATTGTTGCCTGGACTTTCACTTCCCTTCCCATATTGTTTTAGTTTAAAGCTCCTCTGATAAGTGAAGCAAGGCACCTGCCAAATATAAGCTTACCTGTCTCCTTTGTAAGGTGCAACCCATCTCTAACAGGGAGACTTTATAGGTAATTCCCTTCATGGTCTAGAAATCCAAATCCTTGCTGACGGCACCATTGACGTAGCCAGTTGTTCACCTCTAGAATCCTGTTCCATCTCCTTATTCCATGGCCATCCACTAGAAGGATTGATGAGAAGACCACCTGAGCTCCTAGTTCCTTCACCTTCCTGCTGAGGTCTTCAAAGTCTCTGCAGATAGTTGCAAGGTTTTTTTTAGCAGTGTCATTTGTTCCTACGTGTATTAGTAGGAATGGGTCCCACTTACAGCGACTCTTCACTCTTCCCAAAATGCATCGGGAATAAGCAAATTATCTTCCTGGAGCTCCAATCATCTAACAGCCTGCCGGCTGGGAGGGATGGGAAAGGCACCGCACAAGAGGTCTAACAAAAAGTGCTCCAGAGGAGTTATTTTGGGGGGATTGCAGGTATAACTAAAACAGACATATCAGGAGAGGTGTCAGCTCATGTTTCAGGGGTAGATGTGGATTGTATTGGGCACCTATTTCAGAAATATGTGTGGGCTCTTTTGCTCCGCAGCACCGTATTGAGCACCTCATGACTGTGGAGCAATAGATGACTTTAGTTTTGTCATGACTGCATCTTCAGCTGATGCCTCTAAGGGTGGTCATACACATCAGATATAGACCAGCTGATCATCTAATGCGCACGGCGCCTCCTGACTCTTCCATTATAGCAGATATTAGGGGAGATAATGATCGAGTAGCTGCTTCTGGGAGATAAGCTATTTAGAGGTGTCTGACTGCAGCTTTCGTCCCTCAGTACACATAAGACATGAATGGCCACGGACTTGGCCATATGTGAACAATACAGTCATCCAGGGCACCACACAACAGCTTGTAGGGGGCACCATGAGGATGTAGGTTGGAGGCGATCAGCCCCCACTTAGGTTCACTCAGCCAGGATGTGGCAATGTCTTATAGAACTACATGACTCTCCTTCTTCCTGGCTCTGTCTCCTCCTCTCTGATGCTCTAACAGCACACTGGCGCTCCAACACTATTACTTTATTCAGCTGCTGCATTTATGATATGAACTTGGTTCTGGTGCTGTAATTATGTACTGAAGTTTGTTCTGTTACTGTATATTTGTTGTTAGCTTGGTTTTGGTGCTGTATTTGTGTTAGCTTGGTTCTGGTGTTATATTTGTGTTATGAGGTTGGTTCTGGTGCTGTATTTATGTGCAAAAAGACCCTGATGTACGTTTCAGCGTCTCGTACTTTGTCTGAGGGTAATGGAAAATGAGCACAGATCAATATTTAAACTCTAAACAATCAATGAAACTTGACGATGCCAAGCAAAAATAATATTATTTACCTACAATGGGCTTTTCCATGGTGTTTAAATATGGCTGCTTCACTTAAGGGTCAGAGTCACATGACAGTCATGTGACCTGACTATCCATTCTACATGGGCTATACATATGGAGGCTTTACTTCCGGCTCCGTGTCATGTGAAATTTGAAAATGACGTTTTTAAAACCAATTCACTACCATATATACTCGAGTATAAGCCGAGTTTTTCAGCACTTTTTTTATGCTGAAAAAGCCCCCCATGGCTTATACTCGAGTGAGGTAAAAAAAAAACAAAAAAAAACCCCCTGCAATACTCCCCTTCCAGCCGGCGTCTGTGTCCCCGGCGGAGCTGCTTGAGAATTCTCCCCGCTGCCGTCAGCGCTGTGTAAGTAAGTGCTGTGGTTGGATCGAGTGCCAGCCAATCACAGCCGGTGCACGATCATTCACAGCCATTCAGTGAATTACATCACTAAATGGCTGTGATTGGCTGGCGCTCGATTCAATCACAGCGCTTACTTACACAGCACTGATGGGTGATGGGTGATGACAGCGGGGAGAATTCTCAAGCAGCTTGCTGCACCGCCAGAGAGACCATCGTGGCGGGGACACAGACGCTGGCTGGGAGGGGACTATTGTGTTTTTTTTGTTTTTTTTTTAACCTAGTATATACTGGAGTATAGCTAGGCTTATACTTGAGTCTATAAGTTTTACCAGTTTTTTTGTGGTAAAACTTATTGACTCGGCTTATACTCGGGTCGGCTAATACTCGAGTATGTACGGTACTCTCAGTTTACGTCCAATTCTTCTGCGGATCTGTGTTCTACAACCATGAATACATCAAAAATATCCAGTCTGCATTTCTATCCTCTACAAACACCAACTTTAGTTTTGGACTCTTCAAACTCAAGTGGAAAAAGAATTTACCAACTTCTATTCCAGAAGTAACAAGAGAGCAGACTAGAAGATATGGCGCTCAGTCCTTGTTGAGTAGTCCGCCTCCACTTGCCTCTCAGTCCTTGTTGAGTAGTCCGCCTCCACTTGGCTCTCAGTCCTTGTTGAGTAGTTCACCCGCCCGGGAGATAAGGGAAGTTCTATTGTGATACCCTGATATTGTTATCTGACGCCTCCACTTACCGCTCTCCTCATATTCATCCAACAGAAACATTCAATATTGCTTCATCCAAATTTCTGCAGGGAGGCTTTACCTCTGGGATTATAGACCAAAAACCACATGACTATCTGTTGGTAGACTCTCCAGTCCACCTGATGTTCCATACATTACCCAAAATTCCTAAAAACCTCTTTCCTCCCTTACGCCTAATTCTAGCTAGTAATGCCTCACTGATCGATCGCCTCAGTATACGGCTTCATAATCTCCTACAACCATTGGGACCAGAATTACAGATACCGAGGCCCATCTCCCAGGTTGTAGATACATTAGAACGGTCTGCTCACTATTCTCGGATTACCAGAGATGTTTCCCACCCATGAATGCCCTCACACATCATCTGCATGCCAATATTCGGATGTTACATCTTTTTTACTTTCTGACAATTTTTTATGTTTGATGATAAACTTCTCCTCCAGGTTTGTGGTCGCCCCACGGGCTCCTCATCCCCGCCCCTCGCTAATCTAAACTTCTCCTCCAGGTTTGTGGTCGCCCCACGGGCTCCTCATCCCCGCCCCTCGCTAACCTAAACTTCTCCTCCAGGTTTGTGGTCGCCCCACGGGCTCCTCATCCCCGCCCCTCGCTAATCCTTATATGTCTCTATGGGAGAAGTCTTGTCTTCACGCCTCCCATAACCCGCTGGTCCAGGAGATATCTAGACTCCTCCTCCTTGCCTAACAGGATTTCCCCAGTTTGGTTTCTGATCTTGCTTTGGTCTTTCCCTTTTCAGTAACCTTCTGCCTCTCTTTTCTTGACGTCTTCCATATTGGAGATCCTTTATCAAAGATCATTAATAGTAAATTGTATAGGAAGCCTCTCCGGGCGACTCCTTATTACTTGCAGCGCTGCCGCCCCTCATTGGGTTAAAGCTCTCCCAGTAGGCTTGTTCATTGGGAGAAGATTATAATCTATAATCAAGAGCGTCGTGTTATTCCAGACACGTTGTGCCATCCGCGTTACCATAGCGGGATGATAAAAAGGGCCAAAAATGTAGCAGCATCAAAAATCAGATATGACTGTTTGGCATAATCCAATTGACACGTTCAGACAACGCCGGTCACACCCGATGCTGCAGCTAATTCTCCTTTAGTTTTTTTTCTACTAGTTTTTGTGTGGATTTTTTTTTTTTGACATCAAACCAATTATCCTAAAAAATTCTCCCTATTGTAATGCAGGATGATCCCCGCGCCCAAATCCCATTTGTTGCCAAGAAACCACATGAGCGCTTCGGCTTATAGAACAATACTACTTTGACATCTCCATATTTGTCATGACTATGGCCCAATGTCCACCTGCGGGTTTGATCTGCGGGATGTGCGGGGTGCCACCCATAGGGAAACATGGGCATCCACAAATGAAATAAAGCATGCGGATTTCTTTTGCGGACCCTTCAGTCTGGACAACAGATCGCAGCATGCTCCATTTCACAGATGGTTTCCTGAAGTCAATAGAAGCCGTCCGTTCTACAACTGAATTGCGGACGGGCCGTGGATTCTGCGGGAAAGCAGGAGTTTAAAAATACAACTCCACTGCGCATGTGCGGCGATGCATCCGCAGTGAAGAAGATGGAAGACCCGGACGGGTAAGCAGAAGACCCAAAGTGTCCTCGGCCACAGGCAGGGTCGGATTCTAACGCGGGGTCCCGCATGCAGAATCCGATGCTCCCGTGGGTATGGGGCCTAAAGGTTGTTTCCGATGGGCCCAAACAAGAAGCGCTCTTCATTATACAAACCAAAACACGTTCTTCCTCTCCGCCTCCCAGACTTTTTATATAACTTCATTCACTGATGTTACTGAATGTTCTATCTGTTGGCAGCGATCTGGCGGATGGGCATCACATAAACTACAACCCCGTATTGCTGAGCACATATCTGGCTCCAATCCCTCCTGGGGTATATTGAGACGTTCTGCGTCTGCAGCATCCACCGAGGGGACATGTCCTCATTTAAAGTCACTGGCACTGAAAGGGTGTTCCGCCCCACAAGAGGAGGAGCTTGGGTTAACAAAACTTATTTCAAGAGAGTCTTATTGGATTATGCCATTAAAAACTAGATTTTCCCGTGGTCTTCAGTCCTTATGAATGTTTTTGTGTTGTTTTTCATGTGTTCCATTCCCTCATTACTTATTCATTAGTGGGCGTGGTCACGCTTTCGTTATGTCATCTCCTTTTACCTTTAAATGACTTGCGTCTTGTGCGGGCTATATGCTATGACTAAGGCCTGTCCGTCCTGTTCTTACATGTCAGCGATTTTATCTTTCTATGAATATACTGTAATAAAGATACGTTTTTGGCTGAGAGGTGCCGGAGCGATATTCAGCATTTTTTTCCACATTGCATTCCTAAAAAACTGGCTTGACGCTGTTCTCTGTGCGCTCCCCTTATTGGAGGTTGGCTATTTGGCCTAACGCTGCAGATCAGGATTTTCGGTAAGCTATATTGTACCTTTTTGCTGTATTTATGTACTGTGCTTGGTTCTGGAGCTGTCGTTCTGATAGGAGCTTGGTTCTGGGGCTGTATTGACGAACTGAGGTAGGTTTTAGTGATGTATTTATATTATGAGCTTGGTTCTGGTACCGTATTTATCCACTGAGCTGTTCTGGTGTGGGTATGCTGTTATCCGTCCAAGCAGAATACAGGCAGGCTGCCTATCAGTGAGATATATATATATAATATATATATTTTTTTTTAATATCGGAGACGTCCCAAAAAAAATTGGACAGGATGCCAACTAAACTAAAGCGGTACTGGCCAGATGCATGCTTGGTTGAACTGAGCAAGCATGCAGCCATGTGTAGGGGGGATTGGGAGAGATAGTGGCCTGCCAGAAGCTTTCTCATGTATAGGCAGTGTCAGGCACGCCTGCTACAGCAGATAGGATGTGAACCTGCATAGTGCTTCTGTATGGGGAAACCTAATGGGATGCACCCCAGTGATGGCCCTGTAGACAGAGAGTCCCTTTGCAGCTGGCCATAGATTGGGAAAACGGAAGACACAAAGACAATATCTTCCGGGAAATCCTATCCCCTCCTCGTGTTTCTTCTGCGGTTCCTCACTGGTTTCCGCTGCTCACGGGGAGAGGAAGTTTTTCGTTTTGTGCAGCTTAGTCCTCCAAAAAGGGACACATTCCTCAGCTAAGCAGTGACAAACCCCGAGCGCCATGACACAAATGCCTCTGTCTCCCTACAAGTGGGCTGCTGCTGCACCCTCCAAGTGTGTGAAAGGTCTGCAGCAAGTACATTCCTGGTATCCTAGGGAATGGGGCAGAGAGCCAAGCCCGGGATTAAGGTGTGTAAGGGGGGAAAGGTATGTGATGATGGGTGGGCGGGCGGACTGTCTGCTGTGTGGGCCGCTCTTGCAGCGAGTATGGACCAGGGTGGGAATGCATCGGCATGCCAGTGCGGGGAGAGGACATCTGAGGACTCTACAGTCACAGCCATTGTTCTCAGGACAATGAAATGTAACACTGCCCCATTATATAGATCTAATGTCATATTCCACGACCTGAGGAACAGTAAGCAGCCTGTCTGCCTACTGCCAGCACTAACCCCAACACACATACCCGCGGACGGTCACATACCATACATCCCTTGCTGGTACAGCCATGAGCGGGGGCATCGTGCCAGGCTAGATGTTACTAGGGATGCTACATAATTGCTGACATCCAGGACTGCACTGGGGTATGTAGAAAGTGACCGGATCCGGCGGGTGTGAAGTTACCAAACATAATAATGACACATGATGTTTCGACCCACATGGGGGTCTGTATCAGCCAGACCGACACTGGGTCTATATGCTGTAGTGATAGTCAGGAGTCCCCCGCTATCTGTAGGGTGTGTAAAGGGAAATGTTATATAAGGCTGGGGCTACACGGCGACTTTGGTCGTGTGACATGAAGTCTCATAAAAGTCATGCAACCCAAAAATGTCTGCGACTTGCTGCTGTTTTGGAACTGCGATTTGTAAATGGAAGAGCGGAGCAGCAGCGAGAGGCGGCCGGGGAGCACTGCGCAGCGTGAGGCGAGTGTGGAGGGGTTTTTTAAACCCTTGTGACCCTCATTGCCACCAATGTTTGGGGTGCTAAGAAAACCCCTTTAGGAACAGTTTCCCAACTCTGCGAAATTGACGACCCATCCACAGGATAGTTTAACAACAGCTGATCAGCAAGAGCGCCGGCTGGGAATGATCAACTGTTACCCTGCATGGGGCAGGAAGCAGATAGCTCCATACATTATGCAGTGGCCCAGCACAGTATTGCAGGCACAGCTCTAGTCACACACTGGGCCACGGCACTATGTATGGGGCTATCTGCTTCCTCCTCCGTACAGGGTGACAGCTGATTGGTTCTGGTGGTGGACCTCCTGCCGATCAGCTATTGATGAGCAGGTCATCTGTTTTGCATGGCTGCAAAACCCCTTTAAGGCTATCTTCACACGGAACGAGTGCATAACGGCTGTGGAGCTTGGCCTGATATCGTGCTCACCAACATGCGATTTTCCCGCGGATGTGTTAAACCGCCTCGTATCACTTCGGGAAAGTAGCGATGCTCCGCTGTGGCTTTTAGCTGTGACAGTGGTTTGTGAAGTGTTTCCCATTGTTTTCAATGGGCAACCTTGCAGCGCGCTCACCTGCTCCTCGTACGCCATGTGATGCTTCACCGGTCCCATTGAAAACAATAAGTGATGCGATGCGAGGGAACGCCCAAAGTTAGGGCATGCGCCCATGGGAACGACCCCATTCAAAAGAATGCCTTTCATATTCGCGCGAGACTTGTACATCTTGCAACGCACAAATCTCATGGGATTTTCTCGGCCTCGGCGTCCCTCCAATATGGATAGCGCCCTACTGCTGCCTTACTGTATAGGAAGTGATGGATCCAACGGAAGCCCCGAGACAAGCGTCTGGTGTGCAGTTTACAGAACGTTCTGGACAGAACGGACATGTGGTGTATTTGTATCTCCCAGCGTTCCTCTAACCGGGCCTCCACCATGTTTATCTTCTATCACATCCTGCTTTGGGGTCCGCTGCCGGATATCATAGCCCCCTCCTCAGGACAGCCGTGGGACGCAGCGTTCCTCTCGTCCGCGCAGTCAGCCGACTCCCTGGATGCGAGTATTTCCATCCTCAGTATTTATAGCTCTGGATGCCACTAATCGTGCGGGAACGATCTGGGTGACCTCATGGACTTCTTATATTTATATAGTCCTGCTCCATGCCAACATCTGGAATGTGCCCAAACTTCCACTAGTCTGCAGAAGACGCCGAGGGTTATTTTCCTGGCGCTTGTAATAAAGATGTGAGAAGTCTTGAATCTACACAAAGTGCTTCTCAGTGCGAGGTTTAGGGATTAGAAAGTACTGCGAACACCGGGGCCAAAACCGTCCTGAGGGAGCTGGGGGGATCGGCCAGGAACCCTTGTTTCTTGCTCCGCCCGTGCCCTAAAGATCACACGGGGGCTTCGTTTTGCCCAATGTCCCTTTAAGGGACACACGAGGATGCGTATTTTCCCCAGTAGCAGCAAAGTATATTTGGGATTTGCAAAAACTGCGTTCACCCGCGATGGCGGTCAAAATTTGCAACAAGTCGAAGATTTTGCGGCGGGTTCCGTGTATCCGCAGTACAATTTGCACATAGGAACAGATAATAAAATAAACTATAAAATAATAATAAAACCCTAAACAAACCCTTTTACCCCCCATTCTCCGCACTTTCCTGCCAGCCTCAGGATTATAGCCATGATGTGTCGTGTTGGCATGTGACCGCAACAGCCAATCACAGGCTTTGAGTCAAGGTATCAACGCAGCAAACGGGCAGGAGAGCGTGGAGAAGGTGGGTAAATGTGTGTTTTCTCTTAAATTGAGGGCTCGCTGACGCAGGCGAATGTCGCTACCTCCATCCGTATCTTTCACGCACGTAATACCCATTGAGTTCTATCACATCTGCATTGGTTTTCAGGCTATGGGGATTTAAAGAGACGCCATCGTCATCACTTTGCAGCACTATGCGAGGGCAGCACAAGGCACTGACTGCAGTGATACGGCTGCTGGGTGGATCTGTGCAGGAGTTTTTGAGAAACTTGCATTTAATCACTTGTGGCACATAAACTGAAGACTATTTAAAGTAGTCCTAGATATTCATGAGCCGCAGGCTAGCTCCACCCCCACCACCTCCAGCCACTGATTGACTGCTGCCTGCATATTACTGTGCATAGGGAGAGAGCTGCCAATGATTGGCTGGAGGGCGGGGTGGGTGTGGCTAGCCTGAAGCTCATGAATATGCAGGACTACTTCTGTATCTGGCTGCTACTAATAAAATGCAAGTTTCTCCCAAACTCCTGCACAAATCCTCACATCAGACATATCAGTGTGACAGGCACTACCTTATGGAATGGTCAGCGAGGGGGGCAAACAGAGGGTGACAGTCTCTATAACATACACAGCAAATACATACATATTTGCTTTGTACTGTTTTTTACATGTATGATAAATACACGCGTAATACACGGGATCCCTATGCTGATGCAAGAGCCCTGTAGAGAGTCTTTTCCGCAGCAACTGTGCCCCATGTGAATGTGCCTTTAGGCTCCCGAAAATTAAAGGGGTCTTCTAGTAATATAAAGTTATCACCTGGCTATCTGATCAGTGGGGGCCGACCGCCAAGACCCACCCCTACCAATGACTATAACAGGGGTCTTGTGACCCCTTGTAGGACTAACAAAGAATGGAGCAGAAACGCACGTGCTCGGCCACCGCGCCAATGATTTCAGTGGGATGAACTCCGCTCCTCTGACGGCCCCATTCAGATGCATAAACGGTGGCTGAACATGTGCTTTTCTGCTCCATTCTTCGCCAGTGTCACAGTGAGAAATGGGACCCCCATTCTGGTAATCGGTGACGGTCCCAGCAGTCTGATCTCCACCAGTCAGATAATTACCGACTATCCTGTGGATCGGGGATACCTGTATGTTACCAGAATACCTCCTTAATAAGCTACGATATGTAGATTTCTCGTTGCATCGCCTTATCTTTTCCCAAATCTATACTGTAAGGTTTCTCCTACTCATTTATTTCCTGATCTTTTCCTTTATTGTACGTTCCTTACAGGATAATGAGCGCAGCTCTGGGCTATGAACAGCAGTGCAGACCCCAAGGCACATAAAACTGGGTCAGTTTATGACCCATTGACTTCTATGGAAGAGCGTAGTGGGCATGCTCTGTGACATTTTAACATGGTGCCGGAGATAAGACTGAAGTTTCCCCGGGCCACAGGAGAGGGGTGAGCTAGTAGTGTCAGTATGCATTCAGCCCACCATGGAGTCATGGCACTCTCATCAGCTTTGGTGGGTAATAGGGCCATAATGCGTTCGCGCCCCGGCTTGGGCCATAATAAATCTGGTGAACAGATCGATCTGAAATAGATGCGGCCGTTCCCTATAACGGACCGGCCTCAGACAGCTTCTAAGCCGGGAACAACAGTTCAATTATACTTTAATGGTGCTGCAAGCACAACAGGTTTACGGCCCATGAAAGCGCACGATTATAAAAATACTAATGATTTTCAATGGTTTCATTCTCATTTGGGATTTTGTTTTAATCACTCCTGTGATGTTAACTGCAAAAAAAAAAAAAATCGCAGCATGTCCTTCCTGTTTGCGATATCGCCCATTGTTTTCTCTGGGGCCCGCAGCAGCAGCGCCAGCCCTCTTGAAAGCAATAGGAGAGGTCTGCAATCCTCTGCTGCTGTGACAGCCGTGCCAGGGGATTCCTTCGTCCCCGTGGGGAATCCCTTCAGCTGCGGCAGGGATGAAGGAATCCCCTGCCGCTACTATCACAGAGGATCATAGAGTTCTCTCATTGGTTTCAATGGGGACGGTGCTGCCGCCCTATTGAAAGCAATGGGTTGAAGGGATTCCCCGCAGTGATGCAAGGCTGTTTTTTACATGAAAACTCCTCGAATTCGGGGGTTTCACATGGATTGCAAGGGAGATATCGGGTTGAGAATCATGGCCCACTATTGCCCTCGCCAGTGTGAAGGAGCGAATGTAGGAGGACAGAGGGTAGCAGCGATTTCGTAATCATATAGATGCTCCGCTAATCAGCTTCAGCCCATGGGGCTTTGCAATCATCCCATACTCACCCATATAGTACACTGTAGCTTTGCTTCCCATGCAGTACCATGCTACTCTCTACCTTGCTGCAGACACTACACTTTAGCTGCATATCGCCCCAGATTCGGGTCCAGCTTGTACAGAAATCTCTGGTTCCTGCGCCCTCCCCTCCTATAGTCAGAGTCTAATACACAAATTCAAACACAAAATGAAGAGAGTGACGAGGACCGAAACACCGTTGCATATTTTCTTGCATGTTTTACAGAAAGCTATGTCCTTCTCTTCAAAAACAGCAGCATAACGAAGCTTCATAATGGAAATGGAAGGCTGATGGTCCCGTCCACCATGAAGCAGCTCAGCTAGGAACATCTTAGCACATTTCTCAGAGAAGACTGTGGGAAGAAGCAAACTTTTCTTACTTACTGCTTCACAGGTTGGAATGAGACAAAATTAAAAAACTGCAAGCGGACAACAGCCAGAAGCTCAGGGTTCCTCCAGAGCAGTTACACCTTATAGATACTGCAGCTGGGAATGAAACGAAAGCTCTGCCCGTCCTGCCCACAGACCTCAGCTGCCCATAGCTAGTGTTTGAAAGCCTGCTGGCAATTTTACTTTAGTAACATTTATAAATCAGGGTTGTTCCAGAGTCCTCTGATGATCCTCAACTTGTAGATCACTGAGAAACAAAATGTATCAATGGAAATCCCCCTTTCAGGCTAAATCATTCATGAAGGCCACGGAATGGCTATAGTGGTGGTGTTCAATTAATGGTTGGTCATTTGTAGGCTGGAAGATTTGAACCATCACAGATGTCCAGAATGAATGGATCCCATCAGATATGATTGACGGCTGTGGCTACCATCTTACCTCCCTCCACGGTCAGCTGTAATGCGTGTTTTCTCCGGCTCCTCAGGTGTCAAGCTTCAGTCTCCTCTGTGTCTCTTGCTGTTGTCTGAAGGGCCAGCATGCACCTTCCTATTCTTCTTTCCCCTAATCATCTGTCTGCCGCCTGCCCGACTGTTGTACCATACTGAAACAACTCTGTGTGCCCTGACATCGGGCTTGTCCCACGCACTGAAGTTACACTGCCTGCCTCGATCCAGCACTCTCTGACTACGCTTCTGTTGACACAGTCTAGTACTGTGTCCTGGTCTAGTGTTGCATCAGCTGCCAACTAATTGGGACCAATTTCAATGTAAATCCCTGTTGGTCCTGCAGCAAAGCTCTGATCCCAACTAGTGGGGTGAAGACTAGCTTCTTCAGGTGTCATCTCTGGATTTGGCCCAAAGTCAATTCAGTGTGTGGCAAAGCGGGTTCAGATCCTGATAATGATATAGAGAAGTAAGAGAGGTGGTTGGAAGACCTTTGGGAGCCCTCATTGTGGTAAAGTAGAACCTTGCTGCAAAAATAAGTAGCCCAGTGTTTTATTTTACTTTGGGAACAGGAGGAAAATCGGAGAAGACAATTATCGTTGACCAGGGAAGAGAAGAAGTGAATAACCCTCAACAAGACATACTGAGACCAAAACGGCCGTCATCCAGAAACCTGAAGACCTAAAAAGCAGAACATTCTGAAGAAACCCCCACCATTCACATAGTCACCAGTTCACACCCTTCTGAAGGTACATAAGTTCTCTTCGCTTTAATCGAGAACCTCCTGACTCTTGACATTCTTGAATCGGAGACAATATTCACAGGAATGTAACCTGTGCCCTTAATGCCTCAACGAGTTCCAAGCATCAGCTGAACCAATCATTAATGATGTCACCGTCCCCACAATGGGGCTGTTATCTCTAGACCTACAGCCTCATGTAACTGTGAAGTCATTAATTCCTAGTTAATCGATTGACTACATCCTCACGATCGATTGACCAAGCCCACAAGAAAAGGTGCGTTTACGGCTTCTGGGTGCCGGGTTTACGTCAAAGTATTTTGTAGGCTTTTATTCAGGATGTCAACACGCAGAAAATATACGCCAAGCGCAATAAATTCTACTCCAAGGTTTTACTGCTGATTAAAGATAACTTTCTGCTTATGTTTTTTTTTTTCTGTTTTCCTTCCGATGACACCGAATCAAATTGGGCAATCTGCCAGCCGGGGCGAGATGGCGAACCAGCCCTTGACTTCTAGGTTATTGGCACCCTGAGACTGACGATCTAATCCTGACTGAGCCACATGTCACACAAACAACCTTTGGGTCACATCATCTTACTGAGGCGAGGACTGACCACACACACATGACTCACGTTTATTGATCAGAGCGACTGCGGTGCCTGCTGGGGGGCAGAAGATGTCACACGGGAGCGATGATTACTCTGTGTATGAAGACGGAGATCACTCTGTCTGCCCGCCTCCATTGGTAGTAAACAGGCAGTGGTGCAGAGATGAATGACTGCCTGTTTACAAGGGCCGATTGTCATCTGATTATTGTCTCAAATGATGTTATTGGAAGGTACGTGAATCAGTACAGGCTAATCAGCCAGAAATTGGGATGTATTTCAATGTAAAAACAGAACAATTAATGTCTACACAAGGTTGTGATCACAAGTAACCGATTGATATTTCTGTTTTTCTTTTGTATCTTCCTTGGGGGTGAGAGAGTAAAAAAATAATAAAGATTAAAAAAAAAAAAAAAAAAAAGAACTGGGGTCATGAATTTAGTTTCCGGTGATCATCACCTCCAACGCTTGCTTTCTATCATATAGTGAGTAGTTGAGGCAAACCAAGTATCTCCAAGAAGGTGGGACCATGGTTGCCACATTTTAAGCAATAACTCCATTTTATCCTCTCTCGTGGCCGACAGGTCTTCATATAACGTCATTCTTGAGACTTGAATTATTTAGGATGGCTCAGAGCCATTGAGAGGCAATATATATTCTTGCAGCCATGCAAATATACTGTTGGTTATTGAACACCCGTGGGTTTGTTGGCCACGAGGCAAGATGATGGAGAGAGGGGCAAAGGTTTGCCAAGGATTCTAGATATGAGGTTGGCCACCCGCCTCCAGAGAGACCTCACCACCGGACATGTCTGCCAGGTCGATCCCAAGGAGTTACAAACTCTTAATCTGGTGAGGTACTTGGGGAAGAGTTGTGGAGGGAACGAAATATGCTGTATGTAACATTTTATTGTCATGTCTGCCTAAACCGACCGGCGATCAATGGGCAAACGATTCATTCTCATTTGATATTCCCTTAGTATAATACTTCTTGCAGATAGCTGGCAGTATTATAGTCCATTCTTCTGCAGAGGGCGGTATTAGAGTTGTATTCTTGTCATAGGGAATAGTATTATAGTACCCAATACCTGAAAGATGGACCTAACACACGAGTCAAGCAGTGTAGATTACAAGCAGGTAGGTATATAAAAATAAGCCGAGTCATTCCATGACTGAAGTTGTAAGATAAGGTCTGGAAAGTCCCCGGCTGAGAAGCGGCTAAGTTATAATGGAAGGAAGTAAGGCTCTTCAGAAGGTGTGGAGCGCACACAGGCCCTGGCTATACAGAACTAGTCATGCATAGCCAAACTGCTCAGTTATGCAGTTAGCCGCACTCTGCCCCCTCCGCTGTCTTCCCGGGTGACAATCTCTCCACAGCCCGTCGTCCGCCACCTATATCGCTGCCCAGTGCTTGTGGCCATATTACAGCTCTGTGGAGTCGGCCTTAAAATGGGAAAATCTTGCTACAAAAGTTCCCACACTTTATCGGCTCCATGTTGGAGGGTGAAGCTCCATCATCAGATAAGTATGTGCATATTACATAAAGTGACAAACTCATGGCAGAAACCTGATTATCCTGTCTGACTAGAGAGACACCCTTTACTGCCTCAACCGGGGCTGGAGGGGTTGCTATACAAAGCCTGAAGTCATGTGCAGGCTAGTTGTGCGCGGTACCCAAGGTTACAATGTAGCAGCAGAAACTGATACAAACTTACACACATCCGAAAACAAACAACTGTGCGGCGAGCGGGCGGAGGTGTGTGTGTGTGTTGGCCATTAGTCAGGCACATTTATTCGTACAAATGGCGGACAACCGATCAGATTTTATTTTCGGGGACAAATGCCACATGTGACGGAGTGAAAGTGCCCGACCGCCACTCCATTCACCTGTATGGGACATGGGGAGAGCATTCGGCTATTTCCAGTTGTCCCACCAAAGAAAGCGAAGCGGTGGTCATGCTTGCACACCACGGCGCCATTCTCGTGCCGCATTCAGGGATGCCAATTTTAGAATTGTTGGGGGTTCCGGTAGTTGGAGATCCAGTGTTCAGACACTTGTTCTTGGTGGTGAAACCCTTTTACGGCAACCCTCCGGGGAAACCCTTTATTAGCGGCTGCCAGTAGCACTTGTGGTTCACCACCAATGGCCGGGCGTCACATTGTTTCAATTCCAGGTGCAGATTAGCAAATAGCAGTAAACTGCGAGCGCTACCCGTGGCCAGTAGTAATAGCACCCGCAGGCGGGGCCCACACGGGGCTGATTTCCAGCGGAATGTCTGCAGCGGGCATTCACATGTACATTCGCCACGGATTGCTTGCCTCCAAACACGCAGCATTTGGTGCGGCTTTGAAGCGTTTTTTATAACGAATTCCTGTGCGAAATTCACCCCCTCATTGAGTCAGTGAATTCCGCAGCTGAGATGGCGAGAAAATTGACATGTTGTGGGTTTGAATTCTGCACTGCGAGGCAATTTTTCGCACAAGTTTCTGCGGATTTCCATAGCTTGTGAATGAGATTTTCAAAATCTCAACCACTTTGCTGCTACTGTAAATACAGCAGAATTTCCGTGCAGAAGATCCGCATGGAGATTCCGTGCCTCCCCCCACCCCCACCTTAGGCTAGGGTCACACAAGACGGATTTTAGACCTGCCACAAGGAACATCCACAGCATTTACAGTATTACCAAAGCGGATGAGCTTTTCAAAATCTCGTACATGCGCTGTGGAAAAAATCTACACAAAACCTGTGTGGAAAATTCCACTCGGTGGGCGGGGCACCGCCTTCTGTTTTCTCTTCGCCATGATGGGGGCTGGAGCGCAGAATTATAACGAATAACTTTAATTTCCTAATTTACATCTCCTATCAGAGGGAGACAAGAATCTGACAGGATGGAATTTATCCGGTCTTTCTTCCCCTAGAGATAAGCGGCATCAGAAGTTGGTCGCCCCTACTAAAACAAAAGAAGGGCTGCTGTGTCCCCCTTTCTCGTCACGCTCATTAAGGGACATAGCTCCTCCCAGGTGTATATTTTACTAGCGCTGACACTTCTCAAGGGCGTGCCTCAATCCGGCCTGAAGGTTTTCCTAGAACTATTCATTCTACTTCTAGTCTTATGGCTCAACTTCAGGTGTTTAGTCTGTTCTCCCCTGCTTACATACACAAACTGCTTTAGCTCCGTGCCTGCAGGAGAGGTACCGCTGGTAGGAGGGACTACATTTTTATTTGCTTAGTGTCGCCTCCTAGTGGCAGCAGCGCTGCCCCAAGGTCTTCTGTGTCTCCCCCCCCCCCCCCCCCCATGATACGGATGAGAAAAGTTTTATTCCGCAGTTGTTATCGTTAGGAAAAATGAGACAAACGTCCAGGAATCCCCCATCAGAGCAAGCAGGGAACAGGATGCCCGCTGCCGTCTGTTTACATGATTCTGCGCAAATGTTTGCGATGTTACCCCTAATGACTGCGATTGTTACAGGCTCCGAAACAGGACAACAAAGCACGGCGGCGTTCTATCTGCAAGATTATGCAAACTAATGGACAGCGATGGTGTCATGGGGTCTTTAGTCAGGAAGTCGCCTTCCACCTTTCGGGCCAAAAATGCAGTCAGAACGTGGGGGAGGGGAAAGCCAACTGTAGGAAAGTGTCAGCCTCCTTTTTCCATGAGGAAACAATCCCGGGGATTTCATACCTGGATGGTACAGATACGGCTTCTGCCGCAGCCAGAATAAGAAATTCCACCAGGATGCCCCCCCCCCCTTATCACTATGAAGTCAGAAGTGAGCGGCGACCACCAAGCAGATAGATCGGCTGTGCAGATGGTGATGATAGGGACTTTTTCATCGTCCTTCATGTTCCTCGGACCTTACACCTTGTGATTAGAGTCTACTTGCCCCCTTACCACCCACCATGATCTGCGGCATCCCAAAAGTTATTGCATCCGTTAGTCGTGATCCACTACAATGTGAGTGGCAGGAACTACTGGCTCCATGTGTGTCCAGTGAGAAAGGGAGCTTACACTGATCACCTCCGGGGAACTAAACAATAAAACTTTTTTAGTTTGTTTCCATTGCTATGAAATTCATATATCCAAGTGCCATTAAACGGGAGTCGTGAGAGTTTTAAATAGGGAAGATCATTAACCCTATATAGTAACAGAACAGACATTGCTAAGTTCACCTAATGCAAGGCATAGAGCTGCTTTGTGCATATACAATACACTGTGCCAGATGAACACTGCAGCGCATTATGTCGTCCTGCATTGGAGAGGATCGTTCTCTATAAATGGAATCTACACATCTCTAGAGGGTCAGATTACTTCCCACTACCAGAAAGAGTTATCAGGACATCACATGCAAGAACCGAGATCAGGGATCAACGCTCCAGTCTACACTGCAGCGGCGGCGAGGCTTCATTCATACCAGCGTTAACCAGTAAGGTGAGACATTCCTCGTACTTTAATGCGGATGGAAGCTCTGCAACATTTTAACAGATGGGATTTTAACTTCTCACCTTTTTTAAGATTGCTGCTCATGGTCATTAAGTAAGATGTATTTCTGTAAGACTTTAATCAGAGTGGAGATAAACCTGTGCCAGGGAGCTGCTAAGGATGGGCCCTCAGAATTAGAGATAGCTTGGTCATGAATATTTATGTTATGCTGCACCCAAAATTAGCAATTTCCTACCTACATAATCCTGGATTTACCTGTAGAACCACTTTGTAACTTCATCAGGTGTTCAAGAGATACAAGAAGTCATCCATCCTATAGAACAGCCACTCCCATGAAGAAGGGAGTCCCAGCCCCGCCCCTCACTGATGACATCATTGGGTAGGGGAGTCATCCTGCTTACCAATTACCTCCATAAAGGAGATGTACCAAGACTCAGTTTTATCACCCATTCATAGAAGAGTCTCACTGCTGCGACCCCCACTGATCTTGAGAACGGGGGTCCTGTGACCCCTTTTTCTTCACTGTGGCCCTGCTAAGGAGGACTGTTTAATTATTACTACCTTCTATATTCATTACCAGTGAATGGTGGCGGCGTGCGCTGGAAATTGTCCCGGCCGCTCATCTCCATCACACTAAACAGGCAGTTGTTCATAGATGCATGGCTGCCTGGTAACACGGGCCGATCAGCACTTTATCTTTATGCTTGCACAAACTGATCAATGAATGATAGGCCCCCTGCACACGGGCGGAAATTCCGCGGCAGGATTTACTGCAGAATTTCCAACCGTGGAAGCTGCAATATTGCGTTAGAAAATGCGATCCTAGGCAGACGGTCGCGATTTGTCCGCGTGAAATCATGCACAGAAAACAAATTGCGGCATGCTCTATTTCTGTGCGGGGCTCCTAGAGCCCTGCATAGAAATGTCACTCCCCGGCCGCCGGCTCCGCTCTGCACATGCACATCAAAGAGCCGGAGCCGCAAGACAGGTGAGTACCGCGCTGGTCCCTGGAGGGGCTCGAATCGGGTCCAGCTGCGAGAATTTCCACAGCGGGATCTGACCCGGCCGTCTGCAGGCAGCCATAAGCGGATAAATTATCATTTGGCGACCAGCTGGTTCAGGCATTTACACTAAAGGATCATTCAGATTCCCACTTTCAGAAGGATACTAGTAAATGGGCTCTTACAGTGATAGGAGTGTCGGTGTCTCTGGGTCCATGTAACAGCATCACACAGGCTGAGAAACTGACTAATAACTGAGTACATAACCCCAAGTAGATGGGAGCTGGTCAGAAGTGAGGTCACATGACCATCTAAGGAGAAAGAGGCCAAGAATCTTAGTTAGGAAGGAATAACTAAGCTTATATATACTGGGGGTCTAGCGGTGGTCCTGTAAAGGGTAGATGAACCAAGCACATTACACTATAGGGCCAATCAAGAGAAACCTGCAGAAAAGAACTCACACAACTGTACAGAAATAAATCAGCACGCAGGTTATCAGCCATATCAAACCGGCAACAGCAAGCATACCCAACTCATACGGTGGCGATGGGTGTTTGAGCGTGCAGCGAGATATAATCACATAAGGAAGCGCACTGCAGGCATTTCATGTTCTCCTGGTTTTCTAAGGAAGGTTCATAATACGTGTTTTATAGCCATTTATTTGCATTCAAACAATCTGTACAAGTGAAAGAAAGTCCTTGAAGTCCTAGAGAGTAAAATACTACTGCTGGCAGCGGCTGCACGGACGAGGCCTCATGTACCACTGCTGGCAGCGGCTCCACGGACGAGGCCTCATGTACCACTGCTGGCAGCGGCTGCACGGACAAGGCATGTGGAGGTGGCTCAACACCTCGGTTCTGGAAGCAGGTGGGCCTCATCTCTGATATGGGTGCATGGAGGCAGATTTAATGTTGGTTTTGATATTGCTGGGCATCTTACCTGAGGGAAGAAAGTGACCACACTGTCAGTCCAGACACAACACACAAGGGGCTATGGATAGGTCGGCCTGTTCGGCCATTCTTACCTGGCTGGCCAGTCTGTGCCATAGGAACCCCCCCAGGCATGTGCTGCTGGTTGGGCGGTAGGTTCATGGGAACTTGCTGCATGCCTGTAGCCCCTGGTAGCAACCCTCCTGCTGTAGGCTGTCCTGGACCCATGGGGCCCCCAGGTCCTGGAGGACGGCGATTGGACAGGCCTTTCCCAAAGGCTACTGCTACTACCAGAGCGTTTGTGTCAGCCGGATTATAAGTTGCTTTATTTTGACGAAGATCTAAAACGCAAGAAGAAAAAAAATCAACACACGGTGAGTCCACCAGCAGAATAGTGAGCGCAGCTCTGGAGTATAATACAGGATGTAACTCAGGAGCAGTACAGGATAAGTAATGTATGTACACAGTGACCCCACCAGCAGAATAGCGAGTAAGCTCTGGAGTATAATACAGGATGTAACTCAGGATTAGTAATGTATGTACACAGTGACTCCACCAGCAGAATTGTGAGTGCAGCTCTGGAGTATAATACAGGATGTAACTCAGGATTAGTACAGGATAAGTAATGTATGTACACAGTGACTCCACCAGCAGAATAGTGAGTACAGCTCTGGAGTATAATACAGGATGTAACTCAGGATCAGTACAGGATAAGTAATGTATGTACACAGTGACTCCACCAGCAGAACAGTGAGTGCAGCTCTGGACTATTATACAGGATATATTATGTAGATTATTATGTAAACTGGGGAATGGCAGGCACACTGTACATTTCAATGCTATTATAGAGACAATTATTATTATATAAGCACAGCGAAATAAGTTAGCGCTATACAAATGAAGATTATTATTAGACAATTATAAAGAATGGTGTTCATGGCAGATTCCATATTTATAGCTGTTTTACAACAAACTCCAGCCATCCTTTGTGTTGACAGATGAGGAGGTCGCTGCATCTTCCTCGGTGCCCAATAAATCTTCTACAATTCAATTGTAAATTAATCGTGTTACTCTATTACGCTCCATACGATTATCGCACGCATACATGTGGACACCCATCAATGGCTGTCGGACACTCACTGCCAACATCAGAGTCCCTTTCCTCCTTGATGATCTTGTCCAGCAGGTTGTTGCACAGCTTGTTCATCGTCTGGACTTGTTTCTGGAAAGAAGCAATGAGTATTTATGCCCAGAAGAACAGCAGGCATCTTGGAGGGTCGCAGAGATGACAGTTGGTGATTACCTGCGCCACTTCTGGAGTGATGCGAGATGCGTCTGAAGTCAGCTGCTTTTCCTGCTCCTCCACTTCGGGGTCCGGTTTGGTTCTCAGGTGATCCGGGACCACTTCATGGCTGAATACTGGAACCCTCGCCTCGGTGAGACGCTGCACAAATGGCACCTCGTTAAGGAGTAGGCCACTAGACCAAAGAGGCGTCTTGTAGACAATCACAGACGGCGGCACTTACCATGATCTCCTCATCTCTGTCGGGGGACAGCAGCAGCGGGATGATCACCTGGTTTTTCAGCAGTGGGGTCTTCTCATTTTTAAGGACTTTATTTAAAGTGTTCAGCTGGCCGGAGAGCAACGCAAAGCTGTCCAGCACGGAGGGCCTAGGAAGAGAGGTCTGTGAGGTGGGCATTACGGGGGGCTCTCAGAGGGTCAGGAACCTCAGAAAAGAAAGTGGAGTGAAAAGAGATAGAAAGAGACTTTCGAGCGATGCCATGGAGAGCAAAAAGGGGAGATGGATGCAATGTATGTAGATACAGGGAAAGATATAACCATTATTAAGGAAGAAAAAGACAATGAAATTGGCATAAATCATTATTAAAAGGCACAAAAAAGTGGATTTCTAGTCATGACTGACAATTAAAGGGGTTGTCCGGTTGTAAACCTCAGGATAAATCCTCAACAGCACATTTCCTAGGGGTTTGTTGGCCGGGCCGTGCGCTCTGGTATTGAACTGAATTCTGCAAGTAGACGGCACCGTTCCTACTGTAGTGGCCAGGCTTAATATTGCAGACCAAGCTCCCATGGAAATGAATAGAAACTTTGATTGCAATACCAAGCTTGGCCACTGTAGTGGGAACAGAGCTGTTTGCTTTCTGCTTAAATCAACTTCAGTGCACAAGCATGCCAGCCCAGAGAACAGATGATCAGCAGGGGTCCCACACAGCAGATTCCCCACCAATCTACTATTGATGACTTATCCCGAGGGTAGGATATTAATAATTGACAACCAGGCAACTCCTTTAAGGTGCGTTTACACCTAGCAGAAATACTGCAGATCCGCATCAAAATCCGTACCACTGGTGTGGATTTTGATGCAGATTCAGCTGCAGATGTGCACCCAATTTCAGCCGCGGGTCTGTAGATGATAGAGCCCTTCAGCTACAGCGATTACATAATAGCAGATAGATACTAAACAAAGCACCACCCCGGATCCGTTACTGAGTGCACCTCCACATCACCTGACCAAAATCACATGATGCAGATGTGCGCTCAGTAGTGATGGGTGCAGGCAGCGACCGCGCTTGTCTTGACATGGAAGGGGAGAGTAGCAACGTATGCTATATGTGTACAGACCGACCAGAGGAAAGGCCAAACTTCACCAGCCAGGAATGCAAGCTTGTGTCTCTACTGGAGGAAAAGGTGCAAAGTCTTCAGGAGAGAAGAGCTACATTGTAACTCCTTGAGAGCAGAAATAACTCTTCAGGAACCGGAACCAGGCTCTGACACAGGAGAACAACGAAGAGGTGCATCAAGAAATTACTTAGCCCACAAAGAACAGTCTAATTAGCACTCAGAATCATCTTGGATGGAGAAATAGAAGAGTTGTGAAGAAGAAGAGGAGAGCTGGTTGTAGGGGATTCCCTACTGAGAGGAACAGAGGCCGCTGTCTGTAGACCTGACATAACCTCACGGGAGCTGTGCTGTCTTCCAGGTGCACAAATCAAAGATGTGTCTGATAGGCTGTCAAGACTCTTCAGTCCTACAGAACATCACCCATTCCTACTAATACATGTAGGGACAAATGACACTGCAAAAAAGGACCTTGCAACTATCTGCAGAGACTTTGAAGACTTCAGCAGGAAGGTGAAGGAACTAGGAGCTCAGGTGGTCTTCTCATCCATCCTCCCAGTGGATGGCCATGGAATAAGAAGATGGAAAAGGATTCTAGAGGTGAACAACTGGCTACATCGATGGTGCTGTCAGCAAAGATTTGGATTCCTAGACCATGGAGTGAATTACCTATATGATGGACTGCTTGATGGACACGGGTTGCACCTTACAAAGAAGACAGATAAGCATATATTTGGTGGGCTCCTTGCTTCACTCATCAGAGGAGCTTCAAACTAAAACAGTATGGGAAGGGAAGTGAAAGGACAAAATATACAACTAATGAATACATTTGAGAACCTCACTGTTAGAGGTGGAAAGAAAGAACAAAAACAAAAACTTGAGAAAGCAAGGAGAAGATCAAGAGACCCTGATCACAAACTAACATGTGTCTACACAAATGCACAGAGCTGGGAAAGAAACAAGGAGAATTGTAGCTCTGAACACAGGAAGAGAAATATGATGTCATCGGCATCACGGACACTTGGTGGGATGATACACATGATTGGATACAAGGCTTCAAGGTTACAACTTATTTATAAGGAACAGACCTAATAAAAGGGGAGGAGGTGTTGTGTTGTATGTTAGGAAAACATTCATCTGAGGGAATGGTTGAGGAAGTAAGGGTGGCTGGGACCTTAGGAGGCAGCGATCATGATATCCTTGGATGTTGGATAACAAGGGGAGGAAGACCTGAGAAAACTCAGACCTCAAGGTTGGATTTCAGAAATACAGATTTTAATGGATCCAGAAAGAGGAAGAATCCAATGGCTGGATGTTCTTGAGGACAGAAATGTCCAAGAAGGTTGGGAAATATTTTGAAATGAGATTCTTAAAGCGCAATCGTTAACAATCCCTAAGGCCGAACGCCCACAGACGGATTATCGCTGTGGAATTCGCAGTCAGACACAAGTCGCAAAATCCGCAGCAATGTCCGTCCACAGCTTGCTGCGTTAAATGATTCTCCCCTGCCCACGAGAGGAAATCAATTGCGATTTTCCACTTGCGAGAGAGAATCGCAAAACGTTCTATTCCTCGCGGAAAAATGTGCGGATGGTTTCAATTGCAGTCAATGGAAGCAGTCTGTCCCGTGATACTTTTGCTGTCACACCCCAGCACCGACGTATCATGTGACACTCGCGGTGGAATTGGAGAGGAGTATAGGGCTCTGGGGGGTGCCGGGTCTGATTCCGCTGCGATATTTCAGCCATGGGTATGAGGCCTAAAAGAAGGAAGAATGGGAAGCATTTAAAGAGACCAGGATGGAGGAACACAGAACTTGCACACATGTTAGAGGAAGGAAAATATGTTTATCAAATGGAAAGAGGGGGAAATATCTAAAGAAGAATATAATGGGGTCTGCAGAAACTGTAGGGCAAGTGTCAGAAAAGCTAAAGCTAATAATGAATTGATGCTTGCAACAGAGGCCAAAAGCAATAAAAAAAAACTAAAAGAAAAGTCAAAGATGCTATTAGATGCTTAGAAGATGAAAATAGTGAATTGGTTAAGAATGATGTTGAGAAGGACGAACCTTTAAATTCCTAATTTGTATCTGTTTTCTCTCAGAAAGTAGATGGAACATCAACTGATCTTCCCTGTGCTATGGGGGGAATAAAAGAATGCAGGCTATCTATAAGCAGAGAGATGGTGAGGGAACACTTAGCTAACTTACATGAATTCTGGTCTCAAGGTCCAGATGAATTACATCCTAGGATACTAAAGGAAGCAGCAGAGGTAAATGCTGAACCACTCACCATAATCTATGATAATTCCCGGAGAACAGGAGAAGTCCCAGAAGATAGGAAAAGGGCAAATGTTGTCGCTATCTTCAAAAGAAAGAAAAAAAGGTGGATCCAAGAAACTGCAGGCCTGTGAGCCTGACTTCTATATCGGGAAAGATCTTTGAACAAATTATTAAACAGCATGTATGCAAGTACTTGGATGAGAATGGAGTAATTAACCGGAGCCAGCATGGGTTTGTAACAGATGAATCTAACTTCCTTCTATGACAGAATCACAGACTGGGTTGATCAGGGAAATGCGGTGGATATAGTATAGCATTTGTAGCTTAGTAAAGCATTTGACAAAGTATCTCATACCATCCTTATTGTAAAAATGACCAAATCTGGGATTGACAAGGCAACTGTTAGGTGGGTTCACAACTGGCTGAGTGATCGTACTCAGAGAGGGGTCATAAATGGCTGCACATCCAAGTGGGAGAATGTATCAAGTGGGGACCACAAGGCTCTGTCCTGGGCCCAGTGTTGGTCAACATTGTTATAAATGATCTGGAGGACAGAATTGACGGGAAACGGATAGCTAACTTTGATGCAGAAATGCTGTGGCTTTTGATCAGACTCTGCATCTCCTCTACATGTGAATTTCGCACGTGAATTTTGCCTCATAAAACCACATCGAAATCAGTGTGAGACGCAGTTTTTGCCGTGGATCCATGCCAAAAAACATAACAGAAAGCTTCAGATTTCAATGCAGTTTTTAGAGGAGGAATTCTCTGCAGAAAATTCAGTGTAAATTCCGTTGTGTGAACTTACCTTAGAGGTTTAACCCCCCTGAAGAAAAACAACAGGCGGCATATAAATGTGTAAAATAGGGAAAACACGTATTCACTTCAAAGGCCTCCCCATCCAGAGCTGCTACTTAGGTCCCCACCAGTCCAATAACGGAAGTGACTAATAGTCATGTGCCATTCTTCGACTACTGAGCCAATCTTTGGCTAGCAGTTACCTGCAGTTCGCACACAGATGCCTGTTAAGGCCGGGGATTGGCTGAAAGGTCACGTGAACGATGAATGGCATATGACTATCACAGTCACTTCCAGGATCGGACTGGTGTTGCTGGATGGGGGAGGCCATGTATTGACAGAAGACGGCTGGCTTAGTTATCGAAATGTGTTGAACAGTCAGCCCCCTGCGATAATGTCACCAACGCTGGGAAGGTGGCAGGCGTATGTGACCCAGTGTTGGAATTGGGATTGGAGTGCAGGCACCACTGGATCGGGGATTTCCCCTCCATGGATGAATCCTTTAAGCGGCTTTCACATGGCCGGATTTGTGCGTTGCGAGGCGCATGAATATAAAACCTATTTGTTTAAATATTTTTCTTGCATTGCATTGTAGTGCGGGGAAAAAAAAAATCACGGTATGTCCTCTTTTTGGGCGTTTCCTTGAAATGCCTCACCTATTGTTTTCAAGAACACTGCACGCCGTTCAAGGGGCAGATAAGTGCGATGAGTCACATTGCAAACAATGGGGAACACTTGCCGATCCTACTTCCCTGTAGTAATGCAAGGAGTTTTTAACACAAAACCGCCTCACATCCGCTGCAAACCGCACGTTCCCGCGATATCAGTCCGTGTTTCATGGCCCGATCTTGCGATTGTCCATATAAAATTGGCCTAAGAAGCCTTTTTGAAAAAGTAGTAAAATACAGAAAGCTGCTGCAGAATTACGCCAAGCCCTGGTGTGCGACGGACAGCGCTGAGCGTGGAGCCTCCGCCAGATGCCGACAACTTCCCTCCTGTACATCGTTAGATTATTTATAAAGGTTAATTGCAAACATGAGTATAGAAAGCTGAAACTGGGAGGGGGTTCTTAGAGAGCATCTGAGAAATCTGAGCAGGAAATCAGCCCAAGACACACATTAAATGTTAATTAGCTTCATCTGGAGAGATTTCCGCCTCCGTTATACTAAAGTGTGATAAGTCCTATATTGTAAATGGACTTATCACATGGGGCTTCATTCAGGCACCTCCCCTTCTATTAGGTGTCTCTCCTCCGCTGCGTCCGCCTTCCGCTTTATAGCCGGGGCCGGCGTCGTGTACCAGATCACTACAGTAGCTAAAAACTACAGCAAGTAGTACACCAAGAACATGCCGCCATGTTTAGAAAAGGACTCCCCCCTAAAACCTGTAATGCGTCGGTTTGACTTTTCTATTAATGCACTATGTGGTGTTATGTGAGCCCCAGGGCATCATGGGACGTACACCCAATAGTGATGTCATAGGATGATATGGGGGGGGGGGGCGACATCATCATTCAATAGTAATGTCATGGGACATTAGGGCACTTTAGTGAACAGAATATACCCCTATACAGCCTGTTCACGTGCACAGGGCCCAGAGGGGAAGGGGCACAGGAACCCGGCTTCTCTTGTCTTTTTCTCCGACTCACAAACTGTTCCTCAAGAATTGTACATACACTGTATTATTCCGATCAGCCCAAGTCTTTCATTACACTATTGTAGACCACCAGGGATGTTACCACTAACCTTTTTTACCTGCCCTAGACCACCAGGAATGTCATCAATAAACCTTTCCCTGTCCTAGACCACCAGGGATGTCATCAATAAACCTTTCCCTGTCCTAGACCACCAGGGATGTCATCAATAAACCTTTCCCTGTCCTAGACCACCAGGGATGTCATCAATAAACCTTTCCCTGTCCTAGACCACCAGGGATGTCATCAATAAACCTTTCCCTGTCCTAGACCACCAGGGATGTCATCAATAAACCTTTCCCTGTCCTAGACCACCAGGGATGTCATCAATAAACCTTTCCCTGTCCTAGACCACCAGGGATGTCATCAATAAACCTTTCCCTGTCCTAGACCACCAGGGATGTCATCAATAAACCTTTCCCTGTCCTAGACCACCAGGGATGTCATCAATAAACCTTTCCCTGTCCTAGACCACCAGGGATGTCATCAATAAACCTTTCCCTATCCTAGACCACTAGAGAGGTTTCCATTAGCCATCTTACCTGCCCTAGATGACCAGAGATGTTACCACTAACCCTTTTTTCTGCCCTAGACCATCAGGTATATTACTACTATCCCCTTTTCTGCTTCATACCACCAGGGATTTTACCACAAACCTCCATCCCTGCCCGCAACTACCAAGGATGTTACTGCTAACCGCTTTCCCTGCTCTAGGCCACCAAGAATGTTACCACTAACCCCCTCTTCCCTAGGCCACCAAGAATGTTACTACTACGGTAACCCCTTTCTCTGCCCCAGATCACCAGATATGTTACCATTAACCCATCTTCTGCCTCAGATTATCATAGATGTTACTACTAACTCCTTTTCTGCCCTAGTCCACTAGAGATGCTACCACTAACCCCTTCCCTGCCAAAGACCACTGGAAATGTAACCACTAACCGCTTTTCCCTGTCATAGACCACCAGAGATGTGGGCACTAATCCCTTCCCATCAGAGATGTTGCTAATTCACCGCTTTAGACCACCAGGGATAATAATCCCATGGCTGGCTGGAAAATTTAGATTATCCGGCCATTTACAAAAGGAAAAAAACATCAAAATAAAACTTTGCAGTCATTTAAAAAAAATAATCTTTAGGGTCAGTCTGGCGTCTTTTTTGCTGTTGCAGGGCCGATCAACAGAGACGGAGCACTTTTGGTACCCCGAAAACCAATTCTGGGTTCAAATGATGATTTGAAGCCTTTTTTTTAACATAGGAAGATACTACAGGTGTGCCAGCAGCGGGGTCCTCAGGCAGGTAAGTGTCCCTGTCATGACCGTAGTTGCTAAGAGCAGGGCTATGGAACTCATCACCACCACAGAGAGCGGCTTCAGCACTTGGAAAAGAAGTGTTTCACTGTATTCCACTGCAGTCGCATCCTGTAGATCAGTCAGTGATGGAAACCTACATCACATCCAATACGGGCAACTAGCTGCCATCTCCATCTTTCCTGCTGACAGCAGTACACGGTCGCAGACGGATGCGGCAGAAATCTAAGGATCCAGCAAGTTGACGAATTATTAAACAAAGATTATGTCACAAGTTTTGCAAAGAGTGATATTTGAAATTCTGCATGTATATTTATTTTTTCTGAACACGTATTATATGTGCTATAATGTCTTGTGAGGTTACAGCGCAGCACCGAAAATCTACAGTAATCTGTTATCTTGGACCTAAGACCCCCACAGACACCACAAGGCTTGTGTGCAGCGCCGGGAAACACGAACGTCTATTTGCTCACCAGGTCAGTCGGTCGTAATCATTTTCTAGTTTACAGATGAGTCCTCCCAAGGAGTTCTTCAGATCAGAGACCTGAGCGATAAGCGTCTCCAAGCTGGACTCCAGCTGCTTCTCCTCTCGCTGTGGAAACATAAGAGCCATAATAAGGAGCGCAACGAACCTTGGAAGAAACAACATGAAACAAATCCTCTGTTAATCCGAGCAGTCACCGCACTCCGCAGCACAGTAATTGTGGCCTCTTGTGGCGCCGAGTGTTAAGGTTCTGAGTTCAATCCCCGCAATGTTCAGGTAGCCTTCCAAGGTGGGTAAAATGAGGCCCCAGTGGGTGGGGGGGTAATAAATAAATTACCTGAAAGCGCTGTGGAATAAGTTGGCGCTATACAAATAACAAGTCCCCCCCCCCCTCCCGTGTCTCGCTCTGCCCGTCACTTTGGGGGTGGCAGAACTAACGAAAAGGTAAAGGTAAGGGTTCCATCCCTTGGCCAAGTCCATGGCGGCTTCACTATGTACTTCACAGCCTTTCAGTATATACATATAGAGGGGAGGTAGATTCTCCTCAGTATATACATATAGAGGGGAGGTAGATTCTCCTCAGTATATACATATAGAGGGGAGGTAGATTCTCCTCAGTATATACATATAGAGGGGAGGTAGATTCTCCTCAGTATATACATATAGAGGGGAGGTAGATTCTCCTCAGTATATACATATAGAGGGGAGGTAGATTCTCCTCAGTATATACATATAGAGGGGAGGTAGATTCTCCTCAGTATATACATATAGAGGGGAGGTAGATTCTCCTCAGTATATACACAGAGAGGTGAGGTAGATTCTCCTCGGTATATACACACACACAGAGGGGAGGTAGATTCTCCTCAGTATATACATATAGAGGTGAGGTAGATTCTCCTCAGTATATACACATAGAGGTGAGGTAGATTCTCCTCAGTATATACATATAGAGGTGAGGTAGATTCTCCTCAGTATATACACACAGAGGGGAGGTAGATTCTCCTCAGTATATACACACAGAGGGGAGGTAGATTCTCCTCAGTATATACACACACACAGAGGGGAGGTAGATTCTCCTCAGTATATACACATAGAGGTGAGGTAGATTGTCCTCAGTATATACACATAGAGGTGAGGTAGATTGTCCTCAGTATATACACACACACACACACACACACACACACACACACACACACACACACACACAGAGGGGAGGTAGATTCTCCTCAGTATATACACACACACACAGAGGGGAGGTAGATTCTCCTCAGTATATACACACACACAGAGGGGAGGTAGATTCTCCTCAGTATATACACACACACACACACACACACAGAGGGGAGGTAGATTCTCCTCAGTATATACACACACACAGAGGGGAGGTAGATTCTCCTCAGTATATACACACACACACACAGAGGGGAGGTAGATTCTCCTCAGTATATACACACACACACAGAGGGGAGGTAGATTCTCCTCAGTATATACACACACACACAGAGGGGAGGTAGATTCTCCTCAGTATATACACACACACACACAGAGGGGAGGTAGATTCTCCTCAGTATATACACACACACACACAGAGGGGAGGTAGATTCTCCTCAGTATATACACACACACACACAGAGGGGAGGTAGATTCTCCTCAGTATATACACACAGAGGGGAGGTAGATTCTCCTCAGTATATACACACAGAGGGGAGGTAGATTCTCCTCAGTATATACACACAGAGGGGAGGTAGATTCTCCTCAGTATATACACACAGAGGGGAGGTAGATTCTCCTCAGTATATACACACAGAGGGGAGGTAGATTCTCCTTAGTATATACACACACAGAGGGGAGGTAGATTCTCCTCAGTATATACACACAGAGGGGAGGTAGATTCTCCTCAGTATATACACACAGAGGGGAGGTAGATTCTCCTCAGTATATACACACAGAGGGGAGGTAGATTCTCCTCAGTATATACACACAGAGGGGAGGTAGATTCTCCTCAGTATATACACACAGAGGGGAGGTAGATTCTCCTCAGTATATACACACAGAGGGGAGGTAGATTCTCCTCAGTATATACACACAGAGGGGAGGTAGATTCTCCTCAGTATATACACACAGAGGGGAGGTAGATTCTCCTCAGTATATACACACAGAGGGGAGGTAGATTCTCCTCAGTATATACACACAGAGGTGAGGTAGATTCTCCTCAGTATATACACATAGAGGTGAGGTAGATTCTCCTCAGTATATACACATAGAGGAGAGGTAGATTCTCCTCAGTATATACACATAGAGGAGAGGTAGATTCTCCTCAGTATATACACATAGAGGGGAGGTAGATTCTCCTCAGTATATACACATAGAGGGGAGGTAGATTCTCCTCAGTATATACACACAGAGGTGAGGTAGATTCTCCTCAGTATATACACACAGAGGTGAGGTAGAGTCTCCTCAGTATATACACATAGAGGTGAGGTAGATTCTCCTCAGTATATACACATAGAGGTGAGGTAGATTCTCCTCAGTATATACACATAGAGGTGAGGTAGATTCTCCTCAGTATATACACATAGATGGGAGGTAGATTCTCCTCAGTATATACACATAGATGGGAGGTAGATTCTCCTCAGTATATACACATAGATGGGAGGTAGATTCTCCTCAGTATATACACATAGAGGTGAGGTAGATTCCCCTCAGTATATACACATAGAGGTGAGGTAGATTCTCCTCAGTATATACACATAGAGGGGAGGTAGATTCTTCTCAGTATATACACACAGAGGTGAGGTAGATTCTTCTCAGTATATACACACAGAGGTGAGGTAGATTCTTCTCAGTATATACACATAGAGTCTCCTCAGTATATACACATATAGAGATGAGGTAGATTCTCCTCAGTATATACACACAGAGGTGAGGTAGATTCTTCTCAGTATATACACACAGAGGTGAGGTAGATTCTTCTCAGTATATACACACAGAGGTGAGGTAGATTCTTCTCAGTATATACACATAGAGTCTCCTCAGTATATACACATAGAGGGGAGGTAGATTCTCCTCAGTATATACACACACAGAGGTGAGGTAGATTCTCCTCAGTATATACACATAGAGGTGAGGTAGATTCTCCTCAGTATATACACATAGAGGTGAGGTAGATTCTCCTCAGTATATACACATAGAGGAGAGGTAGATTCTCCTCAGTATACAAATCATTTCTGAGAAAAAAACTCATGTATCACGGATTTTCGCAGTTTTTCACTGTTAGGCCGAATGCCCATGGAGAGACACCCGCTGCGAATTCCGCATGAATGTCCGTCCATAGACATGCTGTGTCAATTGCGATTTTCTGTTCGCGAGGAAAAATAGTAGCAATTTCGTGCGAAAAATCCACTGCAGTCAATGGAAGCTGCCCGTCCCGCGATACTTCCGCAGTGAGGACTGCATAAGTATCGCAGGAATCCGCGTCACAGCCCAGCGCATCAGTCGAGACACCTGCGGTGGATCCGAAGAGGTGAGTATAGGGTTACTGGGGGGCGCCGGGTCTGATTCTGCTGCAATATTTCACGGTCGGAATCCGACCCGACCGTGGGCATGAGGCCTTCAAATTGAGTAATCAAGTTGTGACTCCTTTACTTTTCCTATTTACTACCTTAAGAATGCTCCTGCCAAATTTCCTATTTGTACGACACCGGGAAGATAATCAGTGGCAAGTCAGTCAGTGAGTGCTTTCACCTGTATATAACTACTGGCTCGTTACCCGTGACTTCATCTGGGATTTGTATTTTTTTATCTAATCGGTGTCTTGCTATATATTGAAACAAAGAGTCTGTAACGGTGATCTGCTGTCCGCAGTTCTGTATGTTTTTGGTCTGTCATCTCTTGCTGGGATATAAAGGTTTGTGGGCTGTATACACGGGAGCCGCCACAGACAGTTGGCCATGAGGAAAACATGTTTTTCTAAATGTACACCCGCTACCTTCAGTGTTTGCCCTTATTAGGCCTCATCACAAATATATTTTTGAGGGATGTGCAGCCTTTTAAATTGAAAAGACAAATCCATTGGTATTATCGGAATGTGTGGAGCTAAAATACTGCTGAGGTAACATGAAAGCTGCGCTGTGATTGGTTATTTCTTATACCGCTGAGGTAACATGAAAGCTGGGCTGTGATTGGTTGTTATATATTATACTGCTGAGGTAACATGAAAGCTGTGCTGTGATTGGTTGTTATATATTATACCGCTGAGGTAACATGAAAGCTGTGCTGTGATTGGTTGTTATATATTATACCGCTGAGGTAACATAAAAGCTGCGCTGTGATTGGTTGTTATATATCATACTGCTGAGGTAACATGAAAGCTGCGCTGTGATTGGTTATTTCTTATACCGCTGAGGTAACATGAAAGCTGTGCTGTGATTGGTTGTTATATATTATACTGCTGAGGCAACATTAAAGCTGCACTGTGATTGGTTGTTATATATTATACTGCTGAGGCAACATGAAAGCTGCACTGTGATTGGTTGTTATATATTATACCGCTGAGGTAACATGAAAGCTGTACTGTGATTGGTTGTTATATTATACTGCTGAGGTAACATGAAAGCTGCACTGTGATTGGTTGTTATATATTATACTGAGGTAACATGAAAGCTGCGCTGTGATTGGTTGTTATATATTATACTGCTGAGGTAACATGAAAGCTGCACTGTGATTGGTTGTTATATATTATACTGCTGAGGTAACATGAAAGCTGCATTGTGATTGGCTGTTATATATTATACTGCTGAGGTAACATGAAAGCTGCGCTGTGATTGGTTGTTATATATCATACTGCTGAGGTAACATGAAAGCTGCGCTGTGATTGGTTATTTCTTATACCGCTGAGGTAACATGAAAGCTGTGCTGTGATTGGTTGTTATATATTATACTGAGGTAACATGAAAGCTGTGCTGTGATTGGTTGCTATTATACCGCTGAGGTAACATGAAAGCTGCGCTGTGATTGGTTGTTATATATTATACTGAGGTAACATGAAAGCTGTGCTGTGATTGGTTGTTATATATTATACCGCTGAGGTAACATGAAAGCTGCGCTGTGATTGGTTGTTATATATTATAGTGCTGAGGTAACATGAAAGCTGCGCTGTGATTGGTTGTTATATATTATACTGCTGAGGTAACATGAAAGCTGCGCTGTGATTGGTTGTTATATATACTGCTGAGGTAACATGAAAGCTGCGCTGTGATTGGTTGTTATATATTATAGTGCTGAGGTAACATGAAAGCTGCGCTGTGATTGGTTGTTATATATTATACTGCTGAGGTAACATGAAAGCTGCGCTGTGATTGGTTGTTATATATTATACTGCTGAGGTAACATGAAAGCTGCGCTGTGATTGGTTGTTATATATTATACTGCTGAGGTAACATTAAAGCTGCGCTGTGATTGGTTGTTATATATTATACTGAGGTAACATGAAAGCTGCGCTGTGATTGGTTGTTATATATTATACTGCTGAGGTAACATTAAAGCTGCGCTGTGATTGGTTGCTATATATTATACTGCTGAGGTAACATAAAAACTGTGCTGTGATTGGTTGTTATATATTATACTGAGGTAACATGAAAGCTGCGCTGTGATTGGTTGTTATATATTATACTGAGGTAACATGAAAGCTGCACTGTGATTGGTTGTTATATATTATACTGAGGTAACATGAAAGCTGCACTGTGATTGGTTGTTATATATTATACTGAGGTAACATGAAAGCTGCGCTGTGATTGGTTGTCATATTATACCACTGAGGTAACATGAAAGCTGCACTGTGATTGGTTGTTGTATATTATACTGCTGAGGTAACATGAAAGCTGCACTGTGATTGGTTGTTATATATTATACTGCTGAGGTAACATGAAAGCTGCACTGTGATTGGTTGTTATATATTATACTGCTGAGGTAACATGAAAGCTGCGCTGTGATTGGTTGTTATATATTATACTGAGGTAACATGAAAGCTGTGCTGTGATTGGTTGTTATATATTATACTGCTCAGGTAACATGAAAGCTGCGCTGTGATTGGTTGTTATATATTATACTGCTCAGGTAACATAAAAACTGTGCTGTGATTGGTTGTTATATATTATACTGAGGTAACATGAAAGCTGCACTGTGATTGGTTGTTATATATTATACTGAGGTAACATGAAAGCTGCACTGTGATTGGTTGTTATATATTATACTGCTGAGGTAACATGAAAGCTGCGCTGTGATTGGTTGTTATATATTATACTGCTGAGGTAACATGAAAGCTGCACTGTGATTGGTTGTTATATATTATACTGTTGAGGTAACATTAAAGCTGCGCTGTGATTGGTTGTTATATATTATACTGCTGAGGTAACATTAAAGCTGCGCTGTGATTGGTTGTTATATATTATACTGCTGAGGTAACATTAAAGCTGCGCTGTGATTGGTTGTGATATATTATACTGCTGAGGTAACATGAAAGCTGCGCTGTGATTGGTTGCTATATATTATACTGCTGAGGTAACATGAAAACTGTGCTGTGATTGGTTGTTATATATTATACTGAGGTAACATGAAAGCTGCACTGTGATTGGTTGTTATATATTATACTGAGGTAACATGAAAGCTGCACTGTGATTGGTTGTTATATATTATACTGAGGTAACATGAAAGCTGCACTGTGATTGGTTGTTATATATTATACTGTTGAGGTAACATAAAAGCTGCGCTGTGATTGGTTGTTATATATTATACTGCTGAGGTAACATTAAAGCTGCGCTGTGATTGGTTGTTATATATTATACTGCTGAGGTAACATTAAAGCTGCGCTGTGATTGGTTGTTATATATTATACTGCTGAGGTAACATGAAAGCTGCGCTGTGATTGGTTGTTATATATTATACTGCTGAGGTAACATGAAAGCTGCGCTGTGATTGGTTGCTATATATTATACTGCTGAGGTAACATAAAAACTGTGCTGTGATTGGTTGTTATATATTATACTGAGCTAACATGAAAGCTGCACTGATTGGTTGTTATATATTATACTGAGGTAACATGAAAGCTGCACTGTGATTGGTTGTTATATATTATACTGAGGTAACATGAAAGCTGCACTGTGATTGGTTGTTATATATTATACTGAGGTAACATGAAAGCTGCACTGTGATTGGTTGTTATATATTATACTGTTGAGGTAACATGAAAGCTGCGCTGTGATTGGTTGTTATATATTATACTGTTGAGGTAACATGAAAGCTGCGCTGTGATTGGTTGTTATATATTATACTGTTGAGGTAACATGAAAGCTGCGCTGTGATTGGTTGTTATATATTATACTGCTCAGGTAACATGAAAGCTGCGCTGTGATTGGTTGTTATATATTATACTGCTCAGGTAACATGAAAGCTGCGCTGTGATTGGTTGCTATGGGTAACAGATTTTCTTTAAAAATCTCAATCCATGTTAATGTGTCTTTAGTTTTAGCCCATGTGATGCCAGGTATCCCTACCAGCTTAATAATCACCTACATGCAGCAACCTCGTCTGCCCGCACGTGTCTGCCTGTGGGCCTAACTTATGATGTGTGCACCCCTTCCTCTGCGCCTGCGCATCACCTAATCTGTCTTGTGGCGTTTCCTAGAGGGCAGGGGTGCCACATTCTGCAACGAGACATCGGTATATGCAGCCTGAGGAGAATCTAACGCTCCGCTATATGCATACATAATTTATTCCTTGGTTCCTCTGAAGTAACCACGACTTTGACATTTTCCGTGTGAACAACATGTAAACACCAAATTAACTCGGGCGAGGCCGGGTATATCACCCCTGTGTATGTGTGTGTGTATATAGCGGTATATATACATTGTAGAGCTGTATATACATCCTGTATATAGGAGGCAGTATATATACATTGTAGCACTGTATATGCACCCTACATATAGGAGGCCATATATGTATATTACACACACACACGCAGTATCACTATATAGACATACGGTATAGAGGAGGCCGTATATATACATTGTATCACTATATAGACATACGGTATAGAGGAGGCCGTATATATACATTGTATCACTATATAGCCATCCTGTATATAAGAGCAGGGAGGGACAATATAATAACACACGGCGGTGCAGACATTACGGTGATGCTCCCGCCGTCTCACCTGCATCTCCTCCGCTCTCCGGCCCGGTCACCATGGAGACAGAGAACTTCCGGGTGAGCGGAACAATTTCCGGATTCAAATGATGACTTCCGGGTGTAAGGGGCGGAGCTAAAGAGCCCAACTACCGAGGAGCGACCCCTCCCCCCCAAAAACCGGAGAGAGCAGGGGGGGAACCCCGGACATGGCGGAGAAGGGAGACACCGAGGTACTTCACAACTACTCATAGACTCCACCATACTGCACCCCCATATGTATATACACCATACTGCACCCCATATGTATATATGCAGTATAACCCCCATGTATATACACTATACTGCACCCCATATGTATATATACACCATACTGCACCCCCATATGTATATACACTATACTGCACCCCTGTATGTATATATGCAGTATAACCCCCCCCCCCCATGTATATACACCATACTGCACCCCCATATGTAAATATACAATATAACCCCCATGTATATACACTATACTGCACCCCCATATGTATATATACACTATACTGCACCCCTGTATGTATATATGCAGTATAACCCCCCCATGTATATACACCATACTGCACCCCCATATGTATATACACTATACTGCACCACTGTATGTATATATGCAGTATAACCCCCATGTATATACACCATACTGCACCCCCATGTATATACACTATACTGCACCCCATATGTATATATACACCATACTGCACCCCCATATGTATATACACTATACTGCACCCCTGTATGTATATATGCAGTATAACCCCCCATGTATATACACCATACTGCACCCCCATATGTAAATATACAATATAACCCCCATGTATATACACTATACTGCACCCCCATATGTATATATACACTATACTGCACCCCTGTATGTATATATGCAGTATAACCCCCCCATGTATATACACCATACTGCACCCCCATATGTATATACACTATACTGCACCACTGTATGTATATATGCAGTATAACCCCCATGTATATACACCATACTGCACCCCCATATGTATATCTACAGTATAACCCCCCCATGTATATACACTATACTGCACCCCTGTATGTATATATACAGTATAACCCCCATGTATAAACACCATACTGCACCCCCATATGTATATATACACCATACTGCACCCCCATATGTATATACACCATACTGCACCCCCATATGTATATACACTATACTGCACCCCTGTATGTATATATGCAGTATAACCCCCCCATGTATATACACTATACTGCACCCCCATATGTATATATACACTATACTGCACCCCTGTATGTATATATGCAGTATAACCCCCCCATGTATATACACTATACTGCACCCCCATATGTATATATACACTATACTGCACCCCCATATGTATATACACTATACTGCACCCCCCATATGTATATATGCAGTATAACCCCCCATGTATATACACCATACTGCACCCCTGTATGTATATATGCAGTATAACCCCCCATGTATATACACCATACTGCACCCCCATATGTATATATACAGTATAACCCCCATGTATATACACTATACTGCACCCCCATATGTATATACACTATACTGCACCCCTGTATGTATATATACAGTATAATCCCCCATGTATATACACTATACTGCACCCCCATATGTATATGTACAGTATAACCCCCATGTATATACACTATACTGCACCCCTGTATGTATATATACAGTATAACCCCCATGTATAAACACCATACTGCACCCCCATATGTATATATACACCATACTGCACCCCAATATGTATATATATATATATATATATATATATACACTATACTGCACCCCATATGTATATACACCATACTGCACCCCCATATGTATATACACTATACTGCACCCCTGTATGTATATATGCAGTATAACCCCCCCATGTATATACACTATACTGCACCCCCATATGTATATATACACCATACTGCACCCCCATATGTATATACACCATACTGCACCCCCATATGTATATACACTATACTGCACCCCTGTATGTATATATGCAGTATAACCCCCCCATGTATATACACTATACTGCACCCCCATATGTATATATACACTATACTGCACCCCCATATGTATATACACTATACTGCACCCCCCATATGTATATATGCAGTATAACCCCCCCATGTATATACACCGTACTGCACCCCTGTATGTATATATGCAGTATAACCCCCCATGTATATACACCATACTGCACCCCCATATGTATATATACAGTATAACCCCCATGTATATACACTATACTGCACCCCCATATGTATATACACTATACTGCACCCCTGTATGTATATATGCAGTATAACCCCCCCATGTATATACACTATACTGCACCCCCATATGTATATATACACCATACTGCACCCCCATATGTATATACACCATACTGCACCCCCATATGTATATACACTATACTGCACCCCTGTATGTATATATGCAGTATAACCCCCCCATGTATATACACTATACTGCACCCCCATATGTATATATACACTATACTGCACCCCCATATGTATATACACTATACTGCACCCCCCATATGTATATATGCAGTATAACCCCCCCATGTATATACACCGTACTGCACCCCTGTATGTATATATGCAGTATAACCCCCCATGTATATACACCATACTGCACCCCCATATGTATATATACAGTATAACCCCCATGTATATACACTATACTGCACCCCCATATGTATATACACTATACTGCACCCCTGTATGTATATATACAGTATAATCCCCCATGTATATACACTATACTGCACCCCCATATGTATATGTACAGTATAACCCCCATGTATATACACCATACTGCACCCCCATATGTATATATACACCATACTGCACCCCCATATGTATATGTACAGTATAATCCCCCATGTATATACACCATACTGCACCCCCATATGTATATATGCAGTAGAACACCCATGTATATACACTATACTGCACCCCCATATGTATATATACAGTATAACCCCCCCATGTATATACACTATACTGCACCCCCATATGTATATATACAGTATAACCCACCATGTATATACACCATACTGCACCCCCATATGTATATATACAGTATAACCCACCATGTATATACACCATACTGCACCCCCATATGTATATATACAGTATAACCCCCATGTATATACACCATACTGCACCCCCATATGTATATATACAGTATAACCCCCATGTATATACACCATACTGCACCCCCATATGTATATATACACTATACTGCACCCCAATATGTATATATACACTATACTGCACCCCCATATGTATATATGCAGTAGAACCCCAATGTATATACACTATACTGCACCCCCCTATGTATATGTGCAGAAGAACCCCAATGTATATACACTATACTGCACCCCCACATGTATATATACACTATACTGCACCCCCATATGTATATACACTATACTGCACCCCCATATGTATACATGCAGTAGAACCCCAATGTATATACACTATACTGCACCCCTATATGTATATATACTCTATACTGCACCCCTGTATGTATATATGCAGTATAACCCCCATGTATATACACTATACTGCACCCCCATATGTATATATACAGTATAACCCCCCCATGTATATACACTATACTGCACCCCCATATGTATATATACAGTATAACCCCCATGTATATACACCATACTGCACCCCCATATGTATATATACACTATACTGCACCCCAATATGTATATATATATATATATATATATATATATATATATATATATATATATATACACTATACTGCACCCCATATGTATATATACACAGTATAACCCCCATGTATATACACTATATTACCCCCATGTATATATACACTATACTGCACACCCCATGTATATACACTATACTGCACCCCCCATATGTATATATACAGTATAACCCCCATGTATAAACACCATACTGCACCCCCATATGTATATATACACCATACTGCACCCCCATATGTATATACACCATACTGCACCCCCATATGTATATACACTATACTGCACCCCTGTATGTATATATGCAGTATAACCCCCCCATGTATATACACTATACTGCACCCCCATATGTATATATACACTATACTGCACCCCCATATGTATATACACTATACTGCACCCCCCATATGTATATATGCAGTATAACCCCCCCATGTATATACACCGTACTGCACCCCTGTATGTATATATGCAGTATAACCCCCCATGTATATACACCATACTGCACCCCCATATGTATATATACAGTATAACCCCCATGTATATACACTATACTGCACCCCCATATGTATATACACTATACTGCACCCCTGTATGTATATATACAGTATAATCCCCCATGTATATACACTATACTGCACCCCCATATGTATATGTACAGTATAACCCCCATGTATATACACCATACTGCACCCCCATATGTATATATACACCATACTGCACCCCCATATGTATATGTACAGTATAATCCCCCATGTATATACACCATACTGCACCCCCATATGTATATATGCAGTAGAACACCCATGTATATACACTATACTGCACCCCCATATGTATATATACAGTATAACCCCCCATGTATATACACTATACTGCACCCCCATATGTATATATACAGTATAACCCACCATGTATATACACCATACTGCACCCCCATATGTATATATACAGTATAACCCACCATGTATATACACCATACTGCACCCCCATATGTATATATACAGTATAACCCCCATGTATATACACCATACTGCACCCCCATATGTATATATACAGTATAACCCCCATGTATATACACCATACTGCACCCCCATATGTATATATACACTATACTGCACCCCAATATGTATATATACACTATACTGCACCCCCATATGTATATATGCAGTAGAACCCCAATGTATATACACTATACTGCACCCCCCTATGTATATGTGCAGAAGAACCCCAATGTATATACACTATACTGCACCCCCACATGTATATATACACTATACTGCACCCCCACATGTATATATGCAGTAGAACCCCAATGTATATACACTATACTGCACCCCCATATGTATATACACTATACTGCACCCCCATATGTATACATGCAGTAGAACCCCAATGTATATACACTATACTGCACCCCTATATGTATATATACTCTATACTGCACCCCTGTATGTATATATGCAGTATAACCCCCATGTATATACACTATACTGCACCCCCATATGTATATATACAGTATAACCCCCCCATGTATATACACCATACTGCACCCCCATATGTATATATACAGTATAACCCCCCATGTATATACACTATACTGCACCCCCATATGTATATATACAGTATAACCCCCATGTATATACACCATACTGCACCCCCATATGTATATATACACTATACTGCACCCCAATATGTATATATATATATATATATATATATATATATACACTATACTGCACCCCATATGTATATATACACAGTATAACCCCCATGTATATACACTATATTACCCCCATGTATATATACACTATACTGCACACCCCATGTATATACACTATACTGCACCCCCCATATGTATATATACAGTATAACCCCCATGTATATACACTATACTGCACCCCCATATGTATATATACAGTATAACCCCCATGTATAAACACCATACTGCACCCCCATATGTATATACACCATACTGCACCCCCATATGTATATACACTATACTGCACCCCTGTATGTATATATGCAGTATAACCCCCCCATGTATATACACTATACTGCACCCCATATGTATATATACACCATACTGCAGCCCCATATGTATATACACTATACTGCACCCCTGTATGTATATATGCAGTATAACCCCCCCCCCATGTATATACACCATACTGCACCCCCATATGTAAATATACAATATAACCCCCATGTATATACACTATACTGCACCCCCATATGTATATATACACTATACTGCACCCCTGTATGTATATATGCAGTATAACCCCCCCATGTATATACACCATACTGCACCCCCATATGTATATACACTATACTGCACCACTGTATGTATATATGCAGTATAACCCCCATGTATATACACCATACTGCACCCCCATGTATATACACTATACTGCACCCCATATGTATATATACACCATACTGCACCCCCATATGTATATACACTATACTGCACCCCTGTATGTATATATGCAGTATAACCCCCCATGTATATACACCATACTGCACCCCCATATGTAAATATACAATATAACCCCCATGTATATACACTATACTGCACCCCCATATGTATATATACACTATACTGCACCCCTGTATGTATATATGCAGTATAACCCCCCCATGTATATACACCATACTGCACCCCCATATGTATATACACTATACTGCACCACTGTATGTATATATGCAGTATAACCCCCATGTATATACACCATACTGCACCCCCATATGTATATCTACAGTATAACCCCCCCATGTATATACACTATACTGCACCCCTGTATGTATATATACAGTATAACCCCCATGTATAAACACCATACTGCACCCCCATATGTATATATACACCATACTGCACCCCCATATGTATATACACCATACTGCACCCCCATATGTATATACACTATACTGCACCCCTGTATGTATATATGCAGTATAACCCCCCCATGTATATACACCATACTGCACCCCCATATGTATATACACTATACTGCACCCCTGTATGTATATATGCAGTATAACCCCCCCATGTATATACACTATACTGCACCCCCATATGTATATATACACTATACTGCACCCCCATATGTATATACACTATACTGCACCCCCCATATGTATATATGCAGTATAACCCCCCATGTATATACACCATACTGCACCCCTGTATGTATATATGCAGTATAACCCCCCATGTATATACACCATACTGCACCCCCATATGTATATATACAGTATAACCCCCATGTATATACACTATACTGCACCCCCATATGTATATACACTATACTGCACCCCTGTATGTATATATACAGTATAATCCCCCATGTATATACACTATACTGCACCCCCATATGTATATGTACAGTATAACCCCCATGTATATACACTATACTGCACCCCTGTATGTATATATACAGTATAACCCCCATGTATAAACACCATACTGCACCCCCATATGTATATATACACCATACTGCACCCCAATATGTATATATATATATATATATATATACACTATACTGCACCCCATATGTATATACACCATACTGCACCCCCATATGTATATACACTATACTGCACCCCTGTATGTATATATGCAGTATAACCCCCCCATGTATATACACTATACTGCACCCCCATATGTATATATACACCATACTGCACCCCCATATGTATATACACCATACTGCACCCCCATATGTATATACACTATACTGCACCCCTGTATGTATATATGCAGTATAACCCCCCCATGTATATACACTATACTGCACCCCCATATGTATATATACACTATACTGCACCCCCATATGTATATACACTATACTGCACCCCCCATATGTATATATGCAGTATAACCCCCCCATGTATATACACCGTACTGCACCCCTGTATGTATATATGCAGTATAACCCCCCATGTATATACACCATACTGCACCCCCATATGTATATATACAGTATAACCCCCATGTATATACACTATACTGCACCCCCATATGTATATACACTATACTGCACCCCTGTATGTATATATACAGTATAATCCCCCATGTATATACACTATACTGCACCCCCATATGTATATGTACAGTATAACCCCCATGTATATACACCATACTGCACCCCCATATGTATATATACACCATACTGCACCCCCATATGTATATGTACAGTATAATCCCCCATGTATATACACCATACTGCACCCCCATATGTATATATGCAGTAGAACACCCATGTATATACACTATACTGCACCCCCATATGTATATATACAGTATAACCCCCCCATGTATATACACTATACTGCACCCCCATATGTATATATACAGTATAACCCACCATGTATATACACCATACTGCACCCCCATATGTATATATACAGTATAACCCACCATGTATATACACCATACTGCACCCCCATATGTATATATACAGTATAACCCCCATGTATATACACCATACTGCACCCCCATATGTATATATACAGTATAACCCCCATGTATATACACCATACTGCACCCCCATATGTATATATACACCATACTGCACCCCAATATGTATATATACACTATACTGCACCCCCATATGTATATATGCAGTAGAACCCCAATGTATATACACTATACTGCACCCCCCTATGTATATGTGCAGAAGAACCCCAATGTATATACACTATACTGCACCCCCACATGTATATATACACTATACTGCACCCCCACATGTATATATGCAGTAGAACCCCAATGTATATACACTATACTGCACCCCCATATGTATATACACTATACTGCACCCCCATATGTATACATGCAGTAGAACCCCAATGTATATACACTATACTGCACCCCTATATGTATATATACTCTATACTGCACCCCTGTATGTATATATGCAGTATAACCCCCATGTATATACACTATACTGCACCCCCATATGTATATATACAGTATAACCCCCCCATGTATATACACTATACTGCACCCCCATATGTATATATACAGTATAACCCCCATGTATATACACCATACTGCACCCCCATATGTATATATACACTATACTGCACCCCAATATGTATATATATATATATATATATATATATATATATATATATACACTATACTGCACCCCATATGTATATATACACAGTATAACCCCCATGTATATACACTATATTACCCCCATGTATATATACACTATACTGCACACCCCATGTATATACACTATACTGCACCCCCCATATGTATATATACAGTATAACCCCCATGTATATACACTATACTGCACCCCCATATGTATATATACAGTATAACCCCCATGTATAAACACCATACTGCACCCCCATATGTATATATACACCATACTGCACCCCCATATGTATATACACCATACTGCACCCCCATATGTATATACACTATACTGCACCCCTGTATGTATATATGCAGTATAACCCCCCCATGTATATACACTATACTGCACCCCCATATGTATATATACACTATACTGCACCCCCATATGTATATACACTATACTGCACCCCCCATATGTATATATGCAGTATAACCCCCCCATGTATATACACCGTACTGCACCCCTGTATGTATATATGCAGTATAACCCCCCATGTATATACACCATACTGCACCCCCATATGTATATATACAGTATAACCCCCATGTATATACACTATACTGCACCCCCATATGTATATACACTATACTGCACCCCTGTATGTATATATACAGTATAATCCCCCATGTATATACACTATACTGCACCCCCATATGTATATGTACAGTATAACCCCCATGTATATACACCATACTGCACCCCCATATGTATATATACACCATACTGCACCCCCATATGTATATGTACAGTATAATCCCCCATGTATATACACCATACTGCACCCCCATATGTATATATGCAGTAGAACACCCATGTATATACACTATACTGCACCCCCATATGTATATATACAGTATAACCCCCCATGTATATACACTATACTGCACCCCCATATGTATATATACAGTATAACCCACCATGTATATACACCATACTGCACCCCCATATGTATATATACAGTATAACCCACCATGTATATACACCATACTGCACCCCCATATGTATATATACAGTATAACCCCCATGTATATACACCATACTGCACCCCCATATGTATATATACAGTATAACCCCCATGTATATACACCATACTGCACCCCCATATGTATATATACACTATACTGCACCCCAATATGTATATATACACTATACTGCACCCCCATATGTATATATGCAGTAGAACCCCAATGTATATACACTATACTGCACCCCCCTATGTATATGTGCAGAAGAACCCCAATGTATATACACTATACTGCACCCCCACATGTATATATACACTATACTGCACCCCCACATGTATATATGCAGTAGAACCCCAATGTATATACACTATACTGCACCCCCATATGTATATACACTATACTGCACCCCCATATGTATACATGCAGTAGAACCCCAATGTATATACACTATACTGCACCCCTATATGTATATATACTCTATACTGCACCCCTGTATGTATATATGCAGTATAACCCCCATGTATATACACTATACTGCACCCCCATATGTATATATACAGTATAACCCCCCCATGTATATACACCATACTGCACCCCCATATGTATATATACAGTATAACCCCCCATGTATATACACCATACTGCACCCCTGTATGTATATATACAGTATAACCCCCCATGTATATACACTATACTGCACCCCCATATGTATATATACAGTATAACCCCCCCATGTATATACACCATACTGCACCCCCATATGTATATATACAGTATAACCCCCCATGTATATACACTATACTGCACCCCCATATGTATATATACAGTATAACCCCCCCATGTATATACACCATACTGCACCCCCATATGTATATATACAGTATAACCCCCCATGTATATACACTATACTGCACCCCCATATGTATATATACAGTATAACCCCCATGTATATACACCATACTGCACCCCCATATGTATATATACACTATAGTGCACCCCAATATGTGTGTATATATATATATATATATATATATATATATATACACTATACTGCACCCCATATGTATATATACACAGTATAACCCCCATGTATATACACTATATTACCCCCATGTATATATACACTATACTGCACACCCCATGTATATACACTATACTGCACCCCCCATATGTATATATACAGTATAACCCCCATGTATATACACTATACTGCACCCCCATATGTATATGTACAGTATAACCCCCATGTATATACACCATACTGCACCCCCATATGTATATATACACCATACTGCACCCCCATATGTATATGTACAGTATAATCCCCCATGTATATACACCATACTGCACCCCCATATGTATATATGCAGTAGAACACCCATGTATATACACTATACTGCACCCCCATATGTATATATACAGTATAACCCCCCCATGTATATACACTATACTGCACCCCCATATGTATATATACAGTATAACCCACCATGTATATACACCATACTGCACCCCCATATGTATATATACAGTATAACCCACCATGTATATACACCATACTGCACCCCCATATGTATATATACAGTATAACCCCCATGTATATACACCATACTGCACCCCCATATGTATATATACAGTATAACCCCCATGTATATACACCATACTGCACCCCCATATGTATATATACACTATACTGCACCCCAATATGTATATATACACTATACTGCACCCCCATATGTATATATGCAGTAGAACCCCAATGTATATACACTATACTGCACCCCCCTATGTATATGTGCAGAAGAACCCCAATGTATATACACTATACTGCACCCCCACATGTATATATACACTATACTGCACCCCCACATGTATATATGCAGTAGAACCCCAATGTATATACACTATACTGCACCCCCATATGTATATACACTATACTGCACCCCCATATGTATACATGCAGTAGAACCCCAATGTATATACACTATACTGCACCCCTATATGTATATATACTCTATACTGCACCCCTGTATGTATATATGCAGTATAACCCCCATGTATATACACTATACTGCACCCCCATATGTATATATACAGTATAACCCCCCCATGTATATACACCATACTGCACCCCCATATGTATATATACAGTATAACCCCCCATGTATATACACTATACTGCACCCCCATATGTATATATACAGTATAACCCCCATGTATATACACCATACTGCACCCCCATATGTATATATACACTATACTGCACCCCAATATGTATATATATATATATATATATATATATATATATATATATATATATATATATATACACTATACTGCACCCCATATGTATATATACACAGTATAACCCCCATGTATATACACTATATTACCCCCATGTATATATACACTATACTGCACACCCCATGTATATACACTATACTGCACCCCCCATATGTATATATACAGTATAACCCCCATGTATATACACTATACTGCACCCCCATATGTATATATACAGTATAACCCCCATGTATAAACACCATACTGCACCCCCATATGTATATACACCATACTGCACCCCCATATGTATATACACTATACTGCACCCCTGTATGTATATATGCAGTATAACCCCCCCATGTATATACACTATACTGCACCCCCATATGTATATATACACTATACTGCACCCCCATATGTATATACACTATACTGCACCCCCCATATGTATATATGCAGTATAACCCCCCCATGTATATACACCGTACTGCACCCCTGTATGTATATATGCAGTATAACCCCCCATGTATATACACCATACTGCACCCCCATATGTATATATACAGTATAACCCCCATGTATATACACTATACTGCACCCCCATATGTATATACACTATACTGCACCCCCATATGTATATGTACAGTATAACCCCCATGTATATACACCATACTGCACCCCCATATGTATATATACACCATACTGCACCCCCATATGTATATGTACAGTATAATCCCCCATGTATATACACCATACTGCACCCCCATATGTATATATGCAGTAGAACACCCATGTATATACACTATACTGCACCCCCATATGTATATATACAGTATAACCCCCCATGTATATACACTATACTGCACCCCCATATGTATATATACAGTATAACCCACCATGTATATACACCATACTGCACCCCCATATGTATATATACAGTATAACCCACCATGTATATACACCATACTGCACCCCCATATGTATATATACAGTATAACCCCCATGTATATACACCATACTGCACCCCCATATGTATATATACAGTATAACCCCCATGTATATACACCATACTGCACCCCCATATGTATATATACACTATACTGCACCCCAATATGTATATATACACTATACTGCACCCCCATATGTATATATGCAGTAGAACCCCAATGTATATACACCATACTGCACCCCCATATGTATATATACAGTATAACCCCCATGTATATACACTATACTGCACCCCCATATGTATATATACACTATACTGCACCCCTGTATGTATATATACAGTATAATCCCCCATGTATATACACTATACTGCACCCCCATATGTATATATACAGTATAACCCACCATGTATATACACCATACTGCACCCCCATATGTATATATACAGTATAACCCCCATGTATATACACCATACTGCACCCCCATATGTATATATACACTATACTGCACCCCAATATGTATATATACACTATACTGCACCCCCATATGTATATATGCAGTAGAACCCCAATGTATATACACTATACTGCACCCCCCTATGTATATGTGCAGAAGAACCCCAATGTATATACACTATACTTCACCCCCACATGTATATATACACTATACTGCACCCCCACATGTATATATGCAGTAGAACCCCAATGTATATACACTATACTGCACCCCCATATGTATATACACTATACTGCACCCCCATATGTATACATGCAGTAGAACCCCAATGTATATACACTATACTGCACCCCTATATGTATATATACTCTATACTGCACCCCTGTATGTATATATGCAGTATAACCCCCATGTATATACACTATACTGCACCCCCATATGTATATATACAGTATAACCCCCCCATGTATATACACCATACTGCACCCCCATATGTATATATACAGTATAACCCCCCATGTATATACACCATACTGCACCCCTGTATGTATATATACAGTATAACCCCCCATGTATATACACTATACTGCACCCCCATATGTATATATACAGTATAACCCCCCCATGTATATACACCATACTGCACCCCCATATGTATATATACAGTATAACCCCCCATGTATATACACTATACTGCACCCCCATATGTATATATACAGTATAACCCCCCCATGTATATACACCATACTGCACCCCCATATGTATATATACAGTATAACCCCCCATGTATATACACTATACTGCACCCCCATATGTATATATACAGTATAACCCCCATGTATATACACCATACTGCACCCCCATATGTATATATACACTATACTGCACCCCAATATGTATATATATATATATATATATATATACACTATACTGCACCCCATATGTATATATACACAGTATAACCCCCATGTATATACACTATATTACCCCCATGTATATATACACTATACTGCACACCCCATGTATATACACTATACTGCACCCCCCATATGTATATATACAGTATAACCCCCATGTATATACACTATACTGCACCCCCATATGTATATATACAGTATAACCCCCATGTATATACACCATACTGCACCCCCGTATGTATATATACAGTATAACCCCCCATGTATATACACCATACTGCACCCCCATATGTATATATACAGTATAACCCCCCATGTATATACAGTATACTGCACCCCCATATGTATATATACAGTATACTGCACCCCAGTATGTATATATATATACACTATACTGCACCCCATATGTATATATACACAGTATAACCCCCCATGTATATACACTATATTACCCCCATGTATATATACAGTATACTGCACCCCCATATGTATATACAGTATACTGCACCCCCATATGTATATATACAGTATAATCCCTCATGTATATGCACTATACTGCACCCGTATGCATATATACATTATACCCCCATATATATATACACACACACCATACTACCCCATGTGTATATTTACACCATACTGCACCTCCATATATGTATGTATGTGTGTGTATATACATACACACACATACACCCTCCCCCCTATCATCACATATATCCCTCACATCTATATATACCTCCCTGCCCCTATATGCACTGTATGTATGCTCATTATATATACCTCTTAACTAAAGAGGTATATATGTATATACCCACCATATCACCCTCCATATTTACCTCCCAAACCCTGATGATAGCCGAGGACATGGGGGGCACCATTTCCCCTTATGGAGGCGGAGGGGGTCCTGACAACCCCTATAGTGTTACCACTCTGCTTCTGCCCCCCAATGATGGATGCCTCTAGTAAGCACTGCGGCTTTGTAATCTAACATCGCATCCTTCTGTGTATACAGCTCCTCTGCCGCCTGCGTGTCTCTATGGTAACAGACTACAGGTGATCCCTGTGCGGCCTGTTGTCAGCCCCCCTCCGCCCGCTGCTGCGTCCCGCTGACCTCTCCTGTTTTGTTATCGTTGAGGATACATTGTTACCTCGACGAATTGATGCAGATTTTCTGCTGCAGATCTGTTCCAAGAAACATACATGTCGCAGTCGGTGGCGGTGCGGCGGTTTATTTAACGCGCATCTTCAGCGGACCGCAACCCTGCAGGTAGAAGGGCGAATCCCATGAATCCGTGTACAAAAAGGCAGCGGATGTGGCGGATTCTGGTGCCGATCCACCCGAGTACGGCTGTGTCTGCATTTCCGCGGACGAGCGCAGGATCGGTCCGAGAACTTCTGGCAGAACGCGTGTAGCGGCGCCGCACTTGTGAAGTCACATGTCCGAGCGAGCGCAGCGGGATTTATTTTTTTGCTCCCATAGGACATAACAGGCGCCAATCACCTTGCTTCAATAGGAACACGTAAATGTGGCCTCGCGTCCGTGTGGAGCTCATCTGTACCTGCGATGTATATAACACACCTGTACATTACACAAGTAATGCGCGACTTTACGGCATCTCGTTGAAGGATAGGGCGCGCTGCGCACGGATGTACCCTGGTGACATCACCAGGGTTTGTAATCGCACTTTTCCGTTAGACGAGGTTTGTTCGTCTTTTGCCCATAGTAATAAAGTTGGGTGTACCGTCCCGCTTCGTGGAGTTAGGCGTGTTCTCGGCCGCGCTCGCGCAGGCGGTTTTCTATAGCGTTTAGCGGACGTTTGAAACACCCAATAAAAACTCTCCGCTGAGCCGCCATTGATTGCAGTGCGGCTTCTCGAATGAGCGTTTCAGCTAAACGTTTCTAATGTGCGCCAAAACTAACGCTGCATGTTCTAGTTTCGTGCGTTCAGCGTGATTTTAACGCACCTCATAACACATCGCAATGATGGGGTGCAGTAAAAACGCTGTTCTGAAACGCTGCGTGAGAGTGACCGGAGACTAGCAAGAAAAACATCTGCGGAGTCACAAGGAGGATCTTCCCAAATCAGCAGTCACTGACCGGCTGCTCATAGGGCCTCGTGTGTAATGGCCCAGGGCAGGTCCAAAGTCCGGCGGCAATGCTGAGCAGGGTAGGATAAGTCATGTGACTCCACCACCAGAAGAGTGAGTGCAGCTCTGGAGTATAATACAGGATGTAACTCAGGGTCAGTACAGGATAAGTAATGTATGTACACAGTGACTCCACCAGCAGAATAGTGAGTGCAGCTCTGGAGGATAACACAGGATGTAACTCAGGATCAGTACAGGATAAGTAATGTATGTACACAGTGACTCCACCAGCAGAATAGTGAGTGCAGCTCTGGAGTATAATAGAGGATGTAACTCAGGATCAGTACAGGATAAGTAATGTATGTACACAGTGACTCCACCAGCAGAACAGTGAGTGCAGCTCTGCAGTATAATACAGGATGTAACTCAGGATCAGTACAGGATAAGTAATGTATGTACACAGTGACTCCACCAGCAGAATAGTGAGTGCAGCTCTGGAGTATAATACAGGATATAACTTAGGATCAGTACAGGATAAGTAATGTATGTACACAGTGACTCCACCAGCAGAATAGTGAGTGCAGCTGTGGGGTATAATACAGGATGTAACTCAGGGTCAGTACAGGATAAGTAATGGATGCATACAGTGACTCTACCAGCAGAATAGAGAGTGCAGCTCTGGGGTATAATACAGGATGTAACTCAGGATCAGTACAGGATAAGTAATGTATGTACACAGTGACTCCACCAGCAGAATAGTGAGTGCAGCTCTGGAGTATAATACAGGATGTAACTCAGGGTCAGTACAGGATAAGTAATGTATGTACACAGTGACTCCAAGAGCAGAATAGTGAGTGCAGCTCTGGGATATAATACAGGATGTAACTCAGGATCAGTACAGGATAAGTAATGTATGCACACAGTGACTCCACCAGCAGAATAGTGAGTGCAGCTCTGGAGTATAATACAGGATGTAACTCAGGAGCAGTACAGGATAAGTAATGTATGTACACAGTGACTCCACCAGCAGAATAGTGAGTGCAGCTCTGGAGTATAATACAGGATGTAACTCAGGAGCAGTACAGGATAAGTAATGTATGTACACAGTGACTCCACCAGCAGAATAGTGAGTGCAGCCCTGGAGTATAATACAGGATGTAACTCAGGAGCAGTACAGGACAAGTAATGTATGTACACAGTGACTCCACCAGCAGAATAGTGAGTGCAGCTCTGGTGTATAATACAGGATGTAACTCAGGATCAGTACAGGATAAGTAATGTATGTACACAGTGACTCCACCAGCAGAATAGTGAGTGCAGCCCTGGAGTATAATACAGGATGTAACTCAGGAGCAGTACAGGACAAGTAATGTATGTACACAGTGACTCCACCAGCAGAATAGTGAGTGCAGCTCTGCAGTATAATACAGGATGTAACTCAGGGTCAGTACAGGATCAGTAATGTATGTACACAGTGACTCCACCAGCAGAATAGTGAGTGCAGCCCTGGAGTATAATACAGGATGTGACTCAGGATCAGTACAGGATAAGTAATGTATGTACACAGTGACTCCACCAGCAGAATAGTGAGTGCAGCTCTGGAGTATAATACAGGATGTAACTCAGGGTCAGTACAGGATAAGTAATGTATGTACATAGTGACTCTACCAGCAGAATAGTGAGTGCAGCTCTGGAGTATAATACAGGATCAGTACAGATTAAGTACAGGATAAGTAATGTATGTACACATAAGGTGGATTATAGCCTTTGAATTCTTAGGATATGCTACAGTTTATTGGGTATTTCAACAATATCGGTATTTGGGGTAAAGACTTATTTCCTTTTTTTCTTCAGTTCATGAACTTGTTCTAGAGCTGCACTCATGTCCTGACTGCTGTGCTTTGACCTCTCCTCTTTCTCCCTCCCACTTGACCTGCTGTTGTCTGGACTTCCCCTTTAAGCCCGGCTGTTCCTCCCTATTAGGAGCTCAGAGAGCCGGTAGATTATTATATGAAATGTTCTCATTAATTAATAATATTCTCTAATGTGGAACAATCTGTGTGTTTCGAAAAAAGAGCATTTTCATTTAATACAAATCACATTAGTAAATCAGACGTCTGACCGCCGGCGCGTCCGGGAAGACCGTGAAGAGTGTGTGTAGTTCTCTGGGAGGGACGGTCGGGGCTCTTCTGTAACGAGACGAGGTAATAGAAGTCCATCCGGATTGTCGTTATTTAGTGATCGTTTGTGTGCGCCAGCCGGCCCGACCCCAAACCCCCGGGAGCCAATAACGCCGGCCGGCGGCTCTTGAAGTTATTTGTAACGGGGAAAAGTTCGGATCTGAGCGACTGTACCGCGGGTCAGGTTGTGGTGACTGGATGGCGGCGTCCGAGTTTCTCCAGAATGGCGCCTCTTGTGGGGCGTTCCCCGTATGATGTGGTTAGCACCAAAAATGATCCAAGAACGGAAAAGCAGAGACAGGATGATGCACGCCCGAGGGTCATGGAAGAATAGCGCTGCGTGTAGCCTTGTTCTTCAGACGTGATGAACCCCCTTTTAAGTCAGTAGGTCTGTTGGACACCCGCGGTATCCATTACATCGTGAATGCCTTATGAGGGGAGGCAAGTGTGTGAATGGAGCCTTGGGGTTCGCTAACATGGCGGAATCCAGTTTAGATTTTTCTATGCGGATTCTGCCTTTAAAACGTCCGTGCCGAAGCTGAAAATTCTGCAGTGTATTTTACTGCGGGTTCACATGTGGCTTTAGCCTTGGCAATGGACAAAATCTGCGTGGAGAGTTTCCAACAAATTGACGCATGGAGTTGTCCGGTAGCTGTCCTCGGGATAGGCCATCAATAGTAGACTGGCAGGGGCCTACCATCAGGACCACCACTCATCTGTTTGCTGGCCCACTGTGCTTGTACACTGAGCTGATTTCTGCAGGAAGCAGACAGCTCTGTTCTTTCTGCAGTGGCCAGGCTTGGTATTACACCTATTCACTTCAATGGGAACTTTGCCTGTAATACCAAGCCTGGCCACTGCAGCTGGAACAGAGCTGTCTAATTCATGCAGAAATCAGTTAGGTTCACAAGCGCCTCAATGCCACAAATGGCTGAACAGTGGTGTTGCCAGGCCGTGAACCCCCATCAATCTATTACTGAAGACCTGTCCTCAATAGTTTACATCTGGACATCCCCTTTAACGCATGGATTTTGCCCATTCAGAGGCCTAAACCCCCATTTTTAATTCATGTTAAAATACACAGCAGAAATGTACGGCTTTGCTGTGGATCTCTACCGCGAATTTTAGAGGCGGACAAAAATCTGGGTTGGTTTTCCCCATACAAATACACCCCAAGCCACCCATCTACCCCCCTTTCCCGTTCAGCTCTCTTATCTATTCGCTAGAGTGAATAGCGCCTTTAAAGAACACATCCCGCTTTGGAGGACAGACTATTGTAAAGGTAATTGTGTAATGCTGCGTTTGAACTGCGGAGGCGCTGCTGGAATTCTGAGCACTTGCTGCCTGTTCTCCGGCAGATCGCAGCTGGTTGCTGAAGGTCTCTGCATCCGGACAACCTGTGACTGCAGCATCGGCTGATGTTTAAGGGATGCTGCAGGGCACGGAGGAGAGCCCCCTACGGATCCTTCATGGTATTACGTTCTCTTACCTTATATTGTGTGACTTGCAGGTGGAGGAGGCCGGGCAGGTCTATCTGTTGATGAAGAAGGATTACCGCATCTCTCGCAATGTCCGGCTGGCCTGGTTCCTCACCAACTTGCACCAGTCCATTTCTCCGGTCCCTGAATCTGAGCTGGTAAGTTGGGTGCGTGGGGGGGGGGGGGGGGGGGGACTTGCAGGGTATTGGTAAAATGTTGACAAACCGTTGCAGCCTCGTGCCGATGTCTCGGTGTGGCCGCCATCGCACTTATCGCTGTCACCCATATGAGAATCACATCGGCCTTGTTACCGGCTTCTGACCTTCTAATGAATTAAACTAATTATAACAGGCCACTAATAAATTTGCAGGTAACGGCTCTGCTGTCCCTCTGTTATTCTTCCTGGACGTGTATGCATAGATTGAGAACTGGGGGTTGCCATTCACCTTGTCACGGGAGGGGGGGAGGGGGCAACCGGATGACAGACAATGACGTCCGGGGCTGCGATGACCTGTGATCGCTATGAAAAGCAGTAATGTATCGCAGTACAGAAGTACTGCAGTATGTTATCAGAGCGATCACAGGGCCCCAACAGGGACAGAAAAAATGGAAAGAAAAACACCGCTTTTTTGCCCACATTTCTCTCTATATATTTAAAAACCCATGTTTGGTATCGTCGCATCTGTGATGATCTGTAAGATAAACTGAGCGTACTTTCCCTCCCGTATGGCAAATGCAACGAGGAAAAAAAAAGTTGTGAGAATACTTTTTTTTTTTTGTTCATTTCACCTCCCCAAAAAGAAAACAATAAAAGTGATCAAAAAATATTTTCCAAAAATAAGTTTTTTTTTATTGTGCAAAAGTGGAAAAATCTAAAAAATAAATATAATTTTTGTTTTGTCGTAATCGTTCCGACCCGCATAAAAACGTTCTCGTGTAATTTATGCTGCGTGATTGAGGTAGGTTTTACACGGCAGAGACTCACGCGAATATAAGCCCCATTCCTTTGAATGGAGTCATATACATGAGTAATGTTGTCCAGCGACACAGCGCAGGAAAAAACCCCACGGCGTGTCCTATCTCTTCTCGCTGCTTGTTTACAGTGTGGCAGTAAGACGCATTGCGTGCCGTGCGAGGAGCAGGCGACTGCCATGTGAGGTGTCCCATGGAAAACGATGGGAACACTTGCTGATCCTCTAAGACGTCTGAAAGCCGCGGCGCAGGATCGCTACTTCACAGAAGTGATGGGAGCCCCCCCCCCCCCAAGGCCTCGCATCGCCATGAAAACGCGCGTCAGCGAGTGTAGGTAGCCTAACATAAAAAAAATGTCAGCATTGATGTGTTTTCTCTCCCTGCTGTCCAAAAAAATTGCTAAAGGTTCTACAGCACATCAGATGTACCAATAAATGGTGCCGATACAAACTACTCGGCACACAAAAAACAAGCCCAGAAAGATAAAAAAAATTTGTGGAGATGAAAGTCCCCCCGAAATAGTTGCGTCCTTAGGTCCAAGATGAGGCCGCGTCACTAAAGGGTTAAAGGGGTTATGACACGAAAGTATGTAATGCACTCGCTACAGAATAGGGTAACTTGCGGATCTGTGGGGTTCCGACCTCCAGTGATCCGGGATGGGGTTTGTTACAGTGTATCAGTGTTGACCATGCTTTGTGAGGTCAGACCTTTCTCTTATCCTATATGCTGACAATTCTACACTGATACATCCTAGTAGATGACACTGACAGCAAGCAGAGATCTTATGTTCATTAGCTCTTTCTCCTGTTCTTCATCTTCTAGGGTTTACATGACAGCGAGCTAGAGGTGGTGAGCGTCATACCGCATGGCTGGCAGCCCGACGAGCCGGTTCGCCCCGATCCCTTACTTCTAGTGCCATCCACATGGGTCACGTTCCTGGCGCGGCAGTACCGCTTCGTGATAGAGCTTGACCTCAGTCCTTCTACTGTCATTGTGGTAATCAAAGAGTATTAATGGGACCTGATGTATGCCGGATTATCGGATATAAGAGATTATTAATATTAATGGGACCTGATGAGCTGGGGATTATTAATTATTGACATTGATGGCTGCCAGATTATTAGACATAATGAATAATTGACATTAATGGGGCCTGATGGGTGCCGGATTATCAGATGTGATGAATGATTGATTAGACTGCAGTTCTGTGCTATCACACTTTCTGGATTATCAGATTTGACCTTGCCTTATTTTCTGCATGTAGGACGACTCCACGGAGGAGATAATTTTCGATGAGATCTTCCATTCTCTCTCCCGCTGTCTGCTGGGGCTCCTCAGGCCATTTCGTATCCCAGGATCCACCCTCGTCTTCCGGCCAGAAATCTTCGTCACCATTCAGGCCTATTCTTCCATCATTGGACTGCAGAGTCATCAGGTAATAATGGCCGTCACTTGGGTCACTGTTCTGACACAGTCTTCTTCCTCCTCGGTAATGTCGCTCTCTCGCTGCTGCAGGTGCTCGTTCAGGGCTGTCGGCTGGATGAGCAGAAGCTGCCAGCATTTCTTCAGCACGTTTACCTGCAGCTCGGCGCCTTGGAGAATAAGATCGCAGAGATGCTGCAGCAGCAGTACCGTCCATTCACTCAGGTAGGAAGCAGCAGTACCGTCCGTTCACTCGGGTGGGCAGCGGCAGTGCCGTCCGTTCACTCGGGTGGCCAGCGGCAGTGCCGTCCGTTCACTCGGGTGGCCAGCGGCAGTGCCGTCCGTTCACTCGGGTGGCCAGCGGCAGTGCCGTCCGTTCACTCGGGTGGCCAGCGGCAGTGCCGTCCGTTCACTCGGGTGGCCAGCGGCAGTGCCGTCCGTTCACTCGGGTGGCCAGCGGCAGTGCCGTCCGTTCACTCGGGCGGGCAGCGGCAGTGCCGTCCGTTCACTCGGGCGGGCAGCGGCAGTGCCGTCCGTTCACTCGGGCGGGCAGCGGCAGTGCCGTCCGTTCACTCGGGCGGGCAGCGGCAGTGCCGTCCGTTCACTCGGGCGGGCAGCGGCAGTGCCGTCCGTTCACTCGGGCGGGCAGCGGCAGTGCCGTCCGTTCACTCGGGCGGGCAGCGGCAGTGCCGTCCGTTCACTCGGGCGGGCAGCGGCAGTGCCGTCCGTTCACTCGGGCGGGCAGCGGCAGTGCCGTCCGTTCACTCGGGCGGGCCGCGGCAGTGCCGTCCGTTCACTCGGGCGGGCCGCGGCAGTGCCGTCCGTTCACTCGGGCGGGCCGCGGCAGTGCCGTCCGTTCACTCGGGCGGGCAGCCGCAGTGCCGTCCGTTCACTCGGGTGGGCCGCCGCAGTGCCGTCCGTTCCCTGGGATGGGCGGCAGTTATCACTTCTGTACTGTCACACAGTGGTGGGCTGGAGATCGCTTCGTTCACAATAAACAGGCCGTCGTCCATAGCTGAATATCTGCCTGTTTACGGAAGCCGGTCCTCATTCGATTCTTATGCCTGTACTAACTAATTGTTCGTCGTTCAGTCGCTGGACACGTTTACAGGGAACCATTATGCTTTATCTGCAGACTCCCGTAATCGTTCTGTGTAAAAGAGCCCTCCTGAGCCCACGCCAAGTGTAAGGTGTAAATGTACGCCCATACAGGGGAACTGCTTTCCCGCCAGTGTGTGCGTTTAGGCTCTGGGGCAGGAAGGGGTTAATGTATGCAGTGTTTGCAGTTTATTCTCCTTTTTTAAAGTTCTGCCTGTATTGATTTTTTGTTTTTTAGTGATTCTAGTCGGATTTTTAGTCCAGGTGTCCATGACTGCTGGGAAAGACTCGGTCTTTCTCTGGGTCGTACGTATTTAGCATTAGATGGGATTTTTTTTCCGTTCCCTTGGCATTGGGCATTGTTGTGTCTTCACATCCCTTTTTTATATTACCCCGGTGCCCGTCTGGGGTTTGCTTCAACTGCACAATGAATGCTGTAAAAACAACCCCCACCTTCCAAAAAAAATGCAACTTTGCCCACTTTAAAAATGTTAAAAGGATTCCAGTGCATTAAATGTTACCATTGAAAAATGCAACTCATCCTGCAAAAAGTAACAACAAGCCCCCGGGGTGCGATGTCGCTGGAAAAATAAGAAAAAGGTATGATTTTATGATTTTTTTTTTTTTTTTTGAAAGTATGGAGGAAAACCTGGAATTAAGAAAAGGAAAGGGTTAATGTTTCTTCATTAGAAGCGTTAAGAGCGGTTTGGGTTCTCGGACAACTTCTCCCTAAGCCTCCATGTGTTTCGGGGGCACGGAGATGGCGGCGTGATGCTTCGTTAATTAAATGATTGTTATTTTATTAGGATTGCCTACCTCATTATGGAGACCAGCCGCCGGGTAGAAAGATGGGTGTTTCTATGGTTACGGCCGACATTGGATTGGTTAGTATGATACGACAGGGGATCCTCGCTTTACAGCTGCTACCGGCAAACTCCAGTGCAGGTAAGTGCGCCTCACATACCGTCCCGGTGTGACAGATTGCCGTGGGGCCAATGCAAATGACTGTACTTCCTGCCTGTAGGTATAATCGTCATCACGGATGGCGTCACCAATGTCCCGGATGTTGCAGTGTGTGAGACGCTACTGAGTCAGCTGCGCAGCGGCACCATCGCCTGCTCCTTCGTCCAGGTGGGCATGGACTGCGTTCTTCCAGTTATTCGATGCGCACTTACGGTCGTGGGGATGTCAGATGTTTTCATTTCCGTAAACAACGACTGACCGTTTGCAGTTTGCAGCGCTCGCTTGTACAGCAGCATGTAGAGGTCTTGCCCGACTGTACAATCCCCCCCCATAACTCATGGTTCCCCCTGTGCCCTTTTATTACAGGTTGGTGGTGTGTACTCCTACGACTGCAGCTTCGGCTTCGTTCCTAACGTGGAGCTGATGAAGTTTATCGCCATGGCAACCTTGGGATCCTACCTCTCTTCTTGCCCCGAAGTAGAAGCTGGACAGACAGACATGAACGTCTACCACAAGGCATTCTTACTGTATTCCTTCCTGCGCACAGGGGAGGCCCTAAATCCCGAGTATTACTGCGGTGAGCGCTGCTTGTCCCTTATACTCTGCTCAAAAAAGTCAAAGGGGATGTTTATGGTTAGAAAAAAACATGACTGCTTTCTTCCAAACACAGCGCCACCTTTGTCCATAGGTTGTGTGTGGTATTGCAGCTCAGCTCCATTGAAGTGAATGGGAGCTGAGCTGCAATACCAGACTTAACCCATGGGCAAAGGTGGCGCTGTGTTTGGAAGAAAGCAGCCATGTTTTTCTAACCCTGGAAAACCCCTTTTAAGAGAACGCTTGAAGTGGTTTGAACCAAGGTTGCAAGTTATTGCCTATCTATTGCCTCTTTTTAAAATGTAATGGAGCACTAGTGCATTTACTTGACCAGCGCTTCATTCAGTCTCCTCCTCATTGCAGAGAGTGCAGGGGACACGGGACGGTGAGACCCCCCCGTATGAGTGCAGGGGACACGGGACGGTGAGACCCCCCCCCCCGTATGAGTCCAGGGGACACGGGACAGTGAGACCCCCCCCCCCCCCCGTATGAGTCCAGGGGACACAGGACGGTGAGACCCCCCCCGTATGAGTGCAGGGGACACAGGACGGTGAGACCCCCCCGTATGAGTCCAGGGGACACAGGACGGTGAGACCCCCCCGTATGAGTCCAGGGGACACGGGACGGTGAGACCCCCCTGTATGAGTCCAGGGGACACGGGACGTTGAGACCTCCCCCCTGTATGAGTCCAGGGGACACAGGACGGTGAGACCCCCCCGTATGAGTGCAGGGGACACAGGACGGTGAGACCCCCCCTGTATGAGTCCAGGGGACACGGGACGGTGAGACCCCCCTGTATGAGTCCAGGGGACACGGGACGTTGAGACCTCCCCCCTGTATGAGTCCAGGGGGCACGGGACAGTGAGACCCCCCTGTATGAGTCCAGGGGACACGGGACGGTGAGACCCCTCTGTATTAGTCCAGGGGACACGGGACGGTGAGACCCCCCTGTATGAGTGCAGGGGACACGGGACGGTGAGACCCCCTGTATGAGTGCAGGGGACACGGGATAGTGAGATCCCCTCTATGGATAGGGGATAAATTGCAGTCTTGGTACAACCCAATTAAAGGGTCTATTCACAAAGGGCAGTTTGGATGTGATACAAATACACATTTTTCCGACAAGGCTTTCGCTACGGTTTTTATCACATCCAAACCGCCCTGTGTGAATGCGTCCCGAATCACATGCCAGTCGGCTGCAGGATGTTGCTGGCAGCCCAACTCCTAATGGAGTCTGACAGTATGGTCAGTAGCCCACTAGAGGTCATTATGCAGGGCTTCTCCGCTCCTGATGCCTTCTGTTCGGCTATCTGCTCCAGGCTCTTGTGCTGGGGGACACGGCAAACCTTCTTGCCCCGGCATGTATGGACGAGCCACCCTGGAGGTGCAGGACTACCTGTACCACCTGATTGGGCTGCAGGTAAGTAGCGCCTCGTGTACCAGAAGTGACAAGGATACTAGTAAAATGCCAGAACTACAGGAAGGAGAGAGGAATCGGCTCCAGTCCCTTTTTGGGCTGCCTTGCTGTCGCCTCTCCGTCGCTCCTGCTGTCCCTTTCATCTGCACCAAAGCGGGTGACGTGGATTTACAATCACTCCTGCTTCCTCAGTGGACGGATTGATATCCCTGAAGGGGAAGTGATTCGGGGTTTTTACTGGGCTGCTTTAGGTTCCCGAGATGTTTTTGGAGCGCCGTATCTTCACTATAAAGAGCGCTGATCATTAGTTATGAGCGAGCATCGCTCTTCTCGAGTAGCGGCTTTATCCGAGCGTGCTCGCTCATCTCCACTGATCATCGTCCTGTTTTGTTATCCGAGCGTGCTCGCTCATCTCCACTGATCATTAGTTATGAGCGAGCATCGCCCTTCTCGAGTAGCTGCTTTATCCGAGCGTGCTCGCTCATCTCCACTGATCATCGTCCTCTTTTGGTCGTCTTCGTTTGGTCTTTGGTGTTGATGCACATTTTATGTTTTCAGGCTCTCAGCACAAGTTGTTCAACGAGCATTTGGTGTCCGCCAGCAGTAACCCGGCGCTCGCCATGCGCAGGAGGAAGCATGCAGAGAAGGAGGTGCACGCCGACATTATTAGCGTGGTGTCCGTGCGGCTCCGGGAAGGTTACAGCGTTCGGGAGATCCGCATCACTAAAGGTAGGTTCTGCAGGGGGGGGAGGGGGCAGTAGTCAGTGGTGCACATGGAGGTCTCTGTAGGGTTCCCCACATAATGCTGCAGATGATCCCGGGATTTCTTCTGATAGATCTGAGGTTTTCCTAGTATGAGGACCATCGGTGACGTCTCTCATAGGGGGTCATTGTTCCATCCTGATTGCTGGATCCCCTATAGATACACAGCATAGGTGTCTCCTCTCTGTGGATGCAGCATGACTCTTCCTTAATCCCTATACACTTAGGGGCGTACAACCTCCAGCATCAGGGATTCTATGGAGAGGCGTCAGTATCTATCTCCCTACCCCCTACTACATACCGGGTGAGTGCTGTCTGTTACTGACAACTTGCACCCCCTGGCAACCGCCGCGATCTGTGATCACACTGATCGCGGCTGTTAACCCTTGAAATGCCACTAGCAATTCTGACAGCGAAATTTAAATGTGGCCTGTGGCCCGTCCTAATAGAATTATGGCAGAAATATCATATCTTGCAATACTGAGGTATTGCAGTATATGTGTAAGTGATCAAACGATTGCAAGTTCAAGTCCCCTACAAGGACATTTTAAAATAAAAAAAGAATGAAAAATAAGTTTTTTTTGGAAAAAATAAAGAATACTAAAAGTTGAAAAAAAACCAAACAAAACCTTTCCTATATTCCTAATAAAAAAATCTAAACAAAAACACAAACCACGTTTGGCACCCCTACGTCTATAAAAATAAAACCTATCAAACTAACTGATTATTTATCCTGCTCGGTCAATGTTGGCAGAAAAAATAAATACACAACACCAGAAGTGAGCATTTTTGGTAACCCTGTCACCAAGTAACAATTTAGTAAAAAAACGATGAAAAGGTCCTACGCACCCCAAAGTAGTACCAGGGTATTCGCCCAGTAAAGAGTTTTCCAGGGTGACTACTCACCTGTTTCATTCCCTCCGACACCCCGGTCCCCCCAACCTCCGCTCACTAACTAAACACATGACTGCTGTGGCCAATCATTGGCCTCACATAATGGGCTACTATTCACGGGTAGATGTGAATTCAGAGGGAACTCCCTTTATAGCTTGTGGTTAGCCGTGGTTTGTATGTAAGCCTGTTAGATCCCATATGTTAGTGAGAACCTGCAGCCGAGTTCATTTACTGATGGTATATTCCCATTGCAAGGATTGCTGGAGGTGAAACTGGTTCTGTTGTGGAAACATAACATGCGTGTCGAGTACCTTGCTGTGGCCCCGTGGCCCCTGGACCTCGTCAAGCGCAGCACGAGAGTGGAGGTGGTAATGGAAGGAAGCTACGACATCCTGCACGACATCAGTTGCACACTGAAAAAGCCCATAACCAGCATGTATAGGACCAGCGTAATACGGCGCTTCTGGAACACCCTGCAGAGGTAATGCAGCAAGGTGATGGGAACTGAGGTCCCTCGTCCTATTGTATCATATCTTATAAAGCAACTTTGCGCTTATGTTATTTAGCAAATACGACACTTAGAAGCTTAGAAGAAAAGGGCTGCACTCTCTAATACTCCACCACTATTTGAAAAAGGACTACTATGATAGGAACTATACCCTTTATATTAGCTCCCATAATTACTCCAGAGCTGCACTCACTATTCTGCTGGTGGAGTCACTGCATACATACATTACTTATCCTGTACTGATCCTGAGTTACATCCTGTATTATACACCAGAGCTGCACTCACTATTCTGCTGGTGGAGTCACTGTGCACATACATTACTGATCCTGTACTGCTCCTGAGTTACATACTGTATTATACACCAGAGCTGCACTCACTATTCTGCTGGTGGAGTCACTGTGTACATACATTACTTATCCTGTACTGCTCCTTAGTTACATCCTGTATTATACTCCAGAGCTGCACTCACTATTCTGCAGGTGGAGTCACTGTGTATTTACATTCATTATCCTGTACTGACCCTGAGTTACATCCTGTATTATACTCCAGAGCTGCACTCACTCTTCTGCTGGTGGAGTCACTGTGCACAGACACTACCTATCCTGTACTGATCCAGAGTTACATCCTGTATTATACCCCAGAGCTGTACTCATTATTCTGCTGGAGTCACTGTGTACATACATTACTTATCCTGTACTGATCCTGAGTTACATCCGGTATTATATTCCAGAGCTGCACTTACTATTCTGCTGGTGGAGTCACTGTGTACATACATTACTTATACTGTACTGATCCTGAGTTACATCCTGTATTATACTCCAGAGCTGCACTCACTATTCTGCTGGTGGAGTCACTGTGCACATACATTACTTATCCTGTACTGATCCTGAGTTACATTCTGTATTATACCCCAGAGCTGCACTCACTATTCTGCTGGTGGAGTCACTGTGTACATACATTACTTATACTGTACTGCTCCTGCATTACATCCTGTATTATACTCCAGAGCTGCACTCACTATTCTGCTGGTGGAGTCACTGTGTACATACATTACTTATCCTGTACTGATCCTGAGTTACATCCTGTATTATACTCCAGAGCTGCACTCACTATTCTGCTGGTGGAGTCACTGTGTACATACATTACTTATCCTGTACTGACCTTGAGTTACATCCTATATTATACCCCAGAGCTGCACTCACTATTCTGCTGGTGGAGTCACTGTGTACATACATTACTTCTCCTGTACTGCTCCTGAGTTACATCCTGTATTATACTCCAGAGCTGCACTCACTATTCTGCTGGTGGAGTCACTGTGTACATACATTACTTATCCTGTACTGATCCTGAGTTACATCCTGTATTATACTCCAGAGCTGCACTCACTATTCTGCTGGTGGAGTCACTGTGTACATACATTACTTATCCTGTACTGCTCCTGAGTTACATCCTGTATTATACCCCAGAGCTGCACTCACTATTCTGCTGGTGGAGTCACTGTGTACATACATTACTTCTCCTGTACTGCTCCTGAGTTACATCCTGTATTATACTCCAGAGCTGCACTCACTATTCTGCTGGTGGAGTCACTGTGTACATACATTACTTATCCTGTACTGCTCCTGAGTTACATCCTGTATTATACCCCAGAGCTGCACTCACTATTCTGCTGGTGGAGTCACTGTGTACATACATTACTTATCCTGTACTGCTCCTCGGTTACATCCTATATTATACCCCAGAGCTGCACTCACTATTCTGCTGGTGGAGTCACTGTGTACATACATTACTTATCCTGTACTGCTCCTCGGTTACATCCTGTATTATACTCCAGAGCTGCACTCACTATTCTGCTGGTGGAGTCACTGTGTACATACATTACTTATCCTGTACTGATCCTGAGTTACATCCTGTATTATACCCCAGAGCTGCACTCACTATTCTGCTGGTGGAGTCACTGTGTATGTATCTTATGATACATGTCTGTCGTCTTTGCAGCATCAGTCAGACAGATCAGATGTTGGTTCACCTGAAATCCTTTGACAGTGTACCGGAGCATTTTAAAATCCCTGAGAGCACCAAGAATGGGGTTCCCCTCTTCTACATCCCGCCGGGCTCTACGACCCCGGTAAGTCTAGTGAGGGGATGCGGGGTATTAGTAGTGTGCAGTCATTTCGTGGACACTTACCTTACATTTCCTCTACAGGTCTTGTCTCTGCAGCACAGCGACTCCGACTCCAGTCATTCGCAGTTTGCATCGTACTGGAAGCCCATCCTCTCGATGGACGCCAACGTCTGGCAGCGCTGGCTGCATGTGCACCGCATCGTGCTACTGCTGGAGCATGATATGTAAGTATAAGCAGGGGAGGACACCCCCTTGTTAGTCATCCCAGTGATGAGTGACTTATAGTATGGACACCCGGCTTTCCCAGAGCCCTGAAGGGTCATTCTGCTTGGCCATGCATCGGTGTGAGGGACTTTATAACCCGGGCATCTATTTCACATTCTCCTATCTAACCCTCCTTTCCAGGCCGGTCCCGAAGCATCTCCACACTCCTGGAAACAACGGCCGCTACAGCACGGTGCTGTGCCGCATCTCCCACACGGCGCTCACCTCCCTGCTGCGGGACTGGAGCAGCTTTGTGCTGGTGGAGAGTTATTCCTACGTCAAGTTAATGAGGTAACGATGTCCGGCTAACTTGTGGGATAAGTCTGGAATCTCCTAGTGCCGCTCTCCTGGCGGAAAAAGGGGACCTTTTGTCAAACTCCTTTTATACGCAAAAATTTGCAACCTGACTCGACCCCCCCCCCCCCCCCCTTTTTCTCCTTTCATTTTTGATTTTTCCACCCCACTTTCTCTTTTATGTATCTGCGGCCGTCAGAGGGCTTGTTGTTTTTTGTGGAATGGGTTGTTTTTGTCAGTGCTGTTATTTAATGTACCGTAGAAAAAACTGAAAAACGTTAAAAAGTTTCTAAGTGGAATGCAATGAAAAATTCAGTTCTGCCATCTTCGGGGGCGGGGGGGGGGGGTGTCTTGTTTGTACAGCATACACTTTGGGGTAAAAATGACCAATTAATATATTTTTTTTTTTAATGCTGTAAAATTATCCTTTTGAAAAGACAACATAATTTTCTGCCGCCATACCTTTTTTTATTTTCCCGTCGCCCTAGTTGTGCGAGGGCTCGTTTTTTGTGTACATAAGACTTTTTGATTTATCAAAAAAGTGCAATTCTGCTGTTTGTGTATTTTTTTTTGTCTAACGATGTTCACCCTGCGGGATTAATAATGTCTTATTTTGACAGATTGGACTTTTACAGATGCAATGGTACAAAATATGTTTTTTTTTTGTTATAAATATGGGGAAATAGGATTTGTTGTTATTTGCTGTAAAATCCCTTTCTTGGATGTTCATTGGGGAACACAGCAAAGACCTTGGGTATGGCTTCTGCCGCTCGGAGGCGGAGCCTAAGCAAAGGAAGAGTTGACTCCTTCTAGCAGCAATACCCCTTCTGCAGCCACTCAGGTAAATCCGTTTGCACCCGAGCAATAGGAGAAGAAAAGCCAAAAGGCGACTAAATGTATAACTCAAACATTGCATACAACTAAAGGAAGAAGGACTCTCAGAACAGAGGAACGGGCGTAACAACGGGTGGTGGGTGCCGTGTCCCCAACGAGCATCTGAGAAAAGGGGTTTACAGAGAGTAACAAAATCCTGTATTCACGGCTGTATTATTGGGGGGCGCAGCAAAGACCTGGGGATGCTCAGAAGCAGTCAGTCCATAAGGAGGAGGGGGGGGGGGGGCAGCAAAAATGCACCCTGTAAAACTTGGAACGTATAAAGTGAACACCAGGTCACAGAGCTGGAGAGCAGAAGCATTATGGGACATGGCCCACTAGGCACCCACCGCGAGTGCGGAGTGCGCCGGTACCTGAAAGGCTGGCGTCTTGCCTATGGCATGGTAGTCCACTTTGATCGCCATCCACTATCCCGCAGGCGATGGTGGACCTGTAGGTTGCCCGACCTGGAAGTGGGCCGTCGGGATGAGGAACAAAGAATGCGAGCGTGGAAGGATACTGTATGGATCCATAGTGCGCGGATGATGTTCCATAGGGTGTGAAGGCTCCGGATAGAAGGGGGGCAGTGCAATGTCCTCATTGAGGTAGAAGGACGAGATCACCTTGGGAAGGAATGCTGGAACAGGACGAAGGACCACCCTGCCCTGATGAAGTACCAGAAAGGGAGATCTGCACAATAAAGCGGAGAGCGCGGAGATGCGTTTCTTGTGGTTTATGTATGCGACAACCGTCACATTGTCTGTACACGGATCGAAGAATTGTCCGGATCCTAGGACCAATGGTTCAGGGACAGACAGATGGCAGTATGTTGCTGTAGAGGGACTACTCCGAGTTAAACCATTGTCCCTTTGCTGTCAGGCTCCCGAGGATCCCCCCAGCCTAAGAGACTGGCGTCCGTGGTTATCACTGACCGCCTGAGTTTGGATCACGGGCCGTTCAAGGGACCTGCGCGGTCTGTTCCAGCTGGCTAGGATGGCCTTTTGGCACCCAGAGGAACGGAGCCTTCATCAGTATGTCGTCCAGGTAAGGGATTACTATGATTCCCCTGGGCATGAAGAAGCGCTACAGCAGCTGATAGGCCTTGGGGGAACACTTGCGGAGCTGTTGTTGGCTGAATGGCACGGAGACTATTAGAAAATGATTCAACTGGACTGCAAACGGAAGAACTGACGAATCGGGATGTGGAGATGGGCGTTTTCGATGTCTAGTGGTGATAGACATTTGCCTTGATCTGTAGAAGCAATCATTGTTTCGATGGACCCCATATGAATAGGATAGACTTTGACATAGCGCTTCAGGAACTTTTAGATCGAGGACCTGGCAAACCGATCCATACTGGTAAAACATTCGTGAGAAGGAACGGAGACCATGACACCTTGATCAAGTAAAGCCGGAATGGCTCAAAGCTGCTGGGAGAGTCGGGTCGGACGGTGGGGAAGAAGTGAAAAAGTGCTGGGGAGGTAGAATGAGAATCTATGGCCTATCCCGAAGAGACTGGAGCGACGGAAGGAACGGAAAGTCGGTTTCTTTTTCTGGGTAGTGCACAGCCGAGCCGACCCGTACTGCGGAAGGGGAGGACTTTTTTTTGCCTGTCGCCTCAAATAATTTTGTCTAGGCAATTGTTAAAGGCGAGTTCCCGTAAATGGAGGTATGTTTTGGAGGTGAGCTCTGCGGACCAACACTTTATCCACAAGGTGTGGTGAATTGGCACAGAAAGCGTGGAGGAACGAACTAATAGTCCGTCCGCCACCAGGGAGGCCGCCAAGAGGAACTTGTTACCATTCAATGGGAACATTGTTTAGTTCCAAAGGCTGAAAGCAACACAGATGTGACGCTTCTCCCGGCCGGCTCTGCTACAGTGCGACGCTTCTCCCGGCCGGCTCTGCTACAGTGCTGCCCAGTCTATGAACTCCAGACCCATAGATTTACCCTGCACTGATACATTGTAACAAGCAAGAACATGGGAGAGAGATTGGTTCTGGTGCGTTTAGCTCACAAAGGATTCTCTAGACTGGATACGTTTGCTCCAAACCCTCAGCTGTGAGATGCGCTGCGTCTGGGAAGGTTTTCAGCTTCTGCATGTAAATAAGTCAGTACGCTGGCAGTAAGCCAAGACCCTGAAAATGAGGAGAAATGGAAACCTCTTAGGAAACGTTCACGCCTGAGACAAATTTTCCAGGGGAAATCTGGAAGTCCTGGCTCCGCTGGTACCCTATTGACTACATTGGGCTCCGTCTGACTTCCATTCAGTCTCTGCGGTCCGCACTGTTTTATCTATGATCTGTCTGTGCTGAGTCTCCGGTTGTAGCATTCAGTGTGGATGTGAGCCTTTAGTAAGTGGCTGAACTTCTTTATCTGGGATTGAAGTATTGATGCCCTATTCTCAGGATACGTTATCAATAGTTGATCGGATGGGAGTCCATCACCTGTTCTTCAGACAGCTGTCGGTGTGGATGGAGTTGGAAGCTAACCGCTCTGTACCCAGTGCAGCGGCCCAGGTTGGTAATGCAGGCGCAGCTCCCATTGACTTGAATGCATTACCAACCAAGGCTGTTGCAATTTTGGCGGAACCAACGCTGAACACACAAACGGCGCCTAGAGTTCAGCTGATTGCTGGGAGGTGCCGAGCAACGGACTTCTGCAGATCAACTTTTGTTGACCTATAGGGGATAACCTAATTGGTGGGTGTCTCACTGGTGAGACCGCCGCCAATCTCAAGAATGGGACTCTCGTGTCCGTTTATTTCAATGCGCTTGACGGAAATACTTTAGAGTGTGCCACTCCTATCTCCGCAGCCCCATCGAAAGTGAACGGAGCGCCTGTGTGCTTGAATGACCAGCACTCTGTACAGTAACTCCTCAGTGTGGAGGATGGGGGACACAGCACCTCTGTTCTTGAGATCGGCAGGGGTCTCCGCAGACCTCCACCAATCAGTTAATTCTCCCCTATTCTGTGGACATCCTCTGGAGAGGGGATAACTTCTTGTCTTTGTGCAAACGCCTCTTAAAGGGTTTTTGCAGGCAAAATACTATTGATGACCTCTCCTCAGGATAGGAGTCTGCAGTCTGTTGTTTGGGACCCCGGCCGATCAGCTAATCAGGCACCCTCTGTCAGTGCCACCATACCCCGGGCAATCAGCTAATCAGGCACCCGCTGTCAGTGCCACCATACCCCGGGCAATCAGCTAATCAGGTACCCGTTGTCAGTGCCACCATACACCGGGGTTCTGAGCGGCGGACCCCAGCCGATCAACTATTGCTGACCTATCCTGAGCCTTCATCAATAGTATTTTGCCTGGAAACCCCATTTAAACTCTAACTTTATAGTGTCTCCCATTCCTCCTTTCTGTCTCCACAGCGATCTCAGTCAGCCCCCCTCCTCCTTCTGTGTGGTGCGGATTATCTGGAAGGCCCCCTGCATGGTCCTCCGCCTCGGATTTCCACTGGGAACTCCTGCAAATTGCAGAATCAAGGTGATTGCATCTTGTATATGGCACGATAGTCATCGGTGGTGCTGATGGAACTCTGTGGGGGATGAATGATCTATGGAGGGTTGTTTGTACCCCACAGGATCTGAATCGGCTTGTAGATGAGCGCCGATCTCCTTGCATGATGTGTAAGGACCGTTATGGATGCGTGACAGCTACCCAATGGATTGCAATGCTTTCTTGTTGGGTCACGCGGTTCTTGGGAAGGGGATATGATTGCTGACTCGGAGCTCCTCTGCCATTTGTCTTTCTCTCATTTAGCTTCAGGGAACCCTGATCTCCTATTGTGAGAAGGTTCAAAGTCTTTTTAATGCCAACTCTGCCCTAGACCTTCAGGAACTTGGATATTAACCCTGTCACTGCTCCAGACCACCAGTAGCACTGGGACTAACCCCTTCTCTGTCCTAGACCTCCATGGATATTTGCATTAACCCCGTTCTCTGCCCTAGATTATCAGGCATGCTGCCATTAAACACTTCTCTGTCCTTGCCATCAGGGACTTTGATATAGTAACGTGGTGTGCAAGGCTGAAAAGAGACATATGTCCATCCAGCTCAGCCCCCAATGTTGATCCAGAGGAAGGCAAAAAAAACAATGAAGGAGAAGCCAATTTTCCTAATTTTAGGGGATAAATACTGCTTCCCAATTCCAATCTGATAATCGTAATAATCCTGGAATCGCCGACCCTTCTGAAGTTATTAATGATTATAACATGTAATATTGTATCTCTCAAGAACGTTGCTCAGGCCCACTCTTTTATCAAGTTCACCATCACCACATCCTCGGGCAGAGAGTTCCATAGTCTCACTTCTCTTACAGTAAAGAACCCCCTTCTATGTTGTGTATAAACCTTCTTTCCTCTAGATGTAGAGATCACCACCTTGTTACAGTCCTGGGTATAATAGATGATGGGAGAGATCTCTGTACTGACCCCTGATATATCTATACATAGTTATTAGAGCGCCCCCCTGTTACAGTCCTGGGTATAATAGATGATGGCAGAGATCTCTGTACTGACCCCTGATATGTCTACACATAGTTATTAGAGCGCCCCCTTGTTACAGTCCTGGGTGTAATAGATGATGGAGAGATCTCTGTACTGACCTCTGATATATTATACATAGTTATTAGAGCGCCCCCTTATTACAGTCCTGGGTATAATAGATGATGGGGGAGATCTCTGTACTGACCCCTGATATATCTATACATAGTTATTAGAGCGCCCCCTTGTTACAGTCCTGGGTATAATAGATAATGGGAGAGATCTCTGTACTGACCCATGAAATATCTATACATAGTTATTAGAGCGCCCCCTTGTTACAGTCCTGGGTATAATAGATGATGGGAGAGATCTCTGTACTGACTCCTGACATATTATACATAGTTATTAGAGTGCCCCCTTGTTACAGTCCTGGGTATAATAGATGATGGGAGAGATCTGTGTACTGACCCCCGATATATCTATACATAGTTATTAGAGCGCCCCCTTGTTACAGTCCTGGGTATAATAGATGATGGGAGAGATCTGTGTACTGACCCCTGATATATTATACATAGTTATTAGAGCCCCCCTTGTTACAGTCCTGGGTATAATAGATGATGGAAGAGATCTCTGTACTGACCCCTGATATATCTATACATAGTTATTAGAGCGCCCCCTTGTTACAGTCCTGGGTATAATAGATGATAGGAGAGATCTCTGTACGGACTCCTGACATATTATACATAGTTATTAGAGCGCCCTCTTCTTACAGTCCTGGGTATAATAGATGATGGGAGAGATCTCTGTACTGCCCCCTGATATATTATACATAGTTATTAGAGCGCCCCCTTGTTACAGTCCTGGGTATAATAGATGATAGGAGAGATCTCTGTACTGACCCCTGATATATCCATACATAGTTATTAGAGCGCCACCTTGTTACAGTCCTGGGTATAATAGATGATAGGAGAGATCTCTGTACTAACCCCTGATATATCCATACATAGTTATAGCGCCATCTTTGGTTACTGCACCCCTGCAGTGAGGAGGACAGGGGACCCACATTTTAAAGATCGGCAGCGATGTCGGCGGTAACACCCCCACGGTCAGCCAGTTATCCCCTATCTTGCTGATGGGGACTAACATGTAATTGTGGTACAACCTCTTCTAACTCCTCTTGCTAATTGTTTGATGCTCTACAGTACTATGTATGCACGTTGTGGTGCCTACATTGGATATGACCTGAAGTTATTTGCGGGCGACCCCCTTTATAGCGTCCGGTGTAGCAGACTATAGACAAGTATAGCTATCCCTCCAAACAAATGACCTGAACTACATCCCCGCAGATCGTGGAGGAGCTGAGAGACCGGATCCTTCAGCTGCGCTTCCCCCACAGGGTGCAGAGCAAAGAGACCACGCCGCGGGTCAAGAGGAAGATGTTCGGCATCAGCTCCCCCTCCAAGTCTCCTCCGCCTCAGGTCTTACCTCCCGCCTTCTCTGACCGCTGCTGCCTCGTCCTGCTGCACAAACCCCTGGAGAAGCTGCTCATCAAGTGAGTGCGGTGATGTGTGCGGTGCGGCCCGAGACCCCTTCCATCTCCCCGGGCCCAGCTACTTGTCTGTAAGCCCCACTTAGTCAGGCTGAGGATAAAGTTGGGGTTCTCCTACATTTCCCCATAGTCTGACGGAGTTGTCACATTTAAAGGGGTTGTTTGCCTGAAAGTCTGATCAGAGTCCCGATGCCCGGCATCCGGTGGTGTAGTCGGGGACACTTACAGTCCTGGATGTGATCAGGACAACAGCTCAATTCCTGCATGTATACAAGACATTTCCTCTTCATTGACAGCAAACAGAGATCTTGATGGTGATGAATAAATGCAGAAAATATTACTTTCCGAAGAATGAAAAAATATAAATGGAAATAAAGTTCAAACGTTGAATATTGGTTCTGAACAGATCCTCGGGTCCTCACCATATTCAAGATCTCTGCTTGCTGTCACATATTTATATTCTAGGTCTGAAAACCTCTAGAGACTGCAGCAATTTGCAGTACAATACAAGTGGATGGTTGTCAATACTCGCACCCGTGTAGCAGGACATCTGAGCACGCAGGGGCCTTATCTGCCGCACGCTGAGGTTGTCAGCGCAGGTTCTGCTCTTTGGAAGTCATGGGCTGAAATAAGCGTCGTTCGTCCAGCTACATCCGCCATAACACTGACTTAGCAGCAGAATCACAGCGGGTTCATATTGAGAACGGCGGTGGAAATATTTTACCGCCTCTCAGTTTAAGGGTCGCGTGAAACGGAAACGTTGCAGATTTTCTGCAAAATCTGCAGCATTTTTATGTCAAACTCTGTGCCATCCGTGCCATCGGTGCAGATTGGGACTCTGATTCAGCGGTTCATCAGCAGCTGATTGCAGCCTGAATGTAACGCTCCTCTCGCCTCCTAATACCGACCACTCACTGCCGGCACGGAGAGCGCACAGTCACATGGCAGCCGCTAACTGACGCCGCGATCGCTGAGGGTTCAGATTCCGCATCGCTGCTCGGTCTCCTCATTGATTCAGTGCAATGGATTTTAAAGACCTCCTCCACATCGCTGCTGCGGAAAAGGCTGCAGATTGTACCACTGAAACTGCATGATAAATGTGTGGCGTAGTTGCCCTGTGTGAGAATGGCCTTCTCACGGCTGAAGGTTTGTTACAATTGCATCCAGTGTAGGCAAATCCTCTGAGGCACAAGCAGCAAAATCGTTTCTCTGGTCCTGATGGTTTGTTACAATGTATTCTGGAGTCCTGTCTCTTTACCTCACCGGATACAATGAGAACAAACCCTCAGCTGTGAGAAGTATTAGGTCTCTATAGGTTTTCAGCTTCGGAATGTAAACAAAAAATATGCACACATTGACAGCAAGCAGAGATCTTTGCTATAATGAGGATGTGAAGCCTAAGGTATAATACATGTATAAGGTTGCAGACCTATTCTTTATACTGGGTTACTTTATGCCCACAAGTCCGGATCACCCTTTATGGTCCTAGAAGTTCTGACTCCAGTCTCCTCGTAGCTCTTACCCCGCCGCCTGCGGCATCACACGCTCCGTCTTTTCTTGCAGGTACGACAAGCTTCCTCTGGATTACCGAACTCCTTTCATCCTGAACTTGGAAAGCCTGGCGCAGCACACAGCCGTTCCCGGACCTCTTATCACCAATCGCTCGGCCTCCTCCACGCTGGCCTCCTTATCCCGCTACTTCTATCATCAGAGGTGGATCTGGTGTGTGCAGTCCGGCCTGGCGACCAGCGTGCCCACCACAGCCCTGGCACAGATCCTGTCCACTCTGACCGAGTACGTTCTCTTCTCTCACCGCTACAAGTGCTGAAGCCGTACCTTTGTGGTTACATCACTGAGGAGGTCCTGGTTGGGCTGTGCCAAGATATCTTGTATTACTATGTCTGAAGACCTCTAAAGGGGTATTCTGGGCTCTTTTGAACTGATGGCCTGTCCTCTGGATTGGTCATCGGTCGTTGATGGACGAGGTTATGCCAGTCGGGCCCCCATCCATCACTTGGTCGTCCGGCCGTCTGTCAGTGCAGTGGGCCGGACGCCATGATCGGCGCTCACCGCAGGAGGTGGGAGTGCCAGCTTCACGCTCATTGAAATCAATGGGATTGCTGTGCTTTTCTTCCACTTCTTGCTTCTCACATGGTCAGGATTGGATGTGACTGGAAGGAAAAGTACAATATTTCTATATGCATGTAGAATAGGCGTGGGGCCGCGCGGGCAGGGTAGGCGTGGGGCCGTGCGGGCAGGGTAGGCGTGGGGCCGTGCGGGCAGGGTAGGCGTGGGGCCGTGCGGGCAGGGTAGGCGTGGGGCCGTGCGGGCAGGGTAGGCGTGGGGCCGTGCGGGCAGGGTAGGCGTGGGGCCGTGCGGGCAGGGTAGGCGTGGGGCCGTGCGGGCAGGGTAGGCGTGGGGCCGTGCGGGCAGGGTAGGCGTGGGGCCGTGCGGGCAGGGTAGGCGTGGGGCCGTGTCGGCAGGGTAGGCGTGGGGCCGTGCGGGCAGGGTAGGCGTGGGGCCGTGCGGGCAGGGTAGGCGTGGGGCCGTGCGGGCAGTGTAGGCGTGGGGCCGTGCGGGCAGGGTAGGCGTGGGGCCGTGCGGGCAGGGTAGGCGTGGGGCCGTGCGGGCAGGGTAGGCGTGGGGCCGTGCGGGCAGGGTAGGCGTGAGGCCGTGCGGGCAGGGTAGGCGTGGGGCCGTGCGGGCAGGGTAGGCGTGGGGCCGTGCGGGCAGGGTAGGCGTGGGGCCGTGCGGGCAGGGTAGGCGTGGGGCCGTGCGGGCAGGGTAGGCGTGGGGCCGTGCGGGCAGTTCCACCGTAGGTAGAAGATTCCAGAAATCCTCCTTACCGTGGGAACCATCCCTGTATGTGGCTTTCCTGATGAGCCAAGAGAGCTTTTATGTTTAAGACCAAGAGTGGTAAATATAGCGGTCCGGTATACTAGAGATGCGGCTCCTTTCTGGCGGGTTGTCACCGGTCCTCATTCTTTTCTCCCCTGCAGGATCCGACTCTCTGAAGGCTTCCACTTTGCATCCAGCGGAGAAGGCATCATTAACATGGTATTAGAGGTCCCCATTCAGGTGAGCGGCTCCTCTCTTAGGGCGTGTTTACACGGGCGATTTCTGTGCGGCGCGAGATCTACATGAAAAAAAGCTGTTAAATGTGTGGCTTTACATGGGCGCTGCTTCTGTACCCCAATGCTGCGAGAGAAGAATGGCATCGTGTCCTCTAGTGGGTGATTCTGTTAAAGAAACATCGCACCGTACTCGCATCTAAGTGCCGGATTCATGCAAGTCTGGTGCGATTTTCTATCCTTATTACTGACTTAACATGCGGTTTTCATACATGAGCAGCGATGGAGGTTCTCACTAGATGCATGGCACTCGCAGGACAGATCACAGCTTCACACATGTGATATCGGTCCGAGTTTCTCGGCTCAGTATCACAACGCTCATGTAAGTGCGGCCTTAAAGGCGCTGCACTACAATTGCAAGTTTTTCCCTATTCACAGGAAATCCACAAGGGAATGACTTGCTGATCGGTGGCGGTCTCACCTCTGAGACCCCCACCAATCTCCAGAACAGAACCCCGTTGTCCCGCTCTTCGTGTCACTGCGAGGGTCGCTTATCTACCCGCAGTGACATCACTGTGAATGGAAGAACGCTGCGGTTAGCGGGCTTACAGAAATAGCTGCTCGGCTATCTCCCATTGTAGGTGAATGGAGCGCTAGGGCGCTTGCACTACCAATACTTCATTCAGTCTCCTCCTCACTGTGAGGGGTTCAGTAATGAGGATGGGGGCCACGGGACCCTCTGACACTTCTATTTTTACACTTCTTCGGCTCCTACCGTGTTTCCCCAAAAATAAGCCCTATCCTGATTTTCAGGGGAGGCTTGAAATATAAGCCATCCCCCAAAAATAAGCCCTAGCTAAAGTACATTGAAAAAAGAAAACAAAGCACAGCAATACTCACCTAGATGGCGGCATCTGAGTCCCTCGCGCTGGCCCCCAGCAGGCTGCCATGTCCTCAGCGTTGACATAGCACTCTCTTCCTGGTGATGGAGCTTTGAATACCCCACCTCCAGCAAGCGAATACTGTGATTGGATCACAAGCGGCGCTTGATCATTCACAGCCGTTCAGTAAATGACCTCACTGAATGGCTGTGATTGGTTCATCGAGCACCGACACTGATTGACTGAGCAACAGCGCTCTTGATCCAATCACAGCACTGGAGTGCTGGAGGCGGGGTATTAAAAACCCCGTCACTAGGAAAAGAGTGCTATGTCAACGCTGAGGACACGGCAGCCTGCCGTAGCGCCGGAGATCAGCACGAGAACCTCAAACGCTGCGGGACAGGTGAGTATAAGACACCCTCAGAAAATAAGACCCTGTGCCTCTTTTGGGGCAAAAATAAATATATAAGACAGGGTCTTATTTTCAGGGAAACACTGTAAGATGGAGCTGAATGCAGAAGCCAGACACGCTGGTGTGAAACCAACCCAAGCTGCCTGATAGTTCTTACCCACATTCTAACAAAGCTCATTCCTAGAACATCTAGACTCTCGCTTTGACTACATACAGCAGGGGAAATGTCTGCAGAACGCACATTGTGAACTTGACTTTGGATTGTTGTACAATCATTGCGTTCCTTTCTTGCAGAACGATTCTATAGGTGAAGGCAGTATAGAGAAGCACAGCTGCATCATCCAGTACATTCTCTTTCCGCCACATGTGACCTCCACCAAGGATAGGTACGTTCCGTCCCGACTGCTGTAGAGTATTAAAGGGATATCCGGAAGGAGGCCTGGCTGCAAGATTAAAGGGATTGTCCATTATTAAACTGCTGATGGCCATGAACAGTAGAGGACCCTCGTCTATCGGTTGTCCACCGGGCCGGTGTGCTGGTGCATGGGGCTGCTGTGTGTAGGAGGCAGAAACCTCCATTCTTACTCCTCTGGTGCTGCTTGATATTACAGGCAAAGTTCCTATAGCCAATCTACTATCGGTCGGCCATGCTGAGCACAGGCCATCAGTACCTCAAAGCTGGACAATGCCTTTACGCTTTTGGGCGTCCATCTACGCCCTCCAGAGTCTGCATTTGTATGGAGCGGGATCGGTAGCCAATCCCGCTACATACAGGGTGTGTGCCGGCTGTTTCTGAGAGCTGACACCCATCAGCAACGGCCACGATCAGCACTCACACGGATCGCATGTGTTAACCCTTTAAATGCCGCTGTCAACGCTCAGAGTGACATTTAAATGCCCTGATCCGAGTTTGTGGGGGTCCTGAACAGCCCCCTGCAATGAGATTGTGGGGTGCTATTTGGTTGTCAATTAAAAGTCTTCCCACCTCCACTGCCATGAAAGGCATTAGCAATCTGCCCATCTTGCCATATGGTCTATAGTCAGCACTGTAATGCTATATGGGGAGGTTGCTGGTCTGCAGCAGCACTTTCAGTACATACCTGCAGGTAAGTGTACATCTCCAGCCTGGGGTGTCGGTAATTATAAAGTGTTCTCCTTCATCCTTGTGCAGCTTCTCCACGGATGAAGACAATGACACAGAGGTGGAGGCCATAGAGCAGGACACAGAGCTGCATCTGGTGTCGGAGTGCTGGGTGGAACCTCAGAGCGGCTCCGTCATGGGGACCTCGGAGGACTGGAAGCATCTGCAAGGCCTCATGTACTCCGAGATCCCGCAGGCAGTAAGTATCTGGCCGACGGGGAGGCCTGTCGTATCCGGGCCTCTGTGGGAAGTAATGCTGTATGATATATCTCCGTGCTGTAACCAGTCTTCGGGCCATCGACGTTGAACCTGGCTGTGAAATGTAACACCGGCCATAGATACAGAATAAATTGATCAACCGGCGGAGACCGCCCCATTAGTTACTGCCACTTTCTAATATACTTTCCATTTCCTGGCATCTCTGCTTGCTGTCAAGTAAATAGAATCATTCTTGTTTGCTTTCAGATATTGAAAATCTGAACATACTGAATTCTTCTGTTTCCATCCGCCGACGCAGCGCCAACCCCTCCCTTCCCCACCCTTATGTGTTTAGTGACATTACCTATACACACATGAGGACTGCAGCTAATCAGTGACCTCCGCACCGTAGGGCCAGTGATTGCAGCAGTCATCTGTATGTATATGGAAAGTCACCACTGTGCTCTAGTAAGCACAGACTAGTGGTGAGCGCAGGAACAGCAGCGAGGCATCAGAGTGGCGACTATACTGCATTGTTACCCATTTACTGCCCTCTTCAAAATTATTTTTAGAACGTGGAAACCTTTTTTAGGGCTCGTTCACACACGGTGCATCATAAGCCGTGTACAAATCTGCACCATCGCGGATTTTGATTTGATATCTGCTGCAGATCTGCATCTGATTTCGGGCTGCAATGCCGCTCCTCTCACCTCGCGATCAGAAGCCCCTCACTGCAGAGCACGGAGCAGCACTCACCCTAGAACTACATCCCTCACCCGCCAATCACTACTGCGTGCTGCAGCCGCCAGTTAGGTGAAGTGGGCACATTCCCTGACCGGCAGATGCAGCACTTACTTGTGGTTGCAGGGTTAGGGCTGCTCTATGTGCTGCAGTGAGGGGAGAGGAACGGCGATGCAGGTCAAAATCCACACCAATGCTGTGGATTTTGATGCAGACTCTTCAGCTGTGGCCAATCCGCAGCAGTTACGCTGTGTGAGCGAACCTGTAGGGTACATGGGGAAATAGCCTAAAGGATTTTTACAAATTCTACAAAAAAAAAAAAACCCGCACCCTGGTGTTGATTTATTTGCAGAATTTGATGCAGATTTTCCCCTGTGCGTGAAAGCACCATTAACCCTTTCCAATCCACTGTCTGACGTTTAAAGACATTATGATTTACGGCTGTACAGCTCTGATGTTGGAAGACGTCCGTCGGGGTTCTCTTACTGTATATTGCCAGACTCTCTGCTGTCGGAGCCTATCCAATGTATCACCTCATGCAGTACTGGCTTTAGCCAGCAGATAGCGCCATTGTATAACGGCAGAAAAAGAGTAAGCCCCCTAGGAAAACCAGGATACAAATTGGATTGGAAAGGGTTAAGGAGTCGCTGCACTTTATAAAAACTCAGCACCCGGAACCCACTGATGAAAACCTTTGGCATCTCACAATTTTTTATAAAGTGCAGTTACTCTTTAAGACCAGACACATAAGATGGAGATGAGGATTAGCAGCCCGCAGGCACCGCTTATCTCGGTCAGTATTAATGCAGCCCGGCTGATCGCCGTCTCCTCTGACGGGCAGGAAGCCTTCGTGACCCAAGATTGTTGGCTGCGCTCGTCGACAGGGTTGTTACTTGGGCAGATTTGCCATCCAGAGATGTAGATGTTTAGCGCAGAACACGCCGCCTCTCGTGCTCTGCTCAGCGGTTCATCGGGAAGTCTTTAGACAGGCTGCGATGCGTAATTGGTGTTAGCGGCCATGTTTTTGTCCCCCAGCTCTTTCAGACATTAATAGAACTGAGAAAAAGCAGAGTTTACGTAGTTTTCCGTTTTTTCAAGCTCTTCAGAAGAGGACAGGCTGAACCAGATGGACGTTGTCTTCATTTGGCCCGATATACTATGTTGACAACGCGGTGATTTCGGTTACCGGGGAAGTTTCGCGTCCCATTTTCCCTGTTCTCTCGTTGATCCCCGCGGCTCGTGTTTCCTGTGCGATCGTTAACTCTTCTGTCTTCCTTGCAGCTGTTCCCCCGAGATCAGAGCTGTATAAACATCATGCTGACATTCGAGTACATTGTTCAACTCTGCCAAAACAAAGATGGCGGCTCTCCAATGCTGAGCAAAGCTGACCGGACAGGTGAGAGGATGCGAAGTAACGGGGTCACACCTCACAGGCTGCAGAATTGGAGGAGCATTAAGGATGGGCTTACACGGCATAGAAGCTGCAGCAGAATCCGCGTCCAGTACACGCGCCATTCATTCCCGTCACCTTCACGATGTCTATCGGCTGCAGATTTCAAATCCTCATTGCAGGAAAACAAAGTGGCCTGTTGGAATCTGCAGAGGAAATCCCACTTGTGGATTTTGCCCATTTCTAAGGGCTAAATCTCATGTGGATCCGCGGTATGCGTCATGGCGGATGAATGGCAGCGGTGTATGGCTCAGCCAAGGACGTCTGCTGCGGTTTTAAAGGCGGAAATCTACGCTGAAAAATCCCTTGTGGATTCCGCCGTACAAACATACATTTAGTCTCCACCTCTCAGATGGATCTTGGCTTCCTCACTGGCTTTTAGGATAGATCTCCAGGCTACTCCTCATTATAGAGGCTCCTTCCCTCGGAGGGTTATATTACTTGTATTTTATAATTTACTCTTTTTGCAGTAGTAGAAATCCTCTCTCCATGCTTCCTGCTGAGCGGCTTCTTATACTCCACATCCAATCTGGACAAGCAGAGCTGCAGTATAAAGCATGGAGGAGGGACAGAAACCTATATAAGCATTTAATGAGATAGCAGTTGGATTGTAGACCACCTCAGACCCCAACAGACAATGCAGCAAAGCTGGAAGCTCTGATTACAGCCGTGTCCTAATGTGGCGCTGCTACAGAAGTCAGACTGCAGCAGGCAATGCGGCTCTGCTATGGTCACTGATCGTAACTGCTCTTCAGCCAGCACTGCAGAACACGGACCTTAGCTAGTCCTGTGCAGAGAGGTGGGACTTGCAGATAACTTGTGTACCCACTACTGGGCATCCACTCTCCGTTCCCTTGTTGCAGATCCCCTGGAGTGCAGTGGGCTGTGCATTAAAGAGGTCCCATTTCACTTCGATCTGATGAAACTGCTGCCGAAATGCCAACAGATTGAAATGTTCTTCTTAACGCTAAGCCGAGGTAAGAATGATGCACTAGAAGTCTGATAATCCAAAAGTTGGAAGATTCCGAATTATCAGGTATTTCAAACTGTCGGAGTCTCCTGCAGGCAGACATAGAGGTATATGCTCTCTAGTGGCCCCTGGTGGTGAACTGATGTCTCTGGTGCTGGTAAAGTTTTTTGAAGGGGTTTCCTACTAATGTTATTTATTCACAGGCCTCAATATAAATGTGTGATCTCTGGAGGTCCGACCACGGAGACTCCCAAATCTGTGCACCCCGAATGCCCCATGTGAATGGAGAGGTGATGCACGTGATCGACTGCTGCACCGCTACTTCTGTGAGATGGAGGGAGATCGATGTGTTCAACAATCTTCCTTCATCCCATGGCAGTAAATGAAGCGTTGATCACACAAGCATACAACTGTCCGTAGCGGCCAATCAGGTCGCTGATTTTATGTTCTAAAGAGCTGCCAAAATGTAAAAAACTGAAACTGTCAAAGAGGCTGTCCTCTGTAAACTGTTCACCGCCTGTCCTTAGCATAGGCCATCAGTAGTTGGTTGGTGAGGGTCGCTGCCTGCGTTCTGCCTGCTGGTCAGCTGCTTTCTGGGACTGCACTCATCAGTGGCCTGGATGGTACTGCATTCACAGTGATTGGGAACTTTGCCTGCAGTACCATTCTGGGCCACTGCAGAGTGTGCGGCACTGTATGTGGCATGCCATATAGCCGCTTCTGGTGACTCTAATTCAGAGTAGGGATCCAGAGCAGCGAACCCTTATGAGGATAGGCCATCAGTACTTTGTTCGTTCATCTGGTGATTGGGGGCATATTTACACAAGCAGTGATCAGGCTAATGAATGTGCAGGAGATTGCCTATGCTCAATCATCAGGTCGTGTAAAAGGCCCCTAGGGGTGAAAAAAAATAAATATTGTAATGCGCTCATATGTTCTCTTTCTGTGTCATGTGCATTGGGGTTGTCCCACTAAACAAAGACAATGGTCAAATTGAGCTGAATCGGTGTGACTTCAGGGGGGCGGTTGATTGCGATTAGCAGAGATTGCAGTCTGTGGAACAGGAGCATGTTATCAGGGGGGTACAGAGGGGTTTGGTTTAGGGGATATTGTTTGCCTCTCTGAAGAGGTGCATTATTAGAGCATGTTGGGGATTCCCCAGATAGTTTTGGGAAGTGTGTTCCAGAGGACAGGTGCTGCTCTGGAGAAGTATTAGAGGCGGGAATGAGAAGTACAAGTTAAATATGAGCACCAGTCCATTTACTTCGGACACTCATGAACTTCTTCTCTAGATCGATGAGCCGTCGGTCCTCAACCAATCATACTTCTCCCCTGTGCTGTGGATAGGGCATAAGTTCTTTTCATGGAGCCCCTTTTAGGTTCCTCAGCTGCCTCTAGTGGTGGCTGCAGGCAGTGCACTTTATGATTTCACTCTACATCCATGCAGGGAACTTGGACTTTATATCAAGAGAAGGGAACTCCAACCGCTGTAAAGAAATATTCAGAAAGCAGCCGATAATTGTGCTTCTGTTCAGATCCTATTGGTCCTGTAGGGTCGGCATTCACTTTATGATAAGATTTTTGCCTCTTTTTCCAAGCTGAAGCGGAAGGTTCTTGCGCCGCGGAGGCCTCGCTGCCAAACGATATGCTGCTCAGCTTATTTCACAGCTGCCTTCAGAGTGACCTGAATGACCAGGAGATTCCACTGGATGATCCGGATCACCTGACCTTCATGGAGCAAGTCCTACAACGTAACCGCGATGGCCATCCTGCCCCCTTCACTTACCCACGAGGTACGTTTAAGACCCGCGATTCCCAATGTGCGGCTGTTGGCTCCTCTGAAGGATATGCTGGAGAGAACTGATGATAAGCCACAGCTGTTCAAGGGGTCTTAAAGGGGTATTCTTAACTGATGGTCTATCCCATGGATAGGTCATCGGTAGTTGATGGATGGGGCTCCGCGCTCTGCGCCTACACTTCCTGCTCAGGACCCCGGCCAGGACGTCACATCTTGAGCAGGAAGTGTAAGAGCAGCCTGGCGCTCTCATTGATCTCAATGGGAGAGAAGCCGATACTCCCCTGCTTCCTCTGACCATTGAAGATAACGTCTGGCCCCGCTGATAGGGGGAACCCGAGTGGCAGACCCCCGTCCATCAACTACTGATGGCCTATCCAGAGGAAAGGTCATTATTTAAAAAAGCCCAGAATACCCCTTTAAAGAAATGGCATAATGAAAGCCGCCTGGCTGTTACCGTAAGTCCCGACCACCCCCAGCTTTTGTATTAAGCCAGGCTGGTGGCAGAACTAGAGACAAATGTGGATCCCGTAGTTGGCACCCGCATGTATCAGACTGTCCGGGCACATCCCATGGATATGTTCTACGAAAGTCCGAGATGAGAATGCCCATTTACCTTGTCAAGAATCCTCCTCGTTATGAAATGCAAGACAATAAACTGACAGTAAGAAGTCACTGACTATCGCTGAGCCGGGAGCCAAATGTCTACAAGCAGGGCTGCAGTGTAAGGAATCTGCCGGCGACCCTGCTTACCTGTCATTGCTTCTGTACTGTGGATGTGTGCATGAGGCCTAAGGCCGGCTGCACAAGAACGGATTTTCATATACTGCTCGTAGCCCGCCATGTAAAAACGCTTCTTCCTGCACACTCGCGGACGTCAATTGCAATTTCCACGAGCGGAGGAAAAATCGCAGCATGTTCTATTTTAGTGCGGATTCTGCACAGACGGCTCCCATTGAAGTCAATGGAAGCCATCCGACCCGCGGCCATTGACATTGCGGATAGGTTGCGGGTACTCGCGTTATCGCCTAGGGATGGCGCCGTAAAAACAAACAGAAGAAAAAAAATCTGCACTGCGCATGTCCGACGGCGAGCTGTGTGTACCATCCACAATACAGATAAAAGGAGAAGCTGACAGGTACACACAGACGCCGGCTGCGGTCACGGTTGGATTCTGCTGCAGACTCCCACATGCGGAATCCGACCCGTTCGCCTTGGTGCGGCAGCCCAGGCCCCCGATGAGACAGACACCAATTAGACAGTGCAACTAAGCTGTAAAACTACAGAATGATCATATTTAGTGATGAGCGAGCATTGCCCTTAGCGAGTACCTGCCCACTCTAGAGAAAAGGTTCGGGTGCCGGCGGGGAAGAGTGGGGAGGAACGGAGGGGAGATCTCTCTCTCACCCCGCTCCCCCCTGCTGACTGCCGTAACTCACCGCTCCCCCGCGCCGGCACCCGAACCTTTTCTCTCGAGCGGACAGGTACTCGCTAAGGGCAATGCTCGCTCATCTCTAATCATATTCAAGTAACTAAACCAACTAGAGAGTAATGGAAGGTCATCAAGTAATTACTGCATATAGTCAAGGGGGTGGAGCCTTAATATTGGGGCGGCCCCGGAAATCTGCTCAGAAGATGACTTAGAGATTGGAACGAGCTGTATGAATGAGGCTTCTCTCCTCCAGCTCTGATTTACAAGCTACTGAATGTTATCGTGCCTCGTCTCTGTCTTTGGTGTCTTACAGAGGAAATCTCAAGAAGCGAGGCCGCCTCGGAAACTACAGATTCCTCTGCACACACTAGTCATCATGACTCTTCAAATTCATCCGGCACCTTACAGGTATTGCAGCTTACGGACTGTCTCCGGCTCTTTATAACAGGACTGCGTCTTGTCTGTTCAGTGTTTATTTAACCCCTTAGTGACCACCCTACCATGTTTTTACTTCCTGCCGTTGCAGGACGTGTATGGAGGGAGATTGCGCTGCTATCTTCCTCTATACATCGCGGGTGTCAGCTGTTTCTTACAGCTGACATCCGCGGGCAACAGCTCCAACAAGCCGCCCGGACAATCTGGGCTGTTAATCCTTTAAATGCCGTTGTCAATTCTGACAGTGGCATTTAAATCCCCCAAACGATGTTTGGGGGTCCCGTACGGCCACCCCATAATGAGATCGGGAGAGCCGTGTGGGTGTCATGACAGCCTGGGTCCTTCTGAAAGGCCCCAGGGCTGTCACGACAGAATACCTATCAAGCCATCCCCCTGCACCATTGAAAAATACAACTCGTCCTGCAAAAAACAAGCCCTCATACAGCGACGTCGATGGATAAATAAAGGGGTTACAATTATTTTTTTTATAAGGGGGCAGAGGAAAAAACAAAAATGGGAAAAAAGCAAAAAAGCTCCATCACTAAGGGGTTAAAGGGAACCTGTCACGTCCCCACAATACTATAAACTAAAGGCCCGCTTACACGCAACGATTATCGCTCAAAATTCGTTCAAGCGGCTGCAAATGAGCGATAATCGCTGCGTGTAAATTCGGCCATTGCGCACTTTTTGTCTGAACGGTGATTGTAAGGTAAGCTTAAAATCCATTATTCAGCCACAGAGAAATAAAGTATGGCTCGATAGACCGCATGCTGTGTTCTCCTGTGTTGGAAGATTACATTGTATTCTGTCAGCAGCCTGACGAGAACAATGCAGCGGTGTGCAGAGCCCAGCCCACATGCTGGGCTCTGCAAACAGATCTCAGAGGCCCTTTTACATGCAAATGAAGATGATAAAGTGTTAATGGACATTAGTGTCCATTAACACTTTTGGCAAAATGATCGCTAAAACTTTCAGTAGTTTAAAAGATTATCTTTGCGTGTAAATGGGCCTTTAGTTATGGTGCTGTTAGGGAAGGGGGAGGTGACAAGGAGACGGGGGAGGTTTTTTTTTTTATAGTCTCCCCATAGCCACACCTCCTGCTCCTATTTGATGTAGAGGCCACACCTGCGATACCAAATAATGCAGGGCACAGTAGTTGTATGATGTCATCATGTCTGTTAAAGGGGTTGTGCCAACTTCCACAATCCCTCCTATAATGCGCTGTTCGGGGCAAACAGCTGACTGCTTGAATCCCGTTCGCGGCGCCCTCTGCGATCAGCTGTTTTTTCCTGGGGAGGCTGCAGACAGCTGCACATTCCCCCATACTGCGGCTGTAGTAGCGGAAGTGCAATACTACTGGATGGCCATATATGTGAATGGCTGGGCTGCATTTACAAGGACGCCGCACAGCTACATTACTGATCTCCAACACCGACGACTTGCAGTCTTTTTGTTACCCCCTCCCCCCCCCCCCCCCCCCTGTAATTTTCAACTATGCAAATGTATTTATACTGAATCATGCAAATCGGCCCTCCTGGCGCCCCCGTGTATCGTATGGCTGCGTATCGTATGGCATCGCTCGGCATTTACATACAACTATTTGCATCTCTGTATTGGAAATATCAGCCGCAGTAGAGATTTACTAGAAAGCCGCTCCACAGCCTCCCCAGGATACATTTACATCAACTGGAGGTCATATTACATATACTTTGTATCCTGCGTGCATTCTGATTGATGATGTGGCTCCAGTCACAGCCAAAGCTGCATCCACAAGGCCGGTTGCAGAGCTATGTGCTCAGGTCATGTGATGGTTTGCAGAGTTCAGGTAACCGACAGATGGATTGGTGGGAGATAGCAGAATTCTGAATGCAGCTCTGGGGGTGACTGGAGTAGAAGACATTAGATAATGAAGAGGAGCAAGGAAAGGTTTTGAAAATTTATAAAATATTTTACGTGGTTTAACCACTTCATGACCGCCTAATGTAAATTTATGTTGGGCGCTTGTGAAGTGTATGTCGGGCCGGCATGGGAGCCGAGTCTGCTCCGTACTGGCGGCTATCGGCTTTTTCCGACAGCTGACAGTCGCCGGTAACTGCCGTGATCAGAGTTAACTTTGACCGCAACAGTTAACTCTTTAGATGCTACAGCCAAACCTGACTGCACAAATAAACAGTCAGCAGGAGGGGGACACCTTCCCGCGACCCATCTGCACCCCCGCGGTCAGCAGGAGGGGGACACCTTCCCGCGACCCATCTGCACCCCCGCGGTCAGCAGGAGGGGGACACCTTCCCGCGACCCATCTGCACCCCCGCGGTCAGCAGGAGGGGGACACCTTCCCGCGACCCATCTGCACCCCCGCGGTCAGCAGGAGGGGGACACCTTCCCACGACCCATCTGCACCCCCGCAGTCAGCAGGAGGGGGACACCTTCCCGCGACCCATCTGCACCCCCGCGGTCAGCAGGAGGGGGACACCTTCCCCCGACCCATCTGCACCCCCGCAGTCAGCAGGAGGGGGACACCTTCCCGCAACCCATCTACACCCCCGCAGTCAGCAGGAGGGGGACACCTTCCCGCAACCCATCTACACCCCCGCAGTCAGCAGGAGGGGGACAGCTTCCCGCAACCCATCTACACCCCCGCAGTCAGCAGGAGGGGGGACACCTTCCCGCAACCCATCTACCCCCCCGCAGTCAGCAGGAGGGGGACACCTTCCCGCAACCCATCTACCCCCCCCCCCCGCAGTCAGCAGGAGGGGGACACCTTCCCGCAACCCATCTACACCCCCGCAGTCAGCAGGAGGGGGATACCTTCCCGCAACCCATCTACACCCCCGCAGTCAGCAGGAGGGGGACACCTTCCCGCAACCGATCTACACCCCCGCAGTCAGCAGGAGGGGGACACCTTCCCGCAACCCATCTGCACCCCCGCAGTCAGCAGGAGGGGGGACACCTTCCCGCGACCCATCTACACCCCCGCAGTCAGCAGGAGGGGGACACCTTCCCGCGACCCATCTACACCCCCGCAGTCAGCAGGAGGGGGGACACCTTCCCGCGACCCATCTGCACCCCCGCAGTCAGCAGGAGGGGGACACCTTCCCGCGACCCATCTGCACCCCCGCAGTCAGCAGGAGGGGGACACCTTCCCGCGACCCATCTGCACCCCCGCAGTCATTAGGAGGGGGACACCTTCCCGCAACCCATCTACACCCCCGCAGTCAGCAGGAGGGGGATACCTTCCCGCAACCCATCTACACCCCCGCAGTCAGCAGGAGGGGGACACCTTCCCGCAACCGATCTACACCCCTGCAGTCAGCAGGAGGGGGACACCTTCCCGCAACCCATCTGCACCCCCGCAGTCAGCAGGAGGGGGACACCTTCCCGCAACCCATCTGCACCCCCGCAGTCAGCAGGAGGGGGGACACCTTCCCGCGACCCATCTACACCCCCGCAGTCAGCAGGAGGGGGACACCTTCCCGCGACCCATCTACACCCCCGCAGTCAGCAGGAGGGGGGACACCTTCCCGCGACCCATCTGCACCCCCGCAGTCAGCAGGAGGGGGACACCTTCCCGCGACCCATCTACACCCCCGCAGTCAGCAGGAGGGGGACACCTTCCCGCGACCCATCTGCACCCCCGCAGTCAGCAGGAGGGGGACACCTTCCCGCGACCCATCTGCACCCCCGCAGTCAGCAGGAGGGGGACACCTTCCCGCGACCTATCTGCACCCCCGCAGTCAGCAGGAGGGGGGACACCTTCCCGCGACCCATCTACACCCCCGCAGTCAGCAGGAGGGGGACACCTTCCCGCGACCCATCTACACCCCCGCAGTCAGCAGGAGGGGGACACCTTCCCGCGACCCATCTGCACCCCCGCAGTCAGCAGGAGGGGGACACCTTCCCGCGACCCATCTGCACCCCCGCAGTCAGCAGGAGGGGGACACCTTCCCGCGACCTATCTGCACCCCCGCAGTCAGCAGGAGGGGGACAGCTTCCCGCGACCCATCTGCACCCCCGCGGTCAGCAGGAGGGGGACAGCTTCCCGCGACCCATCTGCACCCCCGCAACAGTAAAAAAAAAAAAAAAACTCTATTCCCATTTTCTCCATTAAACAGCCCCACATATTTGGTATCGCCACATACGATAAAAGTCAGAACTATTAAAATATCACAATATTTTTCCCACACGGGGAAAGCTGTTTAAAAAAAAAAAAAAAAGATGACACACCAGAGCTGTTTTTGTTTTCTTTTTTCCGGTGTCCCGGCCTTCAAAAAAATTGAGTAAAAAGTGATCAAAACATTTTTTTTCTCATTAATCGCTATGTACCCGGGAAAGGAGGATGCAGAAGCAGTTAAACCCGCTACACCCATACGTCTCTATGCCGGGGGGTGGGGTGTACGGGATCCGAACATCGCTCAAGGGATTTAAATGGTTAATAGCCGCGATCGGCCGTGCGCTGTATGAAGAGAGGTCGCCCCGCGATCTCTCTCCATAGATACCCCAACGCTGCAGGACGTAAATGTACGCCATATAGCCAGAAGGCGTTAAACTATATAAAGTTGGTATCCCAGTAATCCTACTGACGCACAGAAGAAAGTTAATGGCGTGGACTGCACTGCGACCGCTAGAAGAACAAAACCCAAAAAAGGCGCAATTTGCATTTTTTTCCCATTCTCCCCACTTAAAAATGAAAAAAAAAAATTCTGTGCATTATACTTACATTAAATGGTACCATTAGAAAATACAACTCATCCTGCAGAAAACCAAACCCTGATACGGCCGTGTCACTGGAAACATCGAGACGTTGTGGCCCCTGGAAGGCGGGGAAGAAAAATGAAAGTTCAAAAAATTAAAAATCTCTGGTTCTGAAGACGTTACAAATAGTGATGGGCGGAGACAAGCTGTAGGGGGCGGGGGAGACGAGCTGTAAGGAGCAGCGGAGACGAGCTGTAAGGGGGCCAACGGAGACGAGCTGTAAGGGGGCCGGCGGAGACGAGCTGTAAGGGGGCCGGCGGAGACGAGCTGTAAGGGGGCCGGCGGAGACGAGCTGTAAGGGGGCCGGCGGAGACGAGCTGTAAGGGGGCCGGCGGAGACTAGCTGTAAGGGGGCCGGCGGAGACTAGCTGTAAGGGGGCCGGCGGAGACTAGCTGTAAGGGGGCCGGCGGAGACGAGCTGTAAGGGGGCCGGCGGAGACGAGCTGTAAGGGGGCCGGCGGAGACTAGCTGTAAGGGGGCCGGTGGAGACGAGCTGTAAGGGGCCGCAGAGACTAGCTGTAAGGGGGCCGGCGGAGACGAGCTGTAAGGGGGCGGGGGAGACGAGCTGTAAGGAGCAGCGGAGAGGAGCTGTAAGGGGACCAACGGAGACGAGCTGTAAGGGGGCCGGCGGAGACGAGCTGTAAGGGGGCCGGCGGAGACGAGCTGTAAGGGGGCCGGCGGAGACGAGCTGTAAGGGGGCCGGCGGAGACGAGCTGTAAGGGGGCCGGCGGAGACGAGCTGTAAGGGGGCCGGCGGAGACGAGCTGTAAGGGGGCCGGCGGAGACGAGCTGTAAGGGGGCCGGCGGAGACGAGCTGTAAGGGGGCCGGCGGAGACGAGCTGTAAGGGGGCCGGCGGAGACGAGCTGTAAGGGGGCCGGCGGAGACGAGCTGTAAGGGGGCCGGCGGAGACGAGCTGTAAGGGGGCCGGCGGAGACGAGCTGTAAGGGGGCCGGCGGAGACGAGCTGTAGGGGGCCGGCGGAGACGAGCTGTAAGGGGGCCGGCGGAGACGAGCTGTAAGGGGGCCGGCGGAGACGAGCTGTAGGGGGCCGGCGGAGACGAGCTGTAGGGGGCCGGCGGAGACGAGCTGTAGGGGGCCGGCGGAGACGAGCTGTAGGGGGCCGACGGAGACGAGCTGTAAGGGGGCGGCGGAGACGAGCTGTAAGGTGGCGTTCCACCATGTAATCGTGGAGGACTGAGAGGTTGCCATGGCAACCAGACAATGGCAACAATGCGTTCCAGTACAGATGTACTGCAGTGTATTATCAGTGAAGATCCGTAGCATCGCAGGTTCAAGGCCCCTAAAGCGGCATTAAAGAGAAGGAATACAAGATTTTTAGATGTAGCTTAAAATCTGTTTCTCGTCTTATTAACTCTGAGATGGACACATATCAGAAAAAGTGTTAGCCCCTCCTAGCAGCTCTACCCCCTGCAGGCACCAACCTAACTAGCTTGTATGCAAGCAGCAGGAGCGGCCAGGTAGGATACACAATGAACGGTCTCCCTGACAACATGACAACAAAATAATGAAAGCAGCAACAGGTGTAACTGCAAGGGGAACGCTCCAAAAAGGAGGAAAACGTCAGAAAAAATATAGCAGCATGGGTGGAGGCCGCGTCCCCCAATACCCCCATGAATGAGACGAGAAAGGGTTTTATTGTGCGGGGTGCAGTGAAAAAAACTAAAAAAAAGTATATAATTTTGGTATTGTCGTTGCCGTAACGATCCGAAAAAAAGTGATCGCATCACTTATGCTTTATGATGTTTAAAAAAAGGCAGAATTAGTTTTTTCTCCCTGCTTTCCAAAAAAAAATGTAAAAAATGTTTTATATAATACATCATATGTACCCAAAAAATTGTGCCAGTAAGAACTACAGTTCGCTGCGTAGAAAACAACCCCTCATGCGCCGCGTCAGCGGAAAATATAAGAGGTGCGGCTTCTCAAAAGTGGAGATGAAAATTTTTAAAAAAATGCTTGCGTCCTTATGGCCAAATAGGCCGCGTCACTAAGGGGTTAAAGAAGGTAGCCAGAAATGACAGCAGGGTCGCAGAGGAGTGGTCCCAGTGTTGCTCCGCAGAGGAGTGGTCCCAGTGTTGCTCCGCAGAGGAGTGGTCCCAGTGTTGCTCTGGGTATCGCTGCTGCTCCAATGGCAGATGCTTGTCTTTGTAGAGTCCTTGTCCCACAGAGGAGCCGGAGGACGGCCGAGCCTTGTCACAGGAGGAGCCGCCGCCGCGGTGGTGCTGCTACGCCCGGCTGGTGAATGCGCAGCACCTGCTGCTCACCTTCCTGCCCGCAGCTTTCACAGGTACTTAGAGCAGCACCCGCCGTGTGACGTTACAGCGCCGCCTTCAGAGTTTGAGATTTCATTGATGATCATTTTCACCGTAGATATCCAGAAATTAATGATTCCTCCAGACGCCTCCGTGTCCACAGAGGGAAGTACCTACCCGGAGAGTCTCCTGTCCAATGCTGGTCTCCCCACACTGAGCATCACTCCTGCAGGGGGTAAAATCTAGTTATACTGTATGTACACAGTGACTCCACCAGCAGAATAGTGAGTGCAGCTCTGGAGTATAATACCAGGTGTAACTAAGGATCAGTGCAGGATAAGTAATGTATGTACACAGTGACTCCACCAGCAGAATAGTGAGTGCAGCTCTGGGGTATAATACAGGATGTAACTCAGGGTCAGTACAGGATAAGTAATGTATGTACACAGTGACTCTACCAGCAGAATGGTGAGTGCAGCTCTGGAGTATAATACAGGATGTAACTCAGGATCAGTACAGGATAAGTAATGTATGTACACAGTGACTCCACCAGCAGAATAGTGAATGCAGCTCTGGGGTATAATACAGGATGTAACTCAGGAGCAGTACAGGATAAGTAATGTATGTACACAGTGACTCCACCAGCAGAATAGTGAGTGCTGCTCTGGAGTATAATACAGGATGTAACTCAGGAGCAGTACAGAATAAGTAATGTATGTACACAGTGACTCTACCAGCAGAATAGGGAGTGCAGCTCTGGAGTATAATACGGGATGTAACTCCGCATCAGTACAGGATAAGTAATGTATGTACACAATGACTCCACCAGCAGAATAGTGAGTGCAGCTCTGGGGTATAATACAGGATGTAGCTCAGGGTCAGTACAGGATAAGTAATGTATGTACACAGTGACTCCACCAGCAGAATAGTGAGTGCAGCTCTGGAGTATAATACAGGATGTAACACAGGATCAGTACAGGATAAGTAATGTATGTACACAGTGACTCCACCAGCAGAATAGTGAGTGCAGCTCTGGAGTATAATACAGGATGTAACTCGGAGGATCTTACTTTGTACTTCAGGTAACGGACAAGAGACTGAACATCGGAGGGAAATGCACATCTCTTTCAGCCGCCAGTCCTCCCTACAAGACATGTTCTCCGGCCGCCGGCTCCGCTGCCCTGTCTATGTGTATAACTGTCCATTGGAATCCCTCCGGGAGCAGTTAGTCGGGTCCCGGCCGCAGAGGACATCCTGTGACGTGTTCTTCAGGTGAGTTGAATGACTTTTGTTCTTCCCATTCACACAATGTGGCAGCTTATGTTCCGCTCATGGGGGGATGCTTTAGGTGATTTATGGTGTTTGATGCATTTTTACTGCATCTATTGGCTTCATTGAAGCAGACTTGGCATCCAGAGTGTTTGTGTTTTTTCAGTCTGTTCGGTGATGACTCCTTTCAACCGATTCTTTAGCGATCTTGCCCTGTCACACTTAAAGAGTTGTCTAGTAAGAGAAAAGATGGCTAGTTTCTTAGAAAAACAGCGCCACACTTGCTCACAGGTTGTGGCTGGTATTGCAGCACCATTCTGTAGTTCGGAGCTTCATTACCAGACACAACTCCTGGGAGGTCTGCCGCTTCTTTTGGAACCAACAAACGCCCTGTACAGCCGACTATTGTCCTCGCGGTATTACGGCTCCTGCAGACGGTTGTAGTGGCCCCGTGTATTGCGCTCGTATATTCTACATGCTTAATACCAGCGGCACAAACCACCATGATGTATATTAAAGTAGTCAGACGTGTGTCCTTCACGCTCATAATACGAGTGCGTGAAATAAATCTCAGCACGTCCTATTCTGGCGCGAGACCGAAATCGGCCATTAAGATCTACGGGATTGCGTAAAATCTCAGTGGATACGCCCAAAAATGCCTCGTTACAGATGAAGGCAGAAGAAATAAAAATGCATCATATTGTTTTACAGTCATGAAATACCAACAGTAAGGCCTGATGTCCACGGGGTAAAGATGATTTAAAATCCGCAGCGTTTCTCCCGCACGCGGATCCGCGCCCCATAGGGATGCATTGGACACCCGCAGGTAGTTAAATACCTGCGGATGTCATTTTTCCCTTCAGGCGTGCGGGAAAAGAAACGCGACATGCTCCATTTTCGTGCGGGTCTTCCGCGGGCTTCTATTGAAGCCTATGGGATCCGCGGAACACCCACACCAGAATTAAAACTCACCTGTCCGGACGCTGCGGGTCTCCCCTCCGTCGCGGACGGATCTTCTTTCTTCGGCCCGGCGAATGTGCCCGGTGCATGCGCGTGGCACGCTGCTGGCGTGCCGAGCAGATCTGCTGGGCTGAAGAAAGAGGATCCGGCTGCGACGGAGGGGAGACCCCCAGCGTCCAGGACAGGTGAGTTTATTCTTATTTTCAGCCTCATGTCTGCGGGGCAGGAGGGACCCGCTGCGGATTCTACATGGAGAATCCGCGGCGGGCCTGATTTTCCCTGTGGACATGAGGCCTAAAATGTGCAGTAAATTTGCAGTGTTTCCGTGCGTGAAAACCCTGCGTATGTCAGGCATCCAGATCGCATAGAGCCGCGTGAAGAAGCCGCCAGACCGCCGTCACGTTGTGTCTTGCAGCGTCCAGCTGAGCTACAACTTATGACTCCGGTGGATTCTGATATACAGCCGTGCAGTCCTGCGGTCCGGCAGCTCTCTGCATTGGCGTACATCTGTGGGGGGCGCACAGATCAGACCGCACACAATGATTTGTGATACTTGTGGAGAACTGGGACAAGAAGTTGCTGTGGGCGCTCCAAGGCGGCTTCTGATCTCACTTCTTCCGGCATCCGCCTTGGTTGATAAAGGGCGATTGGCAGTTTCGTGCCTCTGGACTCGCCATTTAAAACCTTTGCACAAGGATCACGATTATATGTATGGAGTACTTAGGAGTATTATGGGGCCGTGCTTGTAATTTCACTGACCACACCGCCCCATTGTAGCCTATGGACTATGCAAGGGCATTTTTCCAAATGGACCGCACAAAAAAAACTCATGGTGTCCATGTGCTGTCAGATGGGAGTTGCACACAAGTCTCCGGAGCACGGCTCACGACTAGTGTGCACTCGGCCTTTATTGTACATTTTGGGCTATAGGGCCTTGCAGGAGAATCCATCCTCAAAGGGCCCAAATCAAAGCGTACGTGTGCAGTATACGGTTTGTCTTACTGCGTCCCTCTGTATGGAATGGCTCCGCATACTGTGCTGTTTCATGCTGCAGACAAACGCATAGAGGCCTGACGGAGGCCTAATGACCGCTCTTGTGGCCTGCATAGAGTGGATGGGGGTCCAGTGGATCGGTTTGACTCCCAGCGCATGTGGCAAATAGATGCTGCATAATGAAAGCATCCTACACCCAGCCCATTAAAGGAGATGTCCCGAGGCAGCAAGTGGGTCTATACACTTCTGTATGGCCATAATAATGCACTTTGTAATATACATTGTGCATTAATTATGAGCCATACAGAAGTTATAAAAAGTTTTATACTTACCTGCTCCGTTGCTAGCGTCCTCGTCTCCATGGTGCCGACTAATTTTTGGCCTCCGATGGCCAAATTAGCCGCGCTTGCGCAGTCCGGGTCTTCTGTAGTCTTCTATGGAGCCGCTCGTGCCAGAGAGCGGCTCCGTGTAGCTCCGCCCCGTCACGTGCCGATTCCAGCCAATCAGGAGGCTGGAATCGGCAGTGGACCGCACAGAAGAGCTGCGGTCCACGAAGGCAGAGGATCCCGGCGGCCATCTTCAGCAGGTGAGTATGAAGACGCCGGACCGCCGGGATTCAGGTAAGCGCTGTGCGGGTGGGTTTTTTAACCCCTGCATCGGGGTTGTCTCGCGCCGAACGGGGGGGGGGTTTAAAAAAAAAAAAACCCGTTTCGGCGCGGGACATCTCCTTTAAGATGAATGGACGACTTTGTAAAATGGTCACTGCGAGTCCTCCACAGCAGGGGGCGCTCTTTCTTGCAGCACTCTGCTCCAGGTGGTAGAAGAGTTTGATGAAGTGCCCAACACTAGACAAGTAGTACATCTGTGACTTTGCATTGCTGTTTACTGGTGGGGATTGTGTGTTGATGCATTACACGGCGGCGGCGGTCGCTGTGCGGCGGACGCCCGGATGCTAACCTCCTGCTCTTTTCTTCAGTGAGTTTAAACAGGAGTCTGTATCGTGGGAAATCTTCCGAGAACTGAACACCAGGTACTATCCATTTCTAGCAACGCTTCGCCTCCGCAGGAGATGGTTTGGGGTGCTGGATGCGGCGTCTGGGGGTGTGAGGGGATGGCGGGCTTAACCAGCGCTTGTGCTGCATGTGCTGAGCGTGTTACATGTATGAAGTATGTCTTCAGCTCGCTGCGTCTTGTGGGACTTCTTCTCGGCTCCTTCTCAGCTTGTTAATGAGATTCAGCGCCGCTAACCCAGTTCTCTTGGCAGCCGATTGCTAAAAAGTGTTTGCAGTCCTCTATGAGGTAATGAGGCTGATACAGGTCACTGATACATTGTGACGAACTGTCGGGACAGCAGAGCGGTGCTGCGGAGAAGTGTTAGTCCGGGCTGCATGGGGGCTTTGGCTGCAAGCAGTGATTGTGACATCGGTCGATTTACCGAACTCCACGTGATGCGGCAGGAGGCGTGCGAAAAGCCGAACCATTTTTGTTTTGTGGCTTGTGATCAGTTTTTCCCGCACGGGGATCGGCTGCAGCTCACATCAAAAAATTAATTTCCCATGGCCAAATCCTAGATCGCACCCTAAAGTACTTTGTGCGACTTCAAATCAACAAGTCACAGATTAATCGCGCATATTATTTAGTTGCATCACTAGTTTGCAACTTGATGTTCGCAAGCAAAGTCGCCATGTAGTCCTAGTCCTTGAATATGTGTAGAAGTTTTATATTCACTGACAGCAAGCAGTGTGAGAAATTGAAACACAAAGTAGAAAGGTGCAGAATGTTTTCTTGTAGCAGAATTAAACTTTGTCTGCTTTAAAGTAGAAAACCGTATTAAAGGGCCACTCACCCGATTGCCTGTCACACTCTGGGGGTCTCCAGCCACGTCCCTGCAGTGCAGCCCCCTGTCTGATGCTTATCAGGCACCGTCTTGAGGCTGGGATGTTTTACTTTCAGTTTCACATCTATCCCATGATGCATCAGCGCAGCATTAGTTAAAGAGGTTGTCTGGCTTCTTTTTCACGGATTATCTATCCTCCGGATAGGTCATCATTAGTTTCTGGATGGGCGTCCGCCGCTCGGAATCCTGCTTCATTGGCCAATTATCCAGCCTGCTGTCCAGTGCTGCAGGCCGGACGTTGTCATCAACGTACAGGGGAGGAAGTGTGTGGCCCAGCTTCACTCCCACTGAAGTCAATGGGAGAGCTGCGCTGCTACAGCACTTCCTGCTCCTCTCATGGTCAGGACAAGGATGTGACGTCCTGATCATCGGAGAATCCTGAAATATCGCAGCAGAACGGCTCTTTCATTGATTTCAATGGGAGTGAAGCCGGCGCACGCACTTCCTGTGCTGATGGCAAATGACAGCGGGCCAGACGATCAGCTGATTGACGGGGATCCCCGTCCACCAACTACTAATGGCCCATCCAGAGTACTGATTATCAGTGAATAAGAGGGCAGGCAAACCCCTTAAAGCTATACCATTTTTGCTTGCTGGGGTGGGGGGGGGAGGGACATTTTAAATAATTTTTAATCTCCGTATTCACCTAAATAAGCTACAGCTAAAATTATACAGTCAGGAGGATGAGCTGTGATTTCCTCTATTATACCTGTGTGATAATTATCAGGAACTGGGATAGGAGTTCCCCCCTCTATGCAGTTTCTGTGGTAGGTCCATGTAACAGCATCACACCAACTGAGAAACTGACTAGAAACTGAATACATAACCCCAAGTAGATCCGAGCCCGCCAGAATTGAGATCACATGACCATCTAAGGAGAAAGAGGCCGGGAGATTCAGATAGAAAGGAATAACTAACCAAGGTAACGAATTGTATATGCTGGCAGGATAGCCACATAGTGATTGAATAAAAAAAAAATCACAGGAGTGGCCCTTTAAATCCCTTGAGGTTTTCCATCCGGTCGTCTGCAGGATATCGCTGCAGAAGCGCCGCCTACAGAATGTTCTATGGAATTGCTCACAATGCAACTTCTGAATCCTTGAGCCCAAGTGCCCCCAGGCTGGACTCGGGTCTGCAGCTGTACCACTAGCACAATAAAATGCTAAAGTCGTGCCGCTGATATCCGATGTGGGGAACCTCCATCATTAACCTCGTGTTTGCAATAGAAGATAACCGTGCTTTGCAGGCTAAGCAAATCATAAACTGCACTTCTCTGTCTGTGATGTCATGTGTTACCATTGCTGTGTGTGCTGCACTGTGCAAGAAATGTATAAAGATTCTTTACCCCCAGCAGTTTAGGAGAAACTTTGTTTGTTCTGCAGGAAAGCAGCTTTAAAGTTTTGGAGGAGCTGAGGTTATTCAACCTAAGGCCCCCTGTCTACGGGCATTGCTGTATCCCACGGCGAAGCTCCGCCATGGGAGCCGCAGCCCGGGAGCAGGAGCCATCGCCGAATCTCCGCCGGTCAGCCCTATCTGATAAATAGGCTGACCGCGGAGAATCACATTGATTCTCCGCTCGTGGACAGTGTGCCGGCGCTTTCCATAGCAGTGCTATGGAAAGCTTCAGAGGGCATGAAATCACGCCCGTGGACAGGCACCCTTAGATGGCTGTAGTTTTGGTTTTGTCAGTGCTACCAGTATGCTTTTGTTGTTATTTTAAGACATCTTGTCATTAAAATGACACCAGAAGCTTGTCAGTAGCAGCGATAGAACCAGAGCTACAGCTGTTTGAAGTGGGTCCGGGAATACTGAATTTACAGCTCATCACTTTTCAGTGTGTGTATAGAGCAGAGAAGGATGGGGCACCAGCAGGCAGCAGAGATGATCTGCATTTTTACTGTTTCTCCCCCTGTTTAATGGTCTTTTCTTAATGTTATTGCCCTCTATCAACCAGAGAGCAAATTTTGCTCTCTTATTGTCACATATAGGGTTTTTTCCCCCCAGAAAAGATGTGGAAATGAAAAGATGAGGAGTTGCTCACCTAATCACTCCTCTGTACCATTTAACGATGCAGTTGCTGCAGTTATTGCTGACTGTGGCATCTAAACGTTTTTACAGATAATCTTAAGTCCCCCCCCCCCCCGTAAACACAATTTTTAATATTGATAATTATCACTATTATATAATTTATAATATTCTAATCAAGGGGTCTTTCCGTTAATATGATATTTGCGGTTGCCCCAGAGTTTCACACGTTTGGCTCCCATCTGCATCGCTGACCCCAGCAGCTCCGGGACCTCATTGGGTATAATGGGGTCCTTTGACCTGGAGCGCTGCCGTATTTTCCAGGATCTGTGATGGAGACTCCGACAGATATATGAACAAAGCCTTCACTAACAGCAGGAAGTGTTAGAAGACAAGAAGGCAATCATTGCTCACCTGTTAAATCCCCAGTGCTCTGGTGGTCCCTATTGGACTTTATATTCCTGTAGTGGTGATATATTTTACATCCTCTTGTCCGCTGGCCTCCGCGGACTTCTGGCATCAGTGGTGACTTGTGCGTACGACATGTCATCGCTGCAGAGACCATCGGTGCCTCGGAGCCGCTGCTGCGGGGGATTTACCAGGTGGGAGATGTGTATTTTCTTTTGTAGCATTTCCTGCAGCTAGTTTAATTTTCTTAAAGGGTCTTCCTTCCCACAGCATAGAGGATAACCTTCTGATCGGCGGGGGTCTGACAGCTGAGGCCCCCACTGACCCAGAGAAAACACCCCCAACGGAGCCCAACATTTTGAGGTGGTCACACATGTGTGCTTCTGAGTCATTTACTTTTATTAGGACCACCAAGATAGTTGAGATCAAGTGCTGAACAATCCCCGGCAGCCCCATTAGACTGCTGCAGATTGCCAAGGGCTTGATTTCGGCAGTTCCCATTGAAGTGATTGGCGCACACGCACGGCCACTGCTATCAGCACTCAGGGACGTGCTAGAGGCGACATTTCTGGATCAGAGGGGATCTCGGCAGTCCGACCCCCACCAGTCGGCAAGTTATATGTTGAGATGGGAATACCCCTTTAAACTCTTGAGCAACGTCTTTGAGCTTTGGCTGCTAGAAACCGGACTACCCCCTTTTAGGATAAAGTAGACCTCAGCATAGGAATGTCCCGGATACTTTGGACTGTCTACCCTACCGTGAGCGCCATGCGGACGCCCTTGGATTACTGTTGCTTATTCTTCTGTATGATGGCGGTGCTACTGTCCCTTTAAAGGCACCATGTCTTATCCAAGGTTAAAGCATTCCTCCAGCTTTGTGACAAAAGTCAGTCCCAGGACTGTAGGAGGGGGGGGGGGGGGGGTATTTTACCTGCTGCTGTTCTTCACAATGTCCCTCTGATCCACCGGTTTGGGATTCTGTTATCAGCCATCCAAGATGGCGGCTACAATATTCCAGCTACCTAAAGCAGACGGTGCCCTGCTGTATTGATGGGCCAGCGCTGATTGAGGTAGCAGTACTGCCCAATTGGAGAGCAGGTGTAGTAGTAGTCATCCATGCACTGTGGAGATTAGATAGTCTGAAGACTGCGGCGGCCATCCCGAATGGCAGAACGGGACCCGGGAGCAGTGGGCATCAGCACAGTAAACCAACAGCAGGTAATGTAATGCTTCCTCTGGTCCCACAGCAACATGTTGTCCCAAAACCGGAGGTTAACCCTAATTCTGAATTCTTAACGTCCTCCATTCTGAAGCTGATTTTCTTCCTCCCCCTTTCCAGGTCTCAGTCCCTTGAGCGGCCATCGACCAATCCCTCCATTCACCACCGGCAGAAGGAGCTTGTGAACTACTGCAACCTGCTGCAGGAGCACTACCACCAGTGCTACGTGAAAGGTCAGAGCGGGCACCGAGCGGGCACAGTTGGCGGTTTTTATGCCGACTGTGACCGATTCTATCCGTTCTTCATCCTCTCTCTCGCTTCTCCTTTAGGCTTGTTCAAGGCTCTGCAGCAATCCCTCTGGGTGTCCCATCAAGACCTCCTGACAGCGATGGATTATTGCGAGGAGCAGCTGCAGGAGATTGACATCACCAACTTCCTAATGACGCTGTGCGGGCACCTACGCAACTTCCGAGAATCGCAGACAGATCCGGAGTCCTCCCAGACCGGACGGCTCCGTAAGGCCAGCTTCCGCATAGGCAGCCTGGAGCAGGAGGATGAGCCGAGCGTGCGGGAGGGCGCCGTGTTACACTCGGAGTCCAGGTGATGAGCTCACTGGTGCACCATGGTTTACCGGTCTTTGTACCCGGCCCATTACCCACAGATTGCTATATCCACTTTGGGGTGTCCTCAGCTATGGTGCGACTTGTAGAGAAAAAGCATCATTCTTGGACCGCCCAGGTTGTCTTCAGTTTTCTGCTTTCACTTGAAGACGCATCCGGCAACGTCTCAGAGTCCGACAGTATACTTCTATTGATTTACCAAGATGTCTTCCAATCCCCTCCAAGGATGGTGCTCCTTATACTGGCCACTAAGTCTCCTTTTACACGGCTCAATATGAGCCAGAGGACCGGCGGTGATTCAACAAGATAGGCACTCGTTTAAATGGCCTTTCCACCGGCCGATTCCGACTATATAGGGGAGGAACGATCATATGATCCTCCATCCCTCACACACTTTCATCGCTATTGGCTACACCCCCCCTTTAACACGAGCCATTAATGGTGAACTAACATTCATTAACCCAATCATTGACCCTAGTATCCACAGCAGCGATCAGTGAACAAATGAGCAAACACTCCTGTCCAAGCGCTGCTGTCACTTCAATCAGCTGATTGGTCGGGATCCCAAGCGGGTGGATCCCTGCTAATCAACTGTTGATCACCTATTTTGGAGTAACGTTAT